>NC_071393.1:55257204-55575704 GCF_022682495.2 Desmodus rotundus | reverse complement strand
AGATGGTTGTTTTCTTGGCTGTTGTCATTTTTTTATTTGATAATCTAAGGGAAAAGAGGTCAATATGCCTGACTAAATGGTTAGGTTTGCATGTTTTAAAAATTCTTGTGGCATACAAGTTGAAAATCTCTGGTCTAGTGGAAGAGATATGATAAGTAGACATATACTTGTAGGTAGTAACAAGAGTTATAAAAGCTAATAAAGCAGTGCCAGGAAAGAGAAAGTAATGGGAGGTGCTATTTTAGATAGGGCTGTCAGAAGGGTACTCTCTGAAGACGTTTGAGCAGGGATCGAAAGGAATTGAGAAACTGGGCCACAGGGAGAGCCCCGAGGTGGATCAACTTGGATTGTTTGAAGAAAGCAGGAAGGGCAGTGTGACTAGAGTGGACTAGGGGAGTGTAGGCCGTGGCATGTCACACAGAGTCTGATAAGCCATGGTAGAAATTTGACCTTTTTTTCTGAGTATGATGTGGATTTTTGATCAGGACAGTGACTTGATCTAATTTATTCCTTAAAAGATGCAGCTGTATGGTAGAGCATGGACTGTAGGGAAATAAGAATGTAAGCAGGGAGACTTACTAGTAGCTAATGCAGAAATTTAGGCTAAAGACAATAGCGCGGGCTGTCATGTACCTTGCTTGGTAAAGGTAGTGATAAGTACGTGGGTTACAAAAATATTTTGAACATAGAGCCAGGAAGACTTCCTGATGAGTTCGATGTGGATGGTGAAGGACAGAGATGGTTTCTTGTTTTTCTTTTTTTTGTATAGTAAAATGACTTACATAACATAAAATTTATGTTAACCATTTTTAGTGTATAGTTCAGTGGCATTAAATACATTCATACTGTTGTACAACCATTACCAGAACTATATTATCCCAAACTGACACTATATCCATTAAACAGTAGCCCCCTGTTCCCCCATCCCCAGCCCATGGCAACCACCATTCTACTTTTGTGCTCTGTGAATTTGACTATTCTAGGTACCTCATATAAGTGAAATCATACAATATTTGTCCCACTATATCTGGATTTTTTAAAAAGATTTTATTTATTTTCAGAGAGAGGGGAAGGGAGGGAGAGAGAGAGGGAGAGAAATATCACATTGGTTGCCTCTCACATGCCCCCACTGGACACCTGGCCCACAGCCCAGGCATGTGCCCTGACAGGGAATTGAACTGGCGACCTTTCAGTTCTCAGGCCCATGCTCAATCCACTGAGCTACACTAGCCAGGTCTGCATCTGGATTATTTCACTTAGCATAATGTTTGCAAGATTCATCCATGTTGTAGCATGCATGAGAATTTAATTACTTTTTAAGTTTCTTGGTCGTGCTATTTCCTGAAATGGAAAAGACTTCTGAAGGAGACATTGGAGGTTAAAATTAGTTTCTCTTATCACATATTAAGTTTGAAATGCTTAATAGACACCTTAGTGCAGGGGTGTCAAAATCATTTTCACTGGGGCCCACATCAGCCTCATGGTTGCCTTCAAAGGGCCGAATGTAATTTTAGGACTGTATAAATGTAACTACTCCTTAACTAGAGGCAAGGAGCTCGGCACTGCCGCTGGGTAGAAACAAGGTGGAGGGCCCAGGGCCCTTGTGTTTGCTACCTGTGCCTTAGTGGATATATTGAAAAGTCCAGGACTCAGAGGTGAGTTGGGGCTGAGAATTTAAATTTGGGAGTTGTCATAGTATAGGTGGTATTTCAGACTATGGAATTGAATAAGATCACCTGGGGAATCAGAGCAGATTTGAGAAAACGGTCTGTTAACTAGCAGTACACTTTAAGGTTGTGATAAAGGAATACATATGTTCTGAGATTTGTCTAAGTTGCTAAAACTATAGACTTTAAAAATTGACATTGATTAAAAATGTTCTAATTGGTATAGCACATTGGTTTTAAGTGGTTATCTGCTTGTTATTTTGTTAGCCAATTCCCTTATTCTCTTTGGCTTAAAATAGTGGTAAGATTTGTTCTTTTAGGAGTTCTCTGAGGAATTAAAAAGATAATTTGTGTCAGGAAGAATTGGTGCTAACTAGAAAAATTATTTCCAAAAGCTACATAGCATAGAATTTTACCATGGTGGGGAATATTTGACAATTAATAGATGCCAGTGATAATAGAATAGAGGGGGCTTGTTTATGAACAGAGTATTTTAGTGAGCAAACACCAGCTGTGCATGAGTAAGGATGGCACTCATCCAGGGGAAGGACGTTTTGGGGTAAATTTGTGTACTTGTTTTTTTTTTTTTTTTAAAACAGCAGCGAGGCTTTTTAGTTAGACTGCTGGTCTCTTTTCTTTTCCAAAGGATTAAATTTCAAAAGAAGGATCAGACCACTGTGGTGGGATGAAGTGGGAGTGGAGGACATTTTTGGAATAAGAGGGATACTTACAACAATACTAGGGTAGAACTTTCCCTAGACACTGTGGTTAATAGGCATTTGACCAAGCACTTCAGAGCCAAATCTTAATATTACTTGTTTCTCTCCATTTAATGAGAATTGCTTAGCTTAATTAGCTCCCAGTTTTATCTTACAATGATCTCACTACAGAGCTTGTGAATATTAATTCTTTTAAAAGAATTTCTCCATTATAAATAATACATGTTTTGAGCATTGAATCTTTGCAAAAGTATTCTGGTAGTAGAATTTGTTTTTATAGTGGAGAAAAAAGGATTTGATTTTATATTACTAAAGGATGTTATAAGTAATCAAAAGAAAAAGGGAAACTTGAGCATTTAGAGAGTCTACCAAATGTCATTTTTAAAGGAGGAAATTGAAGTCAGGAAAGAATAAACTTGCTTGGAAACAAGTCCTATAAATGGAACTTGAGTAGCTAACATCTGCCTTTGACAAAGTCCCCTGCAAAGCTGCTGCTTCTCCTTGAGGTCGTTCAGTTAGGGCTCTGCCGTTTTCATATTTGCCATGGGAATGATTGCGATAATATAAATGATGTTTTATTTTTATACATGATTAGATAGGGAAGATGGAAGCCAGCTGTTGTTTAAGTGCATGTCTTATGAAACCTTGCTGGGAATATGACAGAGGCTGGGGTAAATCAGAGGTGGCAGAGAGGGTATTGCGTAGGCTGATGGAGCAGGGATGGGCAGATAACCTCTCTTGTAGCTCTTGGTGACTCTTGGTTTGGGCTCTGGCAGAGTTAGATAGGGTAGCTGATCATATCACATGGCCTGTGATTTTATGGCTCAGTTTGTGAAACTGGAGACCCCAAGTCATTCCTTCCAAATGTTTATTAATGCTCTGCTGCGTGTCAGACACTGGCAGAAATTTTGAATACACTGGTGAATAAGAGAGTCTAGGTTGTTTATTTACATCTGTGACGAGTGCTGCAAAGGAGAAATCCTGTTGTCAGGAGAACATGTAAGAGGATACTGATTTAATGTGAGGGTTGAGGGAAGACTTCCTTGAGGGAATAATTTTAGTCACACTTGCCTTTCTACAACCACCATTACTGTCTGTCCCATTACTCTGTTTTATTTTTTCATGGAAATAATTATTGCCCCCAATTCTTATCTATCTATCTATCTATCTAATATCTGTCATCTATCTGTCTATCTATCTATCTATCATCTCTCAGTCATCCTTTCCCTCCAATTGTCCCCCACCCTCATTTGAGTGAAAACTCCTGAAGAGCAAGAGCCTTTGTGCCAGAAAACTCTGAATGGAAAGGAGCGCAGGGAGGTGAAGGAACCTAAAGAAGGCCAATGAGGTGGTAGTTAGTGGGAGAGGGAGAGTAGCGGCCTTGGGAATCATGTCAAGAATTTTAGGATTTTAGAATTTATCGTAAAGGCCATGGGAAGCAATTTTAAGCAAAGGATAGACATGATCAGATTTGCTTAAAGAACCACTTCACTATTGTGTGGAGAATGGAGGGGATGTTAGAGTTGGCAAGGAGACTAGTGTAGCCTATTAGTAACCTAAGCAGGAAAGCATGATGATGTCTTAGACCAGGGTATTGGCAGGGGAAATGGAGGAGGAGGTAAAATGGGTAGGTCTTAATGATGGATTGGATATGAGAGAGGAGAGGAAGGAGTCAGGGATGACCTCCATTCCAGGTTTCTTGGTTGTACAACTAAGTTGATGTCAGATACATTTTCTCAATGCATTTGAAAAATAATTTACATATTTTAAAGTTTGGTATACAGTAAGAATTGCCCCTGATTGTGAAAATTCAGCAAATGTATTGAACTTTGCCAGCCAACTTCTGGTCAAGATAGAAACACAATACTTTTTAAGCTATACTATCTTACCTACTTACTAATCAGTAACTTATGCCTTTGTTTAAGACTTGCTAATTGTTATAACTGAGAATTATAACAATTGTCTTAGCAGTTTTTTTTAATGGTTTTATTGAAATATAATTCACATACCTTACAATTCATCTGTTAGAAGTGGTTTTTACAGTTCAGTGGTTTTTAACATATTCACAGAATTGTGCATCTGTCACCATCAATTTTAGAACATTTTCATTCCCCCCCAAATAAATCCTGAACTCTGAGCCATCATTCCTCAAAATCCCCATGTATCCCAGCCCTAGGCAACTACTAATTTACTCTCCTGTCTGTATGGATTTGCCTATCTTGGACATTTCATATAAATGGAATCATATACTATATGGTCTTTTGTTGCTAGCTTTTTTCACTTACCATAATGTTTTCAAGGTTCCTGATGTAGCATGTATTAGTTCTTTATTTCTTTTTATTGCTGAGTAATAGTCCATTATATAGATATACCATGTTTTATTTATCCACTTCATTAGTTGATGTATATTTGGGTTGTTTCCACTGTTTGGTTATGAATAATGCTTTTATGAATATTTGTATATAAGTTTTTGTGAGAACATATATTTTCAGTTCTTTGGCTATACCCAGCAGTGGAATTGCTGGGTCATGTCGGAACTCTGTGTTTAACCATTTGCGGAACTGCCAGATTGTTTTCCAAAGCGGCTGTAACTGTTTTACATTTCTACTAGTGTGCGTGAAGACTCCAGTTTTTTACTTCTTTGCCACTACTTATCTTCTGTCTTTTTTTTGAAATTATTTGTCCCCTCTCCCCCCCCTCCCCCCCCACCCCCGCTTATTTTTAGGGAGATTATTTTATTTTTCCATTACCACTTAGTCCCCTTATTTTTCTTTTTGATTGTAGTCATCCTTGTGAATGTGAAGTAGTTTCTCACTGTGGTTTCCCAACAGTGTTTCTATGGGACTGCATTGACAATGGGATTAAAGCTGGGTCATTTACTGGCTGACATAGAATTCAAGAAGTTATTTTAATCATAAGAGAGGTGAGTTGAATTGGCATTATAAGCAAGTATTTGAGGCAACTTTATGTTGCCTTTCTGGTTCTCATTTAACAGTTAACACTTAAAACATTATTTTGGATATTAAGTTCAAAAAGGTTGTGAGGTTCCATAAAAATAATTTTCACAAATGCCTCAAATATTTTTGTTGTAGTTTTTCTTTCCCTTTAAAATACAATCTTCATCCCTTTTATGTCCTAAACAACATATTTGAGGTTGCCTAGGTGATTATGGACAAATTTAACTGAACAATCCACGGACCATCTTATATCGGTGTTTACTCATGGGTGCTAGCTTCATAATACCTTCAGCCTTGTGGGAGAGACAGATGTATATATATATTTACTTACATATGATAAGGTGTGTAATAATAAGATGTACGCATTATTAGGAAGAATGTATAAGTACAGCAGTTGGTGGGTATAATCACAGTATGTTCATACCAGAGTGGACAGAAATTAATTACAGTTTTAAGCAAGCGCAGCAATTTGAAGGCTAAGTAGAATTTGGCAGGTAGAAAAATAGCAGAAAATAAGCGAATTCTAGGTTGAAGGAATGTAGCAGGAAATTTATTATAAGGTGTTTGGAATGAGAGAAAGTCTGTATGACTATAGTGTATATTGGAGTAAGAGGACTTGTGGGGAATCCAGCTGGAGATAAACTCGGTTCATTTGTAAAGGAGTTTGGGTTTTGTGTTTATCAGTGGGATACATTAGAAGGTTTTCTACTAGTTTATGGTTCATGGTAAAATCTGTGATTTTCAATGGTAAGATTTGTAGTGATGTTGAAGGACAAATTAGAGACAGATTGGAGGCAAGGGAGGCTGTTGCAATAGCCAGAGTGAGTGTTGACTTCTGAACTAAAATTGGCCTGAAAATGGGGGTTTATTATTTAACATAAGAAATCTGGAAGTATCAGGGCTCTGAGTTGGACTTTTCTGAATTTCTGTTGGCTTAATCCTTATGGTTATAAGATGGCTGCCCCACTTAATCACAAACAGAAGGGAAAAGGGTGTGCTTTTATGTTGTTTTTGTTGTTGTTGTTAGGAAAGAAAACTTCCATCAGGCACTCTCTAGCTTTACCCACTAGGATTGGATCTCATGAATGTGACTTAGCTGCAAGGGAGACTGGGAAGTGGGAATCTGACGTTTTCCACATTTATAGAGAGGTGAGCTCTGTCTGTGAAAAGAAGGGGTGGGGAGGTAAGGGTTCTCACTGGCTAGTAGCCCGTAGATGCTGATGTCCTCTAGGCAGTAGTAAAAAGGCAAAGGAAGAGACAAATTTAAGAGACAGAAGGGAAGGAGGAATTAAAGATGACTCCAGGCTTTGGTTGTAAATTTAAAAAAAGTGATGTTATTTTTAAAAATGTATTTCCAATCTAAAACAGAATTGGGTCCTTACTCCATTCATAACACTTATTGAATATAAAACTTGATGCCTAATATCCTGTAATCTCACCTTCTAATCACCAAACTAACACAGAGGAGGCAGTTTGAGGTAGTATGGTGGTTTTTAAGTGCTAGTACTAGCCCAGTGCCAGCTTGCCGCATAAGAATCACCTGGGGAGCTTGTTAAATAAATCAGAATCTCTGTGAATTGATATTTTTAGGTGTGGGATTTGACCATCAGTTTTGTTAACAGGTTCCCCAGGTACTTCTGATACCCAGTGAGGTTTGGATATATTTGGTAGGATAAATGTGGCCTTTGGTTTCAGGCAAATCTGAATTTGAATTCCCAACTTTTTTCTTACTGTGTGAACTTGGGCAAGGTACTTGACCTCTCAGAGCTCAGGTCTTTCATCTATGAAATGTATAGTAATAATAATAGTAGCTACTTTACAGAGCTGTTGTGAAATATCGAGCTATATGTGCAATGTTTCTGGCATAACAACTTGTATATAGAAAGAATTCAGTAACTGGCTATTTTTTTTTTTAAGATTTTATTTACTTATTTTTAGAGAGAGGGGAAGGGAAGGAGAAAGGGAGAGAAACATCAGTGTGTGGTTGCCTCTCGCACACCCCCTACTGGGGACCTGGCCCGCAACCCAGTCATGTGCCCTGACTGGGAATCCTTTGGTTCACAGGCCCCTGCTCAATCCACTGAGCTATACCAGCCAGGGCAGTAACTGGCTATTTTTATGCGTTAGCCTTATAGTAAATACTGTTTGATTTAGCAAGGAAACACAGATGTCTATACAGCTACAAAAAAAAAAAAAAAAAGCAGAATATAATAAATTGCTTCTCTCTTTGCTTAGTATCCACTATAATCAGTAGCTGGTTTCCTTTTGGCCCAGGCAAATATCTTCTAGGCTTGAGCATATGAGCCTTTATTTTATTACTGAATTTTAGTTGTGTCTGTTCTTTGTAATCTATGTAAATATGTAACTTAAAAATTGGCTAATATA
Organism: Desmodus rotundus; assembly: GCF_022682495.2. Classification (NCBI taxonomy): domain Eukaryota; kingdom Metazoa; phylum Chordata; class Mammalia; order Chiroptera; family Phyllostomidae; genus Desmodus; species Desmodus rotundus. The sequence goes on along the minus strand of NC_071393.1, from coordinate 55,567,976 downwards.
CCAAAAACCCTAGATCCAATTTCTGTGAAATATGTTACTTAATATTTAGTAGAGGCTGTATTCACAGTGATGTTACATAAAACCTTAAACTAGACATGATTCTTGCTCTTATAAAACAATCCCCCCAGAAACTAATATGATATTGTATGTCAACTGTAGTTAAAAAAAAAAAAAGAAAAAGCAAATTGGTGTAACAATTGAAAGACCTGGACTCCAAGGTCAGTCCTCCCATCTACTTTTTGTATGACCTAATTAAAGCAAGTCATTTGGAAAAAAAAATCACAAAAACAAAAACACCCTCAAACAACATCAAATAAAAGTAGTAAGTGCACATTAAAAATTATTTTGTTATTCTCAAAACTTACGTTACGTAGTTGCCTGGGTTAATAATTACAATGTTATTGTGGATGGTTGTCTTGCATAAGAAATAACTTACCAAGAAATAGTTACTTAGTAAGTAACTATTTTCTGAGAATAAATGCTCATCTTTCCTGTTTCAGTGTATAAAGGGGCCTTGGTGGAAGGGAGAAAAGACACCCACACTGAGTATTTACTTCGTGCTAGGAATTTGACTTGATTTATCTCATTGGAGAGAGGCAGCAGGTTGTAGCGGTTGCCTGGCCTCTGAAGGCACATGGCCTGGGTTCCTGTCTGTTTCTGCACTTACAGCTGCCTGACTTCAGGCAAATTACTTACCTTTCTGTGCCTTGGTTTGTTCGTTGACTATTATTACATACCTATATCAAGCTTGCTATGAGGATTAAATAAGCTACAATACACAAGTACAGTGTTTAGGAAGTGCCTGGCATATAGTACTGTATAACTGTTAGCTATTGTCTAACACATTCACACTGCTCTGTGATCTCACAAAAATTCTGTAACGTAGGTATCTTCTTAATTTTTATTTTGTAGGTAAGAAAACTGAGGTTCTGTGAGGTTTGTAAGTTATCTACAATCACCCATCTGTTTAGTGATACAAATCCTAGTTTGCTTCTTCATGCATTCCACTGTGCTTTTAATGTGTTAGTTGTTTTTAAAAATCCTGAAATGTTAATCACTTGTGTGATTCATTTGGTATTAAGTACATTGATTTTCATTTGTCAAAATAATTTGCTACTTGGCATTAGAATTAATAGAGTAACTGTTAATGAACTTTATGGTGCTAATGTTTTGGAAAAAAAATCCATTATTGATCCTTTAAAATATTTAATCAAGGGGTAACTGAGATATTTAAAAATACACTGTGCATTACAGTAGCATGAAGTTAATTACATAAATATAACTTGCCTGGGTTTACATAATTATATTTTCATAACATCATTTTGTAGGTGATAATAATAATGGTTGGTACCTTCTGGGTTTTTCATAGTTTTTGAATTTTATATTTAATTTGTTGTATAGTTATATATATATATATTTCAATGTAGTATAATTTTTAAATTTCACTTATGATCTGAATGCCATCTGTAATTAAGCAGATTATCTAAGTTCTTAAATTGCTAGTGATTAACCACTGATGTTCATTAATAGTATTAATTGACGAGATATATGTGTCTACCTCTGTGGCATCTTTTAAGAATAATTCAGTGTGCTAGATATGGAACTAATTTCAAATATTAAAGTGAAAGATAAGGCAGTGTTTTCTCTTTTTAAATTAATGGTATAATAGAGGGGTGAGGTGTGTTACAATAGATCCTAAAGCCAATCTTCTATTAGGAATTTTTCCTTACTTGCTCTTCCTCTTCCTCAATATGCACACTGACACATGTACCACACTCAACCAACATAACGAAATAAAAGTACTGTTTTATAAGATAATGTTTAGATAGGTAAAAAGCCCCAACTGCGTTTCCTTTCTATTTTCTGTATGGTTGTAGGTAGAAAGCATAGTGCACGGCATGCTTTAAGATTTCCAATTAGAAGCAGCAGCGGTTTTGTTTTGAATGGCTCTAGAGAAGCTATTGGCTGTGTGTTCCCTCCTCAGTACCCTTTGGCCTACCTTTTAAATTTCTTTTGGTGAAGTGCAGCTTGCAGCTAGTAATTCATTCTCTCACTTTGTTCATGGAAGTTGCTGAATTTGATTATGAGTTAGAAAGAGAACAGTTACCCTAATTTTGTATTTAGTACATCCTTCCTTAGTTTCATTGCATTTAGAACATATTGGTGGCAAAACTATTGCACATCCTTTGAATTTTATAATCTAATTCTGTCAATAGTTATCCAGATCTTTCTCACAGAATAATCTATCCTTTTTTCTTAATTCTTCTTCTCCTCTCCCCCACCCCAACTTGACTCTCACAAACTCATTTTCCTCTCTCAATTTTTTTTTCTCAGTTAATTATTTCTCTCATCACATCTTCTAGAGGAATAAAAAGAGCCCTTAATCCTCAGCGGGGCAGTGTTGGAAGGGTCACTGAGAGGACTAGAGCAGAGGGCGAATGAAGGCATGGGTTTCAAAACCAGCTGCTTGGCTCCTGTGATTTTGAATCTGATGTGTGGATCAAGTACTCTGTTCACATCCGATTCCTGTGATTGCTGCGCTGCTTTTCTTTGGAAGAGCTGCTATCAGAATTGTAAATGCTCTTCCCTGCATTGCAGTTTAATTAAGGACATTCCGAAGGAGTTGGTGTTGGTTTTCAGTGTTTTTGCAGCAGTACTTTATCTGGCTTGGAAAAAGTTCTTGTTTTGTTAGGTTTCTAGGTCTGGCAAAAACGTAGTTGGTTGAAGTCACAAATAAGATGACTTTATTATTAGGATTTAGTGTCTAGAAGTATCTTTTTCTGCATTTTATGCATACTGTGTTGATAGAAGTCTTTCTAATTTTTCTCTGATTTTAAAGACTTACTAAGGGCATTAATACTTTTTTTAAAGTTATACAGGGCAAGGATTTAGACTTTTATTTTCTTAATGTTAGATGTTTTACCGTTAATTTACTTTCCTTGTTACTTACTAGATGAAAATGTGAGACTTAAGGGAATTGCTTCTTGTCCTGACCACCCTACTCTGGAAAGGAAAACAAAGAAACCCAGAACAGAACTCCTGTGCAGCCTCTTTCTATGGAGATCATATCGAGTCTAATCTTGCTAGAGAGCAGGTTTAAAAGGTGCCCTCTTTTTACCATGTTGTGGCTTAGTTTTCAAAGATTTAGGATATATCTCTATCTATCTATCTATCTATCTATCTATCTATCTATGTATATGTATATACATATATACACACACACACAGATAGACTTTTTTTGCTTGTTTGTTTCTTTATTTTTTGTTCATTTTTACTCATATTTTTACAACAGCCTGCCATAGCCATTTTTTGCACTAGATTTTCGTCATAAAGTCCCATTTTCCTGGAGTTGAGGTGAAATGAAAAATGAAGATGACATTGGATTTTCTTGGGGGAAAAATCGTGGTTAGGAATGGATTACAAGGAAATTTATGATCCTTTCTTTAACACTAGAATAGTTTAACCTTGTTTATATTATCTAATTTTGAATCCTATAACTGAAAATGTTAGTAAAAAAGTAGAATTTCATGAAATCATACAATAGTAAAGCTTAAGAGGGACGTTAGGGATCATAGAGTAACCAATTCTGATACTCTACAGAGGAACAAATGGAGATTCATTTATTCATTCGTTCATTCATGTGTTTATTCATTCAAGAAATATTTATTTAATGCTTACTGTTTTAGGTGCTTGGGGACATAACTACCCTTTTGGAGTTTACAGTGAATAGGTAATGAACATCACAATTGAGTAATTTACATAGTATGTTAGAAAGTGATCAAAGTAGTCTGGGATAAGGGGGAGGGGAAGTAGTGAAGGTGAGGGTGTGTTTGCAATTTAGAATAGGGTGGGCCCCATTGAAAATAAGACAGTGAGCACAGACTTTAATGAATGAAGAGCAGTCTGTGACTACCTGAGGGAAGATTGGGTCAGGCAGGCAAAAGGAACATCCAGTTCAAAGGCCAGTGTGTGGGAGCGCGTCTAGCTTACTGTGTAGGGAACAATAAAAAGGCCACTGTGATTTCTGGTAAGACGAGGACTAACTCATAGGCACTGAAAATTAACAGGGCTGGGAGGTGGGTGGGGGGAACTAGATAGATTTCATGGGGTCTGGTGAATTGTTGTAGGGACGTTGGCTTTTACATGGGGGAAGCGTGGAAATGAAGGGTTTTGAATTTTTTTTTAATTTAAAGATTTTATTTATTTACTTTTAGAGACAGGGGAAGGGAGGGAAAAAGAGAGGGAGACAAACATCAGTGTATGAGAAATACATTGATCAGTTGCCTCTGGCTTGACCCCACCTGGGGACCAGGCCCTTAACCCATGCGTGTGCCCTGACCGGGAATGGAGCCGGTGGGTGACCTTTTGTTTCACAGGCCAGCGCCCAGTCCACTGAGCCATACCAGCCAGTGCTGAAGGGGTTTGAACAGCCATGATCTGACTTATATTTCAACCTAATCATTCTGACTGCAGTATTGAGAAGAGATGCTGGGGTAAGATAACTAGATTTAGCAAATAAAAATATAGAACACCCACTCAACTGAATTTTAATTTTAGATAAACAGTGAATTGTTTGTTTTTGTATACATATGTCCCATGCAATATGTGACTGACTATTCTCCCATATGGCAGAATGTTAACTACTTCTTTATAGTTAAAAAACCCCACAGCTCTTCAATGTTACCGTTGATTACTGTAGATTATTGTAACCATGATCTTACTGGTGGGCCCTTATACAAAATTTTGCTTGTCTTTCCCGTATTATCTGTATTATTGTTTTTCATATTGTAGTTATTTTATACCCTAGAGTGGTACAAATGCAGTTTGTTAGACCCCAACCCAGACCTACGAGTCAATTTCTTGGGATGGAGCAGAGTATCTCCATGACTGTTCACTGTTCTAGGTTCCACTTACAGTAGGGGACTAAACATACAAAATCCTTTCCCTAATAGAATTAACATTGTAGTGGGGAGATATAATAAACAAGGTAAGTAAATATATAGTATGTTAAATATTGATGTAGGTGCAAAGGAGAAAGAAAAAAGCAGGGAGGGGAATAGGAACTATTCAGTGTAGTGATGAGGGAGTTAGAATTTTAGGTAGGATGGCCAGTGCAGGGCTCACTGCATGGTCGAATTTGGATCAGGACTTGAAGGAAGTGACAGAGAGGACCAGGATACCTGGGGGACAGACTTCTTGGCTGAAGGAACGGCAAGTACTAAAGTCCTAAGGCAGGTGTATGCCTGTTGTGTTAAAGACTGTTGTGTTCAAGGCAGTGTGTCTGGAGTGGGGTGGAAAGGGGGAGCGTACTAGGGGATGAGATGAAAGAGATGAAGTGGAGTGACTGGTGATTGTTTCTGGTTAGGCTTCATGGTATGTTGGGGAGAGATTTGGATCCTATGCCCAGCTGTGCCATTACCTGGAGTGTTTCTTCATCACTAAAAAGTAGACAGAAGACTAAGGTGATCTTGTAGGTTTCTTTCTGCTTTAAAATAGTCTTTAATTTGAAATCTATTATGTCACTTCCATTTTTACTTTTTTAGCTCTTTTGTAAGCAATTAGTTTATCATTTGGAATTCTTCCATACTTATCATGAGCTCATCTCTCTTTTTGCTCCTTCCAGCCAGGTGACTTTTTCCTTTATGTTGCCCTTGTTTCTCCTCTTTCTGACTGAACTTAAAGACTCTATATAGTCCTTTAATAAAGAGTAGGAAATTATTTTCTTATCACCTTGTCTAATTTTTAGTTCTTCCAACAGTAGGATTTATATCTAATGTTAGCTAATAGAATTAAGAAACATATTGCTATCTACTAAGAGATTGAAATTCTTCTGAATGGAAGCTTGATTTAAAGCTAGGCAGAGAGAGGAAAGATGAGGCTTGACCCAACTCTAAATTGGACAAATCTCAATTGCTAGTCAAAAGTTAAATGGAACATAATGTGCAGATAATCATGATCTTCTTAACATAATACTTGTAAGGAAAGGACAACCTTTAGATAGGTCTTAGTCCTAAATGAATGTTTACTTACAAACAATGGGGTGGAACCACTCTACGATGATGTTTTGATGGGTTCTATTAGCAGACAACATAGATAAAAGGAACATGTCATGAAGCTTCATAGTGTTCTTTAGTATAAATTCTGTTGGAAGAACAAAGTAATATCAAAACTGTTGTCAGTGCCTTTGAAATCAAACAAAAAAAATAGAATTTGTAGGCTTTCAAATTGCAGCTTTCATGTAGTAATAATGAAACAGTATAATCACTCTGAATAATTCTGCCACCTTTTACAGCTTTCACAGGGTATTATGAAATACAAAGAAACAAATCCGAAATTCTAAATAGCATCTTGGGATTTGATCTGTCTTGTTTTATGTCACCTGCTAGACTTTGAGTGTATGCAAGAGTCAAAAAAAGAGTATAATATTAGGTACCAATGTATTAGGTTCAGTTTTATGGTGACAATAAAGATGGCAATCATACTTTACAATAGTAAGTTTATAGTTAATTTTGCTAATAATCATTTTCTTTATCTGTTGTATATTTGGTGAGGCTTTTGTAGTGATTATTTTTTTTAAAAGATTTTATTTTTTTGTTTTTAGAGAGAGGGGAAGGGAGGGAGAGAGGGAGAGTCATCAATGGTGGTTGCCTCTCGTGTGCCCCCTACTGGGGACCTGGCCCGCAACCCAGGCATGTGCCCTGACTGGAATTGAACCAGCTACCCTTTTGTTAGCAGGCTGGCACTCAACCCACTGAGCCACACCAGCTGGGGCTGTAGTGATTATTCTTTTGAGCCTGGCTGAAATTAAAGATAAGGACAATCCTAATGGGAGCTTTCTTTACTAAATGTAATTATTTTAGAAGGAGTGTGTGGAAAGTATTCATAAAACTTAGCTGGTTTGACACCCAGTTGCATAGATTTATTTATAGCCTCCACCTTGCTTATTTATTTTTCCTACAGTATAAAACTGTTTGGAAATTTAAACTGAAAGACTATTTATACACTTAAAATAGCAGTCTATTTAAAATAATGGAGGGAAAATAAAATAATGGAGTAAATTATGAATAACAAATAGAGTTTATTTGGTATCTTTTGAACGTTATTGAATTCTAGACTTCAAAATGTGTAAAAGCTAATTTTTGTAGCTGTAGTAATTTTACTAATTCAATAGCTATGCCAGTTCAAAGTACTTATGTGTTAATTACTATAGGCTTTGGTATTTCTACTTAATGGACACCAATTTCATTCATGATATGTAAAATCTAAGCAAGACATGCTGACTTACTTACACTGGAAAGTGAGACGGCCTGAAAATGTACTCTTTATTATTTTAAAAAACTAGCCAATGAAGGATGAGAAGGTAAAGCTGTACTGAGATAGCTTCTCTGGCACAAGAGATGTCTATGTCCTGCCTGCTCTTGGTTCTACCAAAATTACAGTGTTGGGTGATTGAATAACTTGGTCATGAAAAAGTTTATTTTCTAAATCAGTGTCAGTACACTATGGCCCATGGACCGAATCTTGCCTGTATGGTAGGTTTTTACTGGAACACAGCCGTGCTCATTCGTTTACATATTGTCTGTGTCTGGTGCGGTCCTGTAATGATAGTGTTAGGTACATGCGGGTCAATGATCCACAAAGCTAAAGTTTTTACTGTTTCTTAGATCTTTGGGAAAAGTGTGCTGACTCCTGGTCTATATCTTTTAGCCAGATCCTGTTCAAGTTCTGGTGGTATTTTTGTGTTTAATTTCCCATGTGCTTCATTCTAAGAAAGAATATTTTTAGGAAGGTTACTTTGAGTTGTTAGTGTCCAGCTTTCGTATCCATAAGTAGGTATAATACCACCCGTGAGGAGTCAATGAGAAATGTAAATAAAGTGCTTAGTGCCTGGCACCCAGAGGGAATTCAAGCAATGGGGAGTTATAATCAGAGGAGGTCTAGGTGTTTATTTGGGTGATTTAGGATGGCATGTTTTTAAAGATTCTGATTTGTCCACAGTGCTGGCTGTAGCAGCCTAGTTTATCCAGGTTCTTAATATAACACTGCTGATTAACTTCCTTCCACCCTTTTCTTCCTTTCACCTTCCTCGCCTTTGCCCCTCTTTCCCTTTCTCTTTACTTTCTTCCTTTTGGTCTTCATACCTTCCTCTCCCCTCTTTCCTTTTTGATATATGTAAGCATTGCTACTAAATTTAGGTCAGTTGGTGACTACTCTAGGGAGAGTATGCAGAGAACCTAACACAGGAGAACCTCCCTTGTTCTTAGTTCCATTCTCTAGTAAGCAGAGGAACTCTAAAATCTCATCGTCTTCCTCCCTTCCTTCTTTATTCTTATGTGATAATGTACATTAGCAACCATCTGGATATATATAAAATTTACTTCCACTACAGCAAATTTTAGGGTAGATCTTTATTTCTGCCTAATGGTTCACTCTTAGACAGGCATAGTTTTCTTCTTGAAACAGGATAGATTCTCCCCAACATTTTGAAGGAAATTTGAAGATCTAGTAATGATAAAATTGAGCCTACCAGTCTCCTATTGCAAGCACCTCTTAGTTGTCTTCTTGTTTCATGAAAACATAAACTTAAAAAGATGTTATTTTACTTGACAAGTATTTTTAGATCAATTTGAAACCTGGGACCTACCCCTTTCTAGTTGTTATAAAATTAGGAATAATATAAGAGAGCAAGGAAAAAGAATCTTAGACTATTTTTTTGTTTTTATGGGCATTTATTATTATTTTTTGCTAGTTTTTAGTTTTTGTAGGTGTCAGGAGAAAAGATAAGAAAAAGGTGAAATTCTAGAGTGATAGTTATAGTATCCTAAGATTTCACTTCTTTTCTATAGTTTTTGTGTTTTAATTTAACTACATTCTTTTGTTTGTGGTTTCAAAAGGTGTTAAAGTGGGTCAGAATTTCTAATAGAATGTTCCTGCCTTTTTAACGCTAATACTTAAATTCATTAAACCTAAATTTTGTATATTACCATTCTCTTAAAGGTAAGTATCCTTCCTGTGTTCTCATTTTGCAGTAAGCTGGGATTTTAGTAGTGGTAGATGTTAATCCCTAGTTTTTGTACTTTCTGCGAGTCACACAGGGACATTAAATGGTTTTCTTAGTTCCTGTAATCCCCTCTTCCCACTGTCCCCCCCCCCCCCCCCCCCCCCCGCCCTGGCTATTGTTAGATTGTTCTTAACTTCAATGTCTCTGGTTATATTTTGTTTGGTTTTTTCTTCTATTGATTATGTTCTGGGGTGGGGTGGAGGGATGGGGAGAAAAGGCATACAACTGTAATTGAATAACAATAAAAATTAAAAAAAAAGAAAAAAAAATAATCTAAAAAAAATGGTTTTCTTAGAAATGCATTTGAGTCAGTATAAAGTTAGGGACATAAATGTTGAATGTACCTTATTTCGTGTACTTACAGGAACCAGAGAGCAAGGTTTAAAAAGTAATTTTGTCTCTAGAAATAGGTAGATAACATGGAAGATGAGGATTGTTTAGTTTAAAAAAATTTTTTTTGAGAGGTTAAAAAAAGGAGAGGATACAGGGAGAGAAGGAAGAGAGTGTTAAGTCTTGGTGAAACGGAACTCAGAGGTATGTAGTTAGTATTAGCATGCTGTTTGCTTGTATATGAGAAAAACTAATAACAGATTGATTTAATGTATCAAAGGAGAAAGAGGAGGGGGAGAAGAAAATGAAAGACATATTTGGGAGTAGTGAGTCTTGTTTTCTTTTCTGTGGCTAAGCTGATGATTAACTGGCAGCTGGTGAAGAGAACAGTCAGGATAGTCTGCCCTTGGGCAGCTGGATGGATCCTCAAAGAAAACAGGTTTAGCTGTTCTGAATCTCCAGAAGGCCCTGGGTTGCACAGGAGCTAACTGTGGCTTGCCAGCAGGAGGTTGTCTCTGTATCATGACGGCCACTCTCCTCTTGAGCATTTACGTGCCAGATCTGCATCAGAATTTCTCACTTGCTTTAATTATGATCTTGTTTCCATGATTAAAAAAAAATTTTTTTTGCATTCTTTGTTGTGTTAGATGGCCTTTCCAAAAGTTAATGCTACATCTTCCTGGGGTATTGTTGGCCATTTAAATCATTATTTTAACATTGTGTGCATGTAATTTGTTAGTTCTTAGATCAAAAAGTCTTAGTCTATTTGAAACTGTATAGGAAATCTGAACCACAATGTGTATGCAGTGGATTTCTCTGGTTAGTTTTCTAGTAAACCAACAAAAAATATTTACTGTAAGTAGTTTAGTATCTGTTAACTTACTGTTGTTTTGAAACCTTAGGTTATGAATTTGGAATATTTTGCAAATTGTGTTTTCTATAGTCAGACCTACTGTTGTTATGTGCTTTAACTTAGATGAAGAATGGGAATAATCTTATGATAAATTCTGTTTTTGTACAGTCAAAGGCGATTGGTTTGTTAGATGTGGATGTGTATGGCCCGTCAATTCCAAAGATGATGAATCTGAAAGGAAATCCAGAATTATCACAGAGTAAGTAAAACGAGACAAATAGTGTGATATTATAGTTACATTTTTATTTAGTATTTAGTACCTGCTGGTTACTAAATAAAAGTAAGGCGTTTTATTATGTGCCATGTCCATGCAGTGTAATATAATAATTCTGAAATCAGATACAGAGCTAGACTGCCTGGGTTTGAATCCCAGCTCTGTCACTGACTCTGTGGCTTTGAGTGAATTTTTAACCTTTTTGTGCCTCAACAACCCTCCCCACCGCCACGTGTAAAACAGGGTTAACAAATGCTGTGAGTAATCGCTCAATTACAAAATTGCTGTAAGTGTAGTGCATTTAACACAGTGTCTGGCACATAGTAAGTGATCAAAATTTAGCTCATCACTATTGTCTTTTTAATATTAAATGTGTGCATATGTGGGAGTATTTGAAAGAAAGTATGTATTTGTGTTAGATGAGATGAAAATTATTTTCTCTCATCAGATTTTTGTCATATTTGTCTTAAAAGTGTTAAAAAAAAACCCCAACAGAACATCAGAACATTAGTTTCTTTCTCCAGTCTTCAGTGCCATTACTCGGACAGAGTAATGTTTTTGAGTAAATCTTTAATATTTACTATTTTCATTATTATATTTTCTCATAAACCTATCAAGTATAAAGCTTTAAGAACAAGAAAACACTATGATCAAAAAATGAAAAATTGGAACAAGTGGTACTTTTGTTGATAAATGGTTTTAAGTGAAATTAGTTTATTAAAATTTATTTCTACTTATACTGAGTATAAAATTGAATAACTTCTTTTTGTTTCTTATTGGGATTTTATTTTCCATGTATGTAGAACAGAATGACTGCATTTACTGAAGAGTATTTATTGGATTATCTGTGTACCTATTAGAAGTATTTTTTGTTGTTGTCTTTAGAAGTTAGTTATAGCCATTGTCTGCTGTTTAAGGTGCTTTTGTTTGTGTTTTAGTTGTTGGAGTCAATTACAGTATTAAATTCTGAATAATTATTTATAAGACAGTAAGGATTCTTCTTAACAATTTTTGGAGGAAACTTGATCTAGTGATGATAACATTGACCTTAGCAGTTTTATATTGTAAGCTACCACTTAGTTGTTTTCTTGTTTCATGAAACTATAAACTTAAAAAGCGAAGTTATTCTAATTTCTTTATTCTTTGTCCCTTTAGTGGAATGTATACGTAGTTTGAACATATGTGATGTGAGCCAAGCTTTCACAAAAAAGTCGTAATGAATTTGCATGTGTTAAATGGTAGACTCATTATGTCTGTTTCTTGATTAAAGTAACGTGCAAACGGGTGCACGCAGCCCGTGAGTGGTGGCCAGTGCAGCCCTGCGGTCAGGCTTTTCTTCAGTAGCCTGTTCAGCCCCTGCCAACACAAATGCTTGACGTGAACTTTAATTTCTTCTTTTGTTTTACTGAAGCTGCGACTTAAATTGGGTGTTTGCAAATTGGCTGCCATTACATAGCTTTCTGGTAAAGATGAGCTACTGGAAATCCTGAAAAGCTTGAAAAGAATACCTTGTATGTTGCCAAGCTGATTTTAAGTCCCCCAAGAAGTAAACCGAACTGTTCATGCATTCACTTAAAAGAATGTGGACTCTTAAAAGCCCAACTTATAAGTTCTTTTTTTGAATCTTAGATAAACCTGCCGCTATTATACTAATTGTCATCATTTTGACATTTCTACATTTTATCATGTTAATTTTTTCTTTTTTTACCCTCTATTACAGAATATACAAGGTGATGTGAAAATATCTAACAATAAAGAAAAACTATGAAAGATTTGTTCTTAGCATTTTAGATTTTGGGGAGATAGACCAGTGAGTGGAGTTTCAGCTTCGTATTTGTTCCTCTGTTCTTGGACTTAGCTAGCCGATCGTAGGGGCGGTAGGACTTGAGGACTGTTCCTTTCTCATTACTTAAACACATGTGCTGATGTAGTTCTAGTCAATTGTCTATTTTAGAATTTCTTGTTAGGGTTTGCAGATTATACATTTATTCACGTTCTCATATGGTTTTTTTTTGAGGGGGGAAGATTGTAGAAAAACGACACTTTTTGAAGTTATATGAGATTTTAGCTTCGATTACCAAGAAAAATTTAATATTTGATTCCAGAGAAGTGAATTCAGTAATTGGAGAGAAATTTAAGTTTGTAATAAAGTAATACTTTTGAGTTTCTTAAGCGGAGAATCTTTCTCTAAGCTTAAAAATGACAGTAGTGATGTACATATGTTTTCATGCACAATTTTGGTGGTGGAAAGTCTAGCCAGTTTGTAAAAAGAGTGTTATACGAAACCCCCAACAGGTTGGTATTGTAATGATGGCAAATGACCAGTCGCTTTGGGAAACTAATGGAGGTTAGAGTAAAATCCGTGTGCATTTGGGGAAAGTATCATCTAAGCATGAATATACTTGTTCTTTTTTAAGAAAAGAACAATACCAGTTATTTGTCTTTTTTAACTTTCCAAATAACATGATATTCAAATTTCATATTATAGTCTGGCCAAATTATAGTGCTAGAAGTTACTGAGTGGAAAGGTTTTTCAACTGAAACTGCAAGTGAATAAGTAGTAATTGCACACGGAGGTATACTGCTGCATTTCACTAATGTAAATATTCTTTTTTGTGACCATGTTAAGGGTTTTCATTAAGCTTTCTTAAATGACTCTTCCTGGTAGAAATAATCTGCTTTCTTTCAGTTTTGTGATGATAAATCAACTTCAAAATACTTATGAATTCATTATTACTTAGTTTTACTAAAGAATGTCTTTTAATATACTTAGCTAATAGAGTGGAAAATTTTAAGGCCTGTGGAGACAGTTTACTAACATTGAAATGTTAAGTAATTTCATTGAGGATGGCATAGTGCTCATTAATGATTAAATGGGAGACCTTTTTTTTTTTTTTTTTTTTGAGTAGGATCCACTTGTCTGTTGTGTTGTTGGGGGATAGAAATTTTGCACTCGTGACAGTATTCTATTATATCTGTCCTTAGGTATTAAGCATTTTTTAAGTTTAGGAATTGTGTGTGGGCTTATGAGACAGAGAAGTTGTAGAAAATCAGCTTGGGTAAATGACCTTTTATAGTAGCACTCATCTCCAGTAAGAACTACAAGGAAGCGACTAAGATTTCTTAAAGGTAATTTAAATGCATAAAGAATAAGAGTGGCCCTGGCTGGTGTGGCTCAGTGAATTAAGTGCTGGACTGTGAACCAAACAGTCACTGGTTCGATTCCCAGTCAGAGCACATGCCTGGGTTGCGGGCCAGGTCCCCAGTAGGGGGCACACAAGAGGCAACCACACATTGATGTTTCTCTCCCTCACTTTCTCCCACCCTCCCCCCTCTCTAAAAATAAATAAATGAAATCTTCAAAAAAAAAATAATGAGAGTGAACTCTACTTATTTCTGAAGTCACCTTGCTGTTTTCTTTCAGGGATTAGAATTAGGGGTGCTATTGAAGTTGTTGAGATTGATGATTAAATTCTAATGCAGTGCAGGTCCCAAAGCTCCTCATTTATAATTTGCTGCTTCTGGTCATTCTCTTGTGGCCCCTTGGGTTTCATCTGATACTACAGTTCCTCTGATTATCTTTGGCAAAGGTTTTGGGATGTATTGCATAATCGCTGTGTTACAGGAATGACTTTTTCTTTTCTGCTTTCCTGAGTTATTTTTATGACCTTTCATACCTAGAATATTAAGACAAGGTGCTATTTCTAATATAATCATGGGTTGAAAGAATATTGAAAAGTTGGTTTGGTTTGCTCTGGTTTTAGGTGCTTTTACCTCTGAAATATCTCAGAGATGAGGTCTATGTTCTATGAAGACTCTCACCACCCTAGTTTATCAAAAAAAAGTCTGTCCATCTTTCTACTTGGCTCATTGTTTCTAGAATAGGTCATTGAATAGGCCTGAACTAAATATCTGTTAGTGTGGTAAAGCCCTTTTCCTTTTCCTTTGACAATCCTGAGTGAAGAACAGCCAGCTGCTTTTTGGGGTTTTTCTTGCTCTGCTGCAAACTGTCTCAGCCAGGGGTTGCAGCAAGTGAAATCACTGAAGGATGCCTTATTTGATCATAGAACAACTAAGTGTATTTTAATAGTTACCATCTGTTAATTTTGGTTTTCTTTCACAGGATGGCATCAAATAATGTTGGCCAGGTGTATCTGTATATGTCCAATGGGCCACGCATCTTTGTGTTTATGATTAACATCTGCCACAAGACAATACTGGTGGCTCTTATACCTCTTTCACACTTGAGTTATGTCAAAGGGCTGTCCTTAGGATGTTAGATTAGTAGTAAAGTACATTTGTAACGGGACCGTGTTTGCTAAGGCTGTTTGTACTTAACATTTCTCTTTTCTAGTCTAGTTCCTGGTTAAAAAGAAAGAAAGAAAAAAAAAACCAGAAACCTTTTCTGCCCTTATTTCTTAACCTTTTGGTGATTTTTAATGTTTCTCAAATTATCAGCACATTTCCATTTCTTCTTTCAGATGAGAAAAATAAAAGAACTTACTATTGTTAGGTGGTGGGAGGATTAGCTTGCAATTTTATTTGTAATACACTTCTCTTATTTATGTGCCTTGCAATATTTTTGCTTTTTAAAATAGGCCTCATTGTTGTTGATTCATAGTTACTTTAATACATACACTAGGTACTTTAGAAATCTTTTGGGGGTACTTTAACAAAACATGTGCTACTTTTTTTTTTTAAGGTTAGCAGAAAGTAAAGCATTTAAAAAGGAAAGTAGTTTGGTGAAAGCAGCCTGTCCAATGAGTTTTGAAAATGGAAGATGTGGGGACTATTCATTCATAAATTGGGAACCCTATGGGAAAAAGAAAGAGGCCATTAATATTGACACTATATTAATGGAAAATTATGATCTAGAACTTGTGAGGCTAACTAGAGAGAGGAGAAATTAGACATACTACCCCCTCTATCACCCCAACACCCAGAAAAAAACCCAATGAAATAAGGCATCTTTTACATTTTCTTCTGGACTTCTGCTCTGGATTTTGTGCGTTTGGTATGCATCCACACAGAGTAATGGATTGAAGTGAAATCTTGCATATCAAAATTGGTTAGATTTTGTACACCAATGTTTGTAACAGCATTATTCACCATAGCTGTATTGTGGAAGCTACACAAGTGTCTATCAATAGATGAATAGATAAATAAGTGTGGTATATTCATGCAATGTAATATTATTCAGCCTTGAGAGGAAATTCTGACGTGTCCTGCAACATGGATGAACCAAGATGACATTATGTTAACTGAAATAAGCTAGTCACAGTAAGAGAAATACTTATGATTCCTCTTATATGAGGCGCTTAGTCAACTAACAGAGACAGGAACTAGAATGGTGCTTTCCAGAAGCTGGGGGAGGGAGAAATGGGGAGTTACTGTTCAATAGGTGTGGAGTTTCAGTTTTACAAGATGAAAAGAGTTACAGAGGTAGATGGTGGTGATGGTTGGATACCATTGTGAAGGTATGTAATCCCATTGAACTATACACTTAAAAATGATTGAGATGATAAATATTATGTTTGTATATTTTACCACAATGAAAAAAATTGAAAAAAAAAATGGGATAAATTTGCTCTGGCAATATTACCAGTGCCAGACATAACAATACAGTTTCTTCAATATTATTTATAGTATTGACCCAGTGAGTTGATCTATTTTTTAAAACAGAAATCATTACAGAACTGGGAGAAAGTAGAATAGTGGTGTTTCATTGGGACTTAGTAAACTTAGCTATAAGTCATAGCTATAAACTGTCTCTAATTTTCAGTTCGGAAACTTCATTAGCCACAAATTTTCATGAATTATGTCCTAAAATTATATTTTCATATCATGAAAAGTGATATAACTTATTATTTTTTTAAATCCTTAATGTTTTCATTACCAGTATTACAATTTCTAACATTACCAGTGTTATAAAGCTATATGATCAATCTGATCTTTTCCTTCTATGTACTTCTACAGCCTAAATTCCAACAAATCTGCCTTGTTACTCAGTGAACACCAGTTACAGAGGCCTCTGTTCCTCAGAAATGCCACGCTCTGTGCTGCCTCAGGACCCTCAAGTATTGTATTCTCTCTGCTTGAAGTGCCTCCACCTCTGCTGTCTTCCACCCCGTCCCCACAACTAATTACTACTCATCAGGTCTCAGTTTTAATGTTTCTTCTTCCACGACACCTTCTCTGGCTCCTCAGTCTCCTTATTGCAGTTATAAGGATAGAGTTATCAGTTGAGTTTTTCCCTATCTCCTGTATTAGACAATACAGCGTTCACAGAGCAGGGGCTGTCTTTCTTGGTTTGCTTCTCTAATGCATGGTATGTAGCAGATATGCAATAAATCCTAGTTGAATAAATAAATAAGCTTCCTGCTAAGTTTCTTGTATATTAACTGCATACTTATTTTCTGCTTTGGTTATATGAGTAACTTAATTTGCAAACATAATATAGATATTTTTTATGAAAAATAAGACAGATTTAAGACACTATCTTACCAGCTAATTTTAGTGATATATTTGAGTGACTGTCTTATACTTCTTTTTTCCATTTTTTACTTTTTCCCATGTTGGAAAAAGAAAGAACTATGGAGCAAGTAATTTGACTTTTGAGAATTATGTTGTATAAAGTGAAATGATTGCTGACATTTCAGTGTGATAGGCAGTGCCAGTCTCTGGCCTCATATCATAGCGTTGAAATGTTGAGCATCGCTCTTCTTACTTATAACAGGTAGAGTCTTGTGGGGCCTGAATTTGAGCCCTGGTGGAAAAGACAACTCTGGGACTATGAACAGCCTGGAGAAAGAGAAGAACTAGTAGCTGAGCATTCTTTCCTCAGACCATTCTCATTGCCAAGCTAAAATAGTGTGGGGATGCTAATAGGAAGATCTCATTTGAGGCTATTTATTCTGGAAATTGGTGTTTGTAATGGGTTAGGAGAAGTGGTGAGTGAGGAAGCAGTGACAGTAAGGTTTTGGTTTTATTCTGCTATCTCTGAGGTCTTTCAATTAAGGAAAAGAAAACAGAAATAACAGCTTGCATTTTACTGGGCTTTGGGATTTCCCTTGTAGTATACAAACCACATACCTTTTTTGAAGTGGTGGAATGTCTTAAACTGGGTTACTGAGAAAGCAGAGCCCTGTGCACTTTTAATGAATGTATTAGGGAGTTCAAAACCAGACTGAGCGAGGAGAAAAGGAGGGAGAGCCAGTATGAAAATGTGCTGTCAAGCTGTCTGCTAAATGTGACAGATTGCTTGACTGCATGGGGCTATATAACTCCATCTCAGGAGAGTCTATCTGGGAGAAAATGGGAAGAATTTATCTAATGGTATTCATCTTCCATCCACCAAAGTCTCACTTCAGGAGATATTAACTCTGAGTTCTGTATGAGTGATTCCTGGCAGAGTCCAATGGTGTCTGGTGATGTCCCAACTTTGGTGTCAACATGGAAGTTTTGGGGTAGGAAGTGAGAAACATACAGTGTATAGGCCTGAAGTGAGGTATGGTCAGGTAGCTCCTCTGTGACATTGGTCTGAGCCCAGATGGAGTTGGTAGCCACAGTGGTGGCTGATGGAGAGGAGTGAGGCTAAGAGGGTGATGCGTGTGGGGCTTCTGATACATGAGGATGGAAGCAGGGAGCTGAGTGTCAAACTCTAGATCTCAAAATTTGGCTTCTTTGTGACTGGGGTTTATGGGGGACATATAATACTGGCCAGTTTTAAGTATAGTATAGTATTCTAGGGATTATAAGGTCTAAATTTTAACTGATAGTTATATGAGATAAAGACGGATACATCTGTAAGCCACTTACTTATTTCAAACAAATAACTGCACAATTTGATACTGCATATTGAATACTTGACTGAGAAGCCTCACAATAAACAAGAATGTTCTTACTGTCTGATTTGGGCAAGAATAGTAACTAAAAATTGAGATGTCTTAGTTATCAAGAGGACCGGAGTTTAAATGGCACTATTTGGATGTATGAATAGACACTGTAGTCATTGGAAGAACATCTGGGGCTTTTTAAAAGTATATGTTTATCACAGATTCTGTGGCTGACAAAGGACACACACACACACACGCACGTTCAAATAAAGTTTCTTTTAAAATTTTCTTACAATTTAACTAACAAGCACAGGTTTAACATAAAAGTAGTTGCTCTTAAGCAATGCCTTTTTAAACCTTATTTTTAAAACTTGCAGTTGTATCAAAGGTGAAATATTGAAGGAAATATATTCATTTATTTAGCAAGCATTTATTGAGTATCTTTTATGTAGTTAGACATGATAAATACTTGATTCCTGGCTATCATATCAAATAAACTTTGTTTTAATGGGTTTCAAAATCTGTGACAGATTTTTGGTCAAGTTGTTTCCATTAACAAGTATTGATTTTAAAAATAACTTGAAAGCTGACACACACAAAACAAATGGTCCACAAAACATCCTCCTTTCCTTCTGAAGGTTTTTTTTTTTTTAAGATTTTTAAAATTTATTTTTAGAGATAGAAAAGAAGGGAGAAAGAGAAGGAGAGAAACATCAATATGTGGTTGCCTCTCGAGCACCCCCTACTGGGGATCTGGCCCGCAACCCAGACGTGTTCCTTAGACTGGGAATCGAACCTGCTACCCTTTGGTTTGCAGGTTGGTAGTCAACCCACTGAGCCACACCAACCAGGGCTTTCTGAAGGCTTTCTGTTGCATTGTAATCATTAAGTTGTCTTTTACTGTTAAACTTAAATGGCCAATTGAGACAAACATTTCTGAGACTGTCTTTCCACCACTGATCAGGATTGGGGTGCCAGGTATTAGAGAAAATATTTGTTTAGTTTTCTAAGCTTTCTAGGGGCAGAGTTGGTGACTTTGCCAGCTCTAGCTGCCTTCTTGTCCACTGCATTGATGACACCCACAGCGACTATCTGTCTCATGTCAGCAACAGCAAAACAGCCCAGAGGAGGATAGTCAGAGAAACTCTGAACACACCTGGGTTTACCAGGAACTGTGTCAACGATGGAAGCATCACCAGATTTCAAAAATTTGGGGCTATTTTGCAGCTTTTTCCCAGAATGAAAATAAATCTTTTCCTTCAATTCAGTAAACTTGCGAGCAATATGAGCTGTGTGGCAATCCAGCACAGGTGCGTGTCCAGCACTGATTTGGCCTGGATGGTTCAGGATAATAGTCTGAGCTATGAAGCCAGCTGTTTCCATTGGTGGGTCATTTTTGCTGTCACCAGCCACATTGCCCAGATGAACTATTTTTTTTAAAGAGAGAGGGGAAGGGAGGGAGGAAAAGAAGGAGAGAAATATCAGTGTGAGAGAGAAACATCAATTGGCTGCCTCCTGTATGCTCCCCAGCTGGGGAACAAACTGCAACCCAGGCATGTGGGCAGGATGAACATCTTTGACAGACAGGTTCTTTTTCTTTTAAGTATATTTTATTGATTATGCTATTACAGTTGTCCCCCTTTTTTTCCCCCCTTGGTCCCCCTCCACCTGGTATACCCCTTACCTCTAGCAATCCTCCCCTCCTTAGTTCATGTCCATGGGTCATGCATATAAGTTCTTTGGCTTCCTTCTTTCCTATACTACTCTTAACATCTCCTGTCTATTCTGTACCTACCATTTATACTTCTTATTCCCTGTACCTTTTCCCCCATTTTTCCCCCTCCCCCTCCCCACTGATAACTCTCCATATGATCCCCATTTCTATGATTCTATTCCTGTTCTGGTTGTTTGCTTAATTTTTTTTTTTTTTTTTTTTTAGATTCCATTGTTGATAGTTGTTGGTTTGTTGTCATTTTAATGCTCATATTTTTTATCTTCTTATTTTTCTAAGATAAGTCCCTTTAGCATTTCATATAATAATGGCTTGGTGAGGATGAATTCTTTTAGCTTTACCTTGTCTGGGAAGCACTTTATCTGCTCTTCTACTCTAAATGATAGCTTTGCTGGATGATTGTAGGGCCTTGCTTTCCATCACTTTGAATCCTTCTTGCCAGCCTCTTCTTATCTACAAAGTTTCTTTTGAGAAATCAGCTGATAGTCTTCTGGTAACTTCTTTGTAGGTAACACTGTGCTTTTCTCTTGCTGCTTTTAAGATTCTCTCCTTATCTATAATCTTTGACAATTTAATTATGATGTGGATCCAATTTATTTGGGACTCTCTGTGCTTCCTGGACTTGCATGTCTATTTCCTTCACCAAATTAGGGAAGTTTTCTTTCATTATTTTTTCAAATAGATTTCTAATTTCTGCCTCTTCCTCTCCTTCTTCTGGCACCCCTATGATGAGAATGTTGGACTTCTTGAAGTTGTCCCAGAGTCTGCTTATACTGTCCTGATTTTTTTGGATTCTTTTTTCTTCTTGTTGTCCTGATTGGATGTTTTTTGCTTCCTGATGTTATAAATCATTGATTTGATCATTGGCTTCATCCACTTTACAGTTGTTTCCCTGTAAATTGTTTTTTATTTCAATTAGTGAATCCTTCATTTCTGACTGTTTCTTTTTCATGTTGTTGAGGTTCTCACTAAGTTCGTTGAACATCCTTATAACCATTGTTTTGACTCTGCATCTGATAGATTGCTATCCTCATTTCATTTAGTTCTTTTTCTGGAGTTTTGATCTGTTCCTTCATTTGGGCCATGTTTCTTTGTCTCCTTTTTTGGCAGCCTCCCTGTGTTTGTTTCTATGTATTAGGTAGAGCTGCTTTATCTCCATGTCTTGGTAGTGTGGCCTAATGTAGTAGGTGTTCTATAGGGTCCAGTGGTACAGCCTCCCCTATCACCCAAGCTGGGTGTTCAAGGTGCATCCTTCATGTGGGCTGAGTATACCCTCCCCTTGCAGTTTAGCCTTGGTTGCTGTTGGCAGATCAAAGGGAGGGATTTATCCAGTCAGCTGCAAGGATTGGCTGTGGCCACTTACCACCAACCTCCACCCTCTGTGGAGGATCAACTGTGCAGGGGCAGGGTGGCTGTGCTCTGAAGTGGTCTGTAGCTATCCATTGGGTGCACTGGCCCTGGGGTTTCCTGGGTGGTGCAGGCCAAAGTCAGCTCTCACCTGTGTTTTGCCCCAGGGGCTGCCCTTCCTGAGCTATAAAGCATTCTGAGATGGCTGCTACTTGTGCTGAGCTTAGACATTCCCGTGTGAAGCCAAGCTGTGCAAATAATCTGGCTGTTGCTAGTGCAGGGCCTGGAGCTCACTGAGGCCGGATCTTGCTTGTTTGATAGGATTTAGGAAGTTGTGAATTGTGAGCCAAGACCAGCCATTTATATGGAAAAGCAGCTTGGGTGGGGCAGAGTCTCTGGGGATCTTCAAGGTGGGTAACAGTGTTAGCCAGGTTGATGGAGTCTCAAATATGGCACCACCCTGCCGGCTCCGGCTCCGTAGCTCTGCAGGGGGAGAGCTCAGAAAAGGGACTATGGCCTCTGCCTTGCCCTGATGCCAGACACTTCAGTTTTTCCCAGTATGCCACTGGTGCTCTTCAAGTGCCATGCTGGCACTGGAGCTCAGAGGAAGTGGGTCTGACTAGGTGAGTTTGTGTGTTGAGTTCTTTAAGAGGAACTGCTTAAGGCTCCAGAAGTTTTTTCTACCTACTCAATCCCTGCTGGTTTTTGCAGCCAGAAGTTGTGTGGACTTATCTTCTTGGCACTGGAACCCAGGGCTGGGTAGACTGGTGTAGGCTGAGACTCCTTGCTTCTGAGATATCCTTCCTGAGTTTTTATTCACCACACATGGATGAGAGACTAGCCTTTTTTGCATCTGTGCGCCTCCTACCAGACTAGATGGATGTTGTTTCTTTAATTCCATAATTGTCAGAATTCCATTCAAATTATTTTTCTGATGGTTCTGAGTGATAGTTGTTTTATATTTTAGTTGTAATTTTTATGTGGTTGTGTGAAGAGGGGAGCCATGTCTGCCTATGCCGCCATACTGATCAGGAGGCTGACAGTTATATTTTTGACATCAAAGCCCACATTGTCCACAGGAAGAACTTCACCCAAAGCTTCATGGTGTATTTGAACAGACTCAAGATTTGATTTCTGCTCTCAGGAGCTTGTAGTAAGACACACTAGCTGATGATCATAAGCATAAGTAAATGCTGGAACAGAAGTTAAGTATGGTTCTTTGTGAACCTAGAGATGGAGACTCTAAATCAAACTGGGAGGTTAGAGAAGACTTCTTGGAGGACGTGATTTTTGAATCAAGTTTTGAAAAATGGATGAGCTAGCAGTTTATTGTATGAAGGGGATTGAAAGTGAAGAGGACAGTTCAGGCAGAGGAACTATCATGTGTTAAAAGCTTCCGGAATGCAAGCTGTTTGGCTTGGCGGAAGTGAAGAGTTTCTGTGGGTTACTTGCAAGAGTAAAACTAGGACCAGAAAGGTAGGTGAGGGACCTGTCATAAATGCCATCTTGTTCTTATTTGAGCCGAGTGTAATTCGGAGGCTACGAGAAGCTATCATAGATTTTAGGGAAGGGAGTGACACTGTCAGTTTTGTGACACTTGGTAACGTTGTAGAGGAAAGGTAATAGAACCAGTTGGGAAGTAGGGCAAGACAGGATGCTATTACAGTGATCCAGGTGAGATGTGATAAGCCCTGATTTAAGTCTGTGGCAGCTAGAAATGAAGAGTAAGTCACTAATTGAGAGGTATTAAAGATATTGAATGAACAGTGTTTAGTAATTCATTGAAAATCAATGAGAAAGAGGTCTTTAGGATTGTTCCTGGATTTCTGTAGTGAGTGACTGTGTATATAGTTGTGACATTCATCAAGATGGAACAGATAGGAAAAAGGAATAAATTTTAGAAAAACCGTGATTAGTTAAGGTTTATGTTGAATTTGATGTCCAAAACCTGTTAGTCAACAATTGATTGGAATGTGTTGAGAGTTCAGGAGAGAGCTATGGGCTAAAGATAAAGATTTGAGAGTTAGCAGTATATGTATAGATGATAGTGAAGTTGTAAGCTTAGATCAGTGATTCTCATCTGGGAGTGATTTTGCCCCTGAGCAGACATTTGGTAATAACTAGAGACAGTTTTGATTGCTACAGCTGGGAGATTTAGTGGGTAGACACCAGGGATCCTGCTAAATATCCTGTAAAGCACAAGACATCCTCCCACAACAAATTATTTTCTGGCCCAAAATATCAGTTCTACTGAGGCTGAGAAATCCTGATTTAGATGATGTAACCCAAACAAGAGTTAGAGGGAGTCAGGTTCAGGACTGAAGATAGAGTTTGGAAAATAACCTAAGGTGATCACGTAAAGAGTGAGAAGGGATGACCACAGAAGTAGAAAAAAGACACGAAAAAAACCTGCGTTCTGCAAACCAAGAGGGAGTTTTAGGGGAGAGTGGTCAATATTTTTAGATGGCTAAATAAGAATTGAAAATTATAGTTTAGATTTGACAATATGTCCAAGTTTTCAATTTATGAAACTACTCTTTTGTAGACACTGTGTACAACTTGTATTGTGCTTCTTGAAGAAATATGTGTTATAAAGTATGTTATATCTGGCCTTTGGGAAATCAGTCATTTAGGAATCATTTATTGAGCATGTCTGTAATAGTACTGTGCTAGGCTCCAGGGTAGAAGGATGAGTAAGATGTAAACTTATTCTTGAGGAGCTCACATCCCAGTGGGAGATATGGCAGTACAGGAAGTACGATGGGAAAGTATGAACAAAGGACTATGGAAATTGAGGATTTCCTAATCTTTCTGCGATGTAATCCAGCTAACCCTGGACTCTGATCAGGCTTCCCACCATAGGGTACAAAAAACAGCAAGAGACTTGGGCATATTAAAAAAATTAATGAAAAGATTATACTTATCTTTTTAGATTTTGATATTAAAGTAGACATTAAAACTGTGGGTCATACATTTTTGTCATGAACGAAATATATATATGGGATGATTTATTTATAAATCCCAATGTAATTTACTACTTTCTACTGTCTCCACCCCAAAATGGCCATAAATTTACCTTTCTTTAGAATGTGCTTGAGGCTTGTCTCATCTCTAATCTTCTCCATTCCTCTCCTCTCTTTCCACTTTGATGTCTTTGTAATCCCAGGTAGAGACTGGAAATGGTAGTTGTAACTGAGGGCTATAGATAGTGGGGGGTTGTCTGGAGAATGTAAGTTTATCCTAGAGCTGGATTTCCTCTTATCTATCCCCTTTCTCCAAAACAAACCGTACTCATTCACCTTCTAATCCCAGGTTTGACCAGAAGTGAACTGACATTATCCACCACAAATGTGAATGTTTTCAGGGTTCCAAATTTAGAGGATAACTCTTCTTACTTTACTCATCTTCAACTTCTTTTTTTAAACTATATTTTATTGAATATGCTATTCCAGTTGTCCCATTTTTTTCTTCCCTTTATTCCCCTCTGCTCTGCACCCACCCTCCCACCAGCATTCTCCCACCAGCATTCCCCCACCTTAGTTCATGTCCATGGGTCATACATATAAGTTCTTTGGCTTCTACATTTCCCATACTATTCTTAACCTCCCCCTGTCTATTTTGTACCTACCACTTATGCTTCATGCTGCTTATTCCCTGTACCTTTTCCCCCATTCTCCCCCTCCCCCCTCCCCACTGATAACCCTCCATGTGATCTCCATTTCTGTGGTTCTGTTCCTGTTCTAGTTGTTTGCTTAGTTTGCTTTTGTTTTTGTTTTTGTTATGTTCAGTTGTTGTAAGTTTGTTGTCATTTTACTGTTCATAGTTTTGATCTTCTTTTTCTTAGATAAGTCTCTCTAACATTTCAGGTAATAAGGGATTGGTGATGATGAACTCCTTTAACTTGACCTCATCTGGGAAGCACTTTATCTGCCCTCCAATTCTAAATGATAGCTTTGCTGGATAGAGCAATCTTGGATGTAAGTCCTTGCTTTCATGACTTTGAATACTTCTTCCCAGGCCCTTCTTGCCTGCAAGGTTTCTTTTGAGGAATCAGCTGATAGTCTTAGGGGAAATCCTTTGTAGGAAACTCTCTGCTTTTCTCCTGCTGCTTTTAAGATTCTCCCTTCTGTTTCATCTTGGGTAATGGAATTATGATGTGCCTTGGTGTGTTCCTCCTTGGGTCCAGCTTCTTTGGGACTCTCTGAGCTTCCTGGACTTCCAGGAAGTCTATTTCCTTTGTCAGATTGAGGAAGTACTCCATTATTTTTTCAAATAAGTTTTCAATTTCTTGCTCTCCCTCTTCCCCTTCTGGCACCCCTATGATTCGGATATTGGAGTGTTTAAAATTGTCCAGGAGGTTCCTAAGCTTCTTATTTTTTGAATTCTTTTTTCTTCATTCTGTTCTGGTTGAATGTTTCTTTCTTCCTGTGGGTCTAAATTGTTGATTTGTGGCTGGTTTCCTTCCCTTCACAGTTGATGCCCTGTACATTTTCTTTTATTTCACTTTGGATAGCCTTCACTTCTTCCTCTATTTTCTGACCATCCTCAACCATTTCTGTGAGCGTCCTGATTACCAGTGTTTTGAACTGTGCATCTGATAGGTTGGCTATCTGTTCATTGCTTAGTTCTATTTTTGGTGCTTTGATCTGGGCCATATTTTTTTTGTGACAGTGTGCCTGTTACATAGTAAGGGGTGGAGTCTTAGGTAATCTCCAGGGCAGGGCAAATCTCTTTGCTGCATCGTGATACTGTATGTGGGGGAGGGGTCTGAGAGATAACAATGCCGCTTGGTTGGCTTTCGGCTGGCTTTCAGTCTTTTCCTCCTCTACCTACAAGCAAACTGGGCCTTTCTGGTACTGATTCTCAGGTAGATGGGTTTGTGTATTGGTTTCTCCACCGAACCCTCCTGTGAAGCTGGGAGTTTCTCCCACCACTGCTGCAACCCCCACAGGTTTTTACAGTCAGTCATTTTTGAGGATTTATTTCCCCATGTTGGAGCCCTGGGTTGTGCCATCTGTCTTGCTCTCTAGTTGTTCTTCCCACTTTTATTGCGTGCAAATGTGCGATCATTTGGTCTGCCAGCTTCTGCTTTGCCCATCCTGGTCCTCTAGCCTCTTCTTTGCTGTGAGTCCTCTCCACCCTGGCTGCCTGTCTCTGCTCATCCTTCCAGTCTGGTGAATGTTTCTTCTTTAATTCCTTGTTTGTCGAACTTCCAAACAGTTCAGTTTTTTTGTCAGTTCTGGTTATTTTTCATTTTTAAATTTGTTGTTGTCCTCTTTTTGGTTCTGCAAGGAGGCAAAGCATATCTACCTAAGCCTACATCTTGGCCGGGAGTTCCTCATCTTCAGTTTCTTCTGTTTGTTTTTCTTTCTTTTTAAAATATATTTATTGATTTCAGAGAGAGAGAGGAAGTGGTGAGGGAGGAAGGAAGGGGGGGGAGAGAGAGAGAGAGGGAGAGAGAGAAACATTAATGTCAGAGAAACACCGATGTAAGAAACATCATTTGGTTGCCTCCCAACGTGCCCCAATTGGGAGCAATCTAGGTATGTGCCCTGACTGGGAATCAAACCTACAACCTTTTGGTGTACAGGATGATCCTCTAACCAACCTAGCTCTACTGGCCAGGGTTGAGTGTTTATTTTTTTTTATTTTTACTTTTTAGCATGATATAGTAAAGTAATTTTCAAACTTTTTGGTGTCTGGAGAGTTTTATGCACTTAAAAATTACTGAAGATCCTAAACAGATGTTGTTAGTGTATTGATAGGTTATATTTATTGATATCTACCAAGTTAGAAATTAAAACAGAAATATTAAAAAAATAATGGTTTTTTAAAAGTAACAACAAACTCATGAAATCGTTAACATAGAAAACACTTTAATGAAAAGTAGCTATTTTCTTTTTTTATCATTTTTTATTGTTATTCTATTACAATTGTCCCAATTTTTCTCTCTTTGCCTTCCTCTGCCTGTCCCACAATTTCCATACTGTTGTTCATGTCTTTGGGTTATTTGTACATGTTCTTTGTTCCTTTCCCCTTCTTTCCTCCCTTATCCCCCTTCCCCTCTCCTCTGGTCACTGTCAGACTGTTCTTTGTTTCCATGCCTGTGGTTCTATTTTGTTCATTAGTTTATTTTGTTCATTAGATTCCTCTTATTGGTGAGGTCATATGGTATTTGTCTTTTACTGACTGGCTTATTTCACTTAGCATAGTATTCTCCAGTTCCATCCATGCTGTCACAAAAGATAGGTTTCTTCTTCCTTTTTCCTGCATAGTATTCCATTGTGTAAGTGTACTGCCGTTTTTTGATCCACTCATTTACTGTTGGGCACGTAGGCTTTTTCCAGGACTTGGCTATTGTAAAGAGCGCTGCCATGACCATAGGGCTGCATAAGTTCTTTTGAATTGGTGATTCGGGATTCTTAGGATATATTCCCAGCAGCGGAATTGCTGGATCAAAAGACAGTCCCATTTTTAGTTTTTTGAGAAAATTCCATATTGTTTTTCTCAGTGGCTACACTAGTCTTTATTCCCACCAGTAGTACACTAGGGTTCCCTTTACTCTGCATCCTCACCAGCACTTCTTTGTTGATTTATTAATGATGGCTGTTCTCGCAGGTGTGAGGTGGTATCTCATTGTGGTTTTAATTTGCGCCTGTCTGATGGCTAGTGATTTTGAGCATCTTTTCATATGTTGATGGGCCATCTGTATGTCTTCCTTAGAGAAGTGTCTATTCAGACCCTTTGCCTATTTTTCGTTTGGATTTTTTGTTTTCCTGGTGTTGAGTTGTATGAGTTCTTTATGTATTTTGGAGATCAAACCCTTGTCTAATGTATCATTGGCAAATATGTTCTCCCTGTTCATTTTGTATATGTGTCAGAAGTGAGCACTCCATTTTCATTTTGATGATGATTTCTTTAGCCATGTAGAAGCTTCTTAGTTTGATGTAGTCCTAGTTTATTTTTTTTCCTTTTTTTCCTTGCCCTAGGAGATATAACAGCAAAAATATTGGTACATGTGATATCTGAAATTTTCCTGCCTATGTTTTCCTTTAGGACTTTTTTAAAAAAGATTTTATTTATTTACTTTTTTTTTAGAGATTGGGGAGGGAAGGAGAAAGGGAGAGGGAGAAACATCAATGTGCGAGAGATACATCGATTGGTTGCCTCTCTCACATCCCCAACTGGGGACACGGCCTGCATCCCAGGCATGTGCCGTGACTGGGTGTCAAACCAGCAACCTTTTGGCTCGGAGGCTGGCACT
The DNA here is from genome assembly GCF_022682495.2 of Desmodus rotundus. Lineage (NCBI taxonomy): Eukaryota > Metazoa > Chordata > Mammalia > Chiroptera > Phyllostomidae > Desmodus > Desmodus rotundus. Next base: position 55,539,280 of record NC_071393.1, on the reverse strand, counting down.
CAATCCACTGAGCTACACCAGCCTGGGCTTGTTTTCCTCTAGGACTTTTATAGTGTCACAGCTTATATTTTTCTTTTATCCATATTGAGTTTATTCTGATGTATGGTGTAAGTTGGTGGTCAAGTTTCATTTTCTTTACATGTACCAGTCCAGTTCTCACAACACCATTTACTGGAGAGGCTATTTTTATTCCACTATATGCTCCTGCCCCCTTTGTCAAATATTAATTGACTATAGTAGAGACATGAATTTATTTCTGGGCTCTCTCTTCTGTTCCATTGTTTCTGTTGTTATGCCAGTACCAGAGTGTTTTGGTTACAGTGGCCTTGTAGTGTAGTTTGATATCAGGTATTGTGATCCCTCCCACTTTGTACTTCTTTCTCAAGATTGCTGAAGCTATTTGGGGTCTTTTTTGGTTGCATATAAATTTTTGAAATATTTGTCATATCTGTGAAATATGCCATTGGTATTTTAACAGAAATTGTGTTGAAACTGTAGATTGCTTTGGATAACAAAATGTCCATTGCTATGGACATTTTAATGATGTTAATTCTTCCAGTCCATGAACACAATACATGCTTCCTTGTATTTGTATCTTCCTTAATTTTTTCTTTAATGTTCTGTAGTTTTCCCTTTCTACAGGTCTTTACTTCCTTGGTTAAATTTATTCCTAGATACTTTATTTTTTCTTGTTGCTGTAGTAAATGGGATTTTTTTCTTAGTTTCTCTTTCTGATATTTCATTGTTGGTGCATAAAAATGCAATTGATTTCTGAATATTGACTTTGTATCTGCTATTTTGCTAAACTTATGAGGTCGAGTAGTTTTTTGGTGGTCACTATAGGGTTTTCTATGTACACTATCATGTCGTCTGTGATAATGACAGTTTTACTTCCTCCTTTCCAATTTAGATGCCTTTTATTTATTTTTCTGTGTGATTGCTGTGGCTAGAACTTCCAGTTCTGTATTGAATAAGAGTGGTAAAGTGAATACTCTTGTCTTTTTCCTGATTTTAGGGGAAAAGCTTCTAGCTTTTGTCCATTGAGTGTAGTGTTGGCTGTAGGTTTCTTGTATATGGCTTTTATGATGTTGAGGCACGCTCCCTCTATTCCCACTTCTCTGAGTGTTTTTTTTGTAAATGTGCTTTTTCAGCATCTATTGATACGATCATGTTGTTTTTGCCCTTCATTTCATTTATGTGGTGTTTTACATTTATTGAATTGTGAATATTGTACCATCGTTGCATCCCTGGGATGAATCCCACTTGATCATGTTGTGTGATCTTTTTAATATTTTGCTGAATCCAGATCACCAGTAGTTTGTTGAGGGTTTTAGCATCTATGTTTATCAGCGATATTGACCTGTAGTTTTCTTCCTTTATTGTGTTTTTAGCTGGTTTTGGAGTTTGGATGATACTGGCCTTGAAAAAGTGTTTGGGAGTCTTCCGTCTTCTTGAGTTTTTTGGAATAGTTTGAGAAGGAGAGGAGTTAGTTCTTCCTTAAATGTTTGAGAAAATTTGCCTGGGAAGCTGTCCAGTTCAGGGCTTTTGTGTGCAGGGGATTTTTTGATTGCTGCTTCAATTTCATTAGTTGTCAATCTATTCAGTCTTTCTGTTTCTTCTTGATTCAGTTTTGGAAGATTGTATGTTTCTAGATATTTGTCCATTTTGCCCAGGTTGTCTATTTTCTTGGCATTTAGTTGTTTGTAGTAATTTCTTACAATCCTTTGTATTTCTGTTGTATCAGTTGTAACTTCTCTTTCATTTCTAATTTTATTTATTTGGATCATCTCCTTTATTTCCTGATGAATCTGGTTAAAGGTTTGTCTGTTTTCTTTATCTTCTTAAAGAACCAGCTCCTGGATTTATTGATTCTTTGAATTGTTCTTTTAGTCTCTATGACATTTAATGCTGCTCTGATGTTGATTATTTCCTTTCTCTTCTTGCTCTGGGCTTTGTTCGTTGTTGTTCTTCTAGTTATTATAGGGCTAGGTTGTTTATTTGAGATTTTTCTATCTTCTTTAGGTAAGCCAGCCTGTATTTCTGTGAACTTCCCTCTCAGGACTGCCTTTGCTGTGTCCCGTAGGTTTTGGGTTTTAGTGTGTTCATTTTCATTTGTTTCCAGATGCTTTTTGATTTCTTCCTTGATCTCATTGTTGACCCATTCATTGTTTAATAACATGTTATTCAGTCTCCATGTGTTTGAATTTTTTTGAGTTTCTGCCTTGAGGTTGGTTTCTAGTTTCAATCCTTTGTAATCTGAGCATATGCTTGATATGATTTCAATTTTCTTGAATTTGTTGAGGCTTTTTTTGTGTTCTACCATGTGGCCTATGTTTGAAAATGTTCCACGTACATTTGAAAAGAATGAATATTTTGCTTTTTGGGGGTGAAAGTTTGTGTGTATATTAAGTGCATTTGATCTAGAGTATTGTTCAGTGCCTCAATATCCTTGTTGATTCTTATTTTGGAAGATCTATTATTGTTGACAATGGGGTGTTAAAATCACCTATGATGACTGTATTGTCAATATCTTTCTTGAAGACCTCCAAATTTTTCTTTATATATTTAGGGGCTCCTATGTTGGATGCATATATGTTTACAAGGGTTCTATCGTTGTGTTGGACTACTCCCTTAAGTATTATGTAGTGACTTTCTTTGTCCCTTTTTATGGCCTTTGTTTTGAAGTCTATTTTGTCTGATATAAGTATTGCTACCCCAGCTTTCTTTTTGTGTCTGTTGGCTTGGAATATTTTTTTCATACCTTCACTTTCAACCTGTGTATATCTTCTGTTCTGAGATGTATCTCTTTTAGACAGCATATGAGCAAGTCATGTTTTCTTACCCATTCGGCTACCCTATGTCTTTTGATTGGAGCATTTAATCAATTTACATTTAAGGTTATTATTGGTAGGTACTTATTCATTGCCATTTTTATCATACCTGTGTTCCCCTCTCACTCTCCTATCTCTCTTTCTCTCTATATCTCAATTTTTTTCCTTTTTATAGCAATCCTTTTAGCATCTCTTGCAGTGCTGGCTTGGTGGAAATGTACTTTTTTAGCCTTCTTTTTTCTGAGAAGCTCTTTATTTTGCCTTCCATTTTAAATGAGAGCCTTGCTGGATAGAGTAGTCTTGGTTGTATGTCCTTGCTTTTCATTACTTGGTATATTTTGTGCCAATCCCTTCTGGCTTGTAATGTTTCTGTTGAAAAATCAGCTGATATCCTTATTGGAGCTCCCTTTTATGTTACTAGCTGTTTCTCCCTTGCTGCCTTTAAGATTCTCTCTTTGTCTTTAAAATTTGCCATTTTAATTATGATGTGTTTGGACTGGGCCTCTTTGGGTTCATCTTGATCGGGAACCTCTGTGCTTCCTGAACTTGTGTGACTTTTTCCCTCACCAAGTCAGGGAAGTTTTCTGCCATTATTTTTTTCAAACAGGTTTTCTATCCCTTGCCCCTTTTTTCTCCTTTTGATATTCCTATGATGCGAATGTTGTTATGTTTCATGTTGTCATGAAGCTCCCTTAAATTGTCCTCATTCTTTTTGAGTCCTTTATTGTTTTTTTGTGTTTTTCTGTGATTGGTTATTTCTTTCTACCTTATGTTCCAGCTCACTGATTCTGTCCTCTGCTTCATCAAGCCTGATTTTAATTCCTTCTAGTATATTTTTCATTTCAGACATTGTATTATTCATGTCTTTCTGGTTCTTATTCATGGTTTGTTTCTCCTTTTAAAGCTGCTGTAGTTCCCACTGAGTTCCTTGTAGCTCCCATGAAGTTCCTTGTTGTTCTCACTGAGTTCCTTGAGCATCCTTATAACCATTATTTTGAATTCTATGTCTGATAGATTGCTTGCCTCAATTTCATTGAGCTCTTTTAATGCAGATTCCACCTTTCCTTTCAATTGAGGGTTATTTCTTTGTCTCCCCATTTTAGGCAACTCTTTTGGGTTTTTTCTGCATCTCAGGTTGCTTTGCTTTGCCTGTCTGTCTTTGTGAGGTGGACTTCTGTGGTAGGAGTTCTGTGGGACTCACTTGTGCAGTCTCTATGATCTCCTGATCTGGATGCTCTAGGGTTGTCCTTTATTCAATTTGTGTGGTCTTTTTTGTACTTGGGCATTGACTATTGATGGCTCATTTGTTGGTGGGTTCTCTCTTCTGGCCTGCTACCTGGGAATCACAACCCCTGCCACATCTAGTATGGTGTTGTACAGATGCTGGTTAACAAAGCAATACTACCCAGAAAACCAAACCCACACCAGCAAAAATACCCCCCTACTACATCAGGAATATCAACAGCAATAGAGCAAAGATTAATAAAGGTGGAGAGAGATTAATAATATTATAAAATAGAAAAGTGGGAATATGAGATGACTAAAGGGGAGAAAAATGATTTTTGAGTGGGAAGAGGGAGAAGAAATAATAAGTGTAGTAAGGAATAGAAACAAGGTGAAGAAAGAGAGAAAATAAAATTTAAACCATAAGTAAAACATGGAAGGGTGATGGCAAAATGGAGTAAGAAATGGGAAGAGTATAATATGAGGTTTGAAATAAAATTTAAAAAGTAGTGAAACAAAGGAAATAAAATGACAGAAAATCCACAACAGGGTCAATCACCTGGGCAAAGATTAATAAATGTGGACAGAGAATAAGAATATTATGTGAAAGAGAAAAGAGAATATGAGATGTCTACAGTAAGGAAAAATGATCTTGAGAGGATAGAGGGAGAAGAAATAATAAGAGTAAGGAATAGAATACAGGCTAAGAAAGGGAAAAAGTAAAATTCCAAATTCAAATAAGCATGGTCAGGTAGAAGGCAAAATGGACTAAGCTGAGGGAGAATAACCTATGAGATTTGAAATAAAAAATAGTGAACAAATAGGAATACAATTGAAGAAAAATAGCAATAATTGTAATATCCATGCCAAACAAGCCACAATTTATAAAGGTGGAAAGAAAATAAGAATTATAAGAAAGGGAAAAAAGAATGTGAGCTGACTAAAGGAAGGAAGAATGATTTTGAGAAGACAGAGGGAGAAGAAATAGTAAGAGTAAGGAATAGGAACAAGGCATAGCATGGGGAAAAATAAATTTTACAATGAAATAAGGGCAGGAGGAAGGTAAAAAGAAGTAAGACAGGGGAAGGGTACAATATGAGATTTGAAATAAAAATAAAATAAAAAATAACAAAAATGTAGATAAGAATAAGAGATAAAAGACAAATAATTGTGAATTATTTGGAATACAATTGACCCAAGAGAAGAAGTATTAAAAGGCTATGCGAAAGAAAAAAATAATGCAAACTCTGAAGAAGAGTGAGGTGGAATTTGTCTCAGCTGAGTTTGTTGTTTGCCTTCTGCCTTTTCTTTCTGGATCTGCCTCCGGTTTTTTATTAGTTCACGGTCACGGGGGTGGGTCATCTAATTCCTAGAGGCACTGTCAATATTACCTTCACCTGCCTCTAGAGCAGGCTTTTATTGCGATCCAGGGGTCTCCTCTGGGTCTCCTCTAGGAGGCACTGGTCAATCTTTTGGAAAATGGTGGGTGTGTTCTCTCTGCACCTGTACCACCTGTTTTGGTCTGTCCTAGCTTATTTCCAATAATGTATAGTTTCTGATGAATTAGCTGTCTGTTTTCAAGGGAGGGGCCACTCTGTGTAAAAGGATCAGCTGTTTCCTTCTTAATGCTATGACACCTCTCTCTGCAAGCCAAGGCTGGGCAGGGCCCTGATTCCCACTTGCTGCACCAATTTCTGATTTCCCTCCTTTGCTGGCCTCAGTGGAATAGGGCCTTAGGGACCAGTGTATTTTGTCTCCCTGAGAGAAGTTTAAAATGGGTCCTTTAGGCATTTCTCTTTCTACCTTTCTTTTGTGGATATGCACCCTGCAGGGGGTTCTGAGCTTGTCCTGCCTGTTTTGCAGAGCTTCCCTGTTGGTGGTGCTTGGGATTCTGCAGGAGGTGGGGGCTAGGTGTGTCCTTCCCTTCCTGGGGGTTTGATCTCTTCAGGGGAAGGGGCCTATTTGGCTCCAAACAATCTCAGGTTCTCAACTCCTGCCTCTCCAGTTCCCAGCTCGCTGCCCTCATAGCAGATACAGTCCCGAACTCTCCATTCTGTGCAGACCCTGGCCTGCCAGCTGTGCTGGGCTGGGGCTAAGAAATCCCCTCACTGTGCACCTTTCTGAGCTGCACTCAGTGAGAGCAAACTGTGCCCCTCAGGTCTTTCCCCTTGCTGGCAGGGAAATTGCACATGGGGTCCCTGCCCAGCACGCCTCAGCTCTCCCTTTAAAAATCTCTCTGGGCACTCCCACTGCAGCACTGAGTCACTGTCCAGTTTTCCTCACACACCATCTCTCCAAAAAGCCAAAAGTCTCTCACAGTCGCGGCTGGCCATGGCCTTTCTCCCTGTGACCAAGTTGCAGATAGAATCCCTCTCTCTCTCTCTGGCACTCTCCAGTTGTCGTTTGCTGCTGCAGCTATGGGTGTGTTGCTCGCTGTGTGTGTGTGTAGCGTGGGCCTCCCCATCTTTTTGTATCCAAGTAACTCCTGGCCTGGGCCTGGGGTTTCTCTGCCTTGGGAGGGGAGGGAGCCACAGAGCTGCAGTCTCTGACCAGGTTCTCTGCAGCCACAGGCCCCATGCCCAGGATACTTCCCCTTCAACCTATAAAATCTCCTTATTGCCTGTTGTGAGGCATCTCCTGCATGCCTTGGCTTCCAAACTTCTTTTTTTTAAAAAAAATATATTTATTGATTATGCTATTACAGTTGTCCCATTCCCCCCACTTCACTCCATCCTGCCCACCCCCTTCCTCCCACATTCCCCTGTATAGTTCATGTCCATGGGTCATACTTATAAGTTCTTTGGCTTCTACATTTCCTACACTATTCTTACCCTCCCCCTGTCTATTCTCTACCTACCATTCATACTACTTATTCTCTGTACCTTTCCCCCCTTCTCCCCCTCCCCTGTTGATAACGCTCCATGTGAGCTCCATTTCTGTGGTTCCGTTCCTGTTCTAGTTGTTTGCTTAGTTTGCTTTTGTTTTTGTTTTAGGGGTGGTTGTTAATAACTGTGAGTTTGCTGTCTTTCTTTCTGTTCATATTTTTTATCTTCTTTTTCTTAGATAAATCCCTTTAACATTTCATAGAATAAGGACTTGGTGATGATGAACTCCTTTAACTTGACCTTATCTGAGAAGCACTTTATCTTCCCTTCCATTCTAAATGATAGCTTTGCTGGATAGAGCAATCTTGGATGTAGGTCCTTGCCTTTCATGACTTGGAATACTTCTTTCCAGCCCCTTCTTGCCTGTAAGGTCTCTTTGGAGAAATCAGCTGACAGTCTTATGGGAACTCCTTTGTAGGTAACTGTGTCCTTTTCTCTTGCTGCTTCTAAGATTCTCTCCTTCTGTTTCATCTTGGGTAATGTAATTATGATGTGCCTTGGTGTGTTCCTCCTTGGGTCCAGCTTCTTTGGGACTCTCTGGGAGAGAGTCCTTGCGAGCTTCCTGGACATCCTGGAAGTCTATTTCCTTTGCCAGAGTAGGGAAGTTCTCCTTCATTATTTGTTCAAATAAGTTTTCAATATTTTGTTCTTCCTCTTCTCCTTCTGGCACCCCTATAATTCGGATGTTGGAACGTTTCAAGATGTCCTGGAGGTTCCTAAGCCTCTCCTCATTTTTCCAAATTCTTGTTTCTTCATTCTTTTCTGGTTGGATGTTTCTTTCTTCCTTCTGGTCCACACTGTTGATTTGAGTCCCAGTTTCCTTCCCATCACTATTGGTTCCCTGTACATTTTCCTTTGTCTCTCTTAGCATAGCCTTCATTTTTTCATCTAGTTTTCGACCAAATTCAACCAATTCTGTGAGCTTCTTGATTACCAGTGTTTTGAACTGTGCATCTGATAGGTTGGCTCTCTATTCGCTGCTTAGTTGAATTATTGAATTATTTCTGGAGCTTTGAAGTGTTCTGTCATTTGGGCCATTTTTTTTGTCTTGGTGCTTCTGTTGTTTAAAGGGGCAGAGCTTTAGGTGTTCCCCGGGGCGGGGTAACGCTGGTTGCTGTGCTGTGATGCTGTACGTGGGGGAGGGGCCGAGAGGGAGCAATGGTGCCCACTTCACTCTCCACCGGATTTCAGCCACTCCCTCTGCTACCCACAACCAAACCGGGCCCCTCTGGTGCTGGCTCTGGAGTGGGTGGGCCTGCGCACGCTCTAGGCCCCCGTGGGTCTCTCCAACAACCTCTCTTGTGAGGCTGGGAGTTTCTCCTGCTGCGGCCCCAACCCCCACGGGTGTTTTCACTCAGAGGTTTGAGGCTTTATTTCCCCTCGCTGGAGCCCTGGGCTGTGCGGTCTGCTTTGGTCTGCTTTGCTCCCCGCTGTTTGTCCTGGTTTCTCTAAGCGAGAATGTGGGGCCGTGGGGTGCTACCCACTGCTCTGCCTGCCCTGTTCTCCGCCACTCTGAGTCCGGCCCTCTCGGTTTATCTGCGCGAATGTGGGGCCGCAGGGTCTGCTAGTGTCAGACTGCCTGCCCTGTTGGTCCCACACTCCGCCAGTCTTGGTCCCGCCACAGCAACGCGAGTCCTCTCCGCCCCGATGCCTGTCTCTGCCCCTCCTACTGGTCTAGATGAATGTTTATTTTTTATTTCCTTGGTGTCGAACTTCCTTGCCATTTGATTTTCTGTCAGTTCTGGTTGTGCGAAGGCGCAGTGTGTCTACCTACACCGCCATCTTGGTTCTCCGGCTTCCAAACTTCTTATCAGCTAAGATTCTGTTGAATGATCTTCTGTTATTTTTCAGAAGATCAGCCAAGTATCCAAGTAGTGGGCAAGAGCAAGTGGACTCAGCTTCCACCTCTTTGGTCACCATCTTCTCTCCTCTGAAAAGTAGCTATTTTCTGAAGTAAAAAATTAGTGAGAAGAGTGACGTTGTTTTACATGTTCGTAAATCATTTTATTTTATTTTATATTTTTAATTTGTTGAATTTAGAGAGAGAGAGAGAGAGAGGTGGAGCGGGGGGAGAGAGAAACAGAAAGAAAGATTTGTTGTTCCACTCTTTGATGCATTCAGTGATTGATTTTTGTATGTGCCCTGACCCGGGATTGAACCCGCAACCACAGTGTATTGGGACCATGCTCTAACCAACTGGCTGAGCTACCTGGGTAAACCATTTTAATGTCTGCCTTAATAGAAAACTGTCAGATTTTCATCTGTACTTTTGCATTCAATCTGTCGTAATAGGTTGTTTTGGCTGAATATATGAGGAAGATCCAATCTCACACAGATATGTAGTTGAAAATTGGAAAGTATTTTTTTATAAACATTTCAAATAAGTGTGGATTTTCTTGCTTAATACTACACCAAAATTTGACAAGTGGTAGTGTGTTAAATAATACTTGCAGTGTAGAATCTGAGACCAAATCAGTGAACCTTTCATAGTCTGTTACAGTCTTTGGTCTAACTTAGACTTTGAATTGGATTTTGTAACATCATTCATTGGACATTTAGAAAATATTAGTTCCTTGATTTATGCTGATCTTCCAAATATTTATACATTTAATTATATAATAAAAATCCATTTGTTAATATTGTATTGTTACTGATCTAATCAGTTAGTCCCTTAAATATTGGGAAGCTGCCAAGCTCATCGTGGCCAGATAGAGATTTTCAAAAATTTCTAATTTTACATGATTGCTTTAATTTCGTCACAGGCAACAAATACCTATTTGTTATTTGTAGTGCTAGGCTTATTTCATTTTATATGCCAAATACCCAGATATGAAGAGCCTTCATTTTCGGTCAGTATGTTTTTTAAGAAAGAATGGTGTTCCCTGAAAAACAGTCACACACGTGCTTTCCCTTGACATGACCGTCAAACTTCAGTGCGCAGCAGAGGTGCTTTGTGTGTACTTCCCACACAGAATGTTAAAAAGACATGTACTCAAGGGTCAAGACTTGATAAATTAAATTAATTTTTACTGCTTTGTAGTGGAGGTTCGTCAGTGAAACCGGCATTTATCTTTACTGTAGTGCATGGTGGGGAGAATATGATGACTACTAACTAGTACAGTTTGGTGCGCTGCCCTGATTTGTGCTCAGGTATCAGCAGTTTTACCTACTGTTGCTTTTTTTCCAACAACCCCCCCAAAACAAACAAACAAACAAACCTTTATTTTCATTGTTGACACTATTACAGATGTCCCATTTCCTTCCCTCTGCCCACTTCATCCAGCCCTGGCTACCCCTTCCCTCTGGCCATCACCACACCGTTGTCCGTGCCTTTGTATCAGGCATATATGTTCTTTGGCTAATCCCTTCTTTTGCTTTTTGGACTTGCATCAGTGCAAAAGCCAACCCATTGAAAAGCCAAATAATATTTCGGTATTTTTATGAAAATAATTTTATCCTCTTGGATCATCTGAAAGGTTCTTGGGGGATCTCCAGAGGACCAGAGACTATACTCGGAGAACTTCTGGTTTAATGGAAGGTTCTTTAACCAGAAGTCAGAAATCTTGGTTTCTAGTTTAGTAATGCTATTATGGATTTCAGGAAATTATTGACCTCATTTTTTTTCTTCCCTTTTTAAAGTGATATGGAAGTGCGTGTTTTACAAATAAGTAATTTTTGTCTAAAGTCTAGTAATATTTTTGATGTGGCAACAAGTTCTTGTAAAGGTTTGAACTAGGTGTTTTCATTTATTTTATGGATTATACTGACATTAAGGTTCCTGGAGTTGATAATTTGTTGTTGGAAAACTTCTAAATAATTTTTCTGAAATATTATACTTCAGTACGATAATTATCAACACAGACACTGCAGTGATGTTGGAATATAGACTTTAAATTAAAAAGTTGCCCTCAAGCTTCTTGGATTCTGATTAATAAACACTCAGAAATAGTAGTGTAATGTATTTTATGCTATCAATTAAACATAATTGGTTTAAATGATATATAATACAGGAGATCAGAGAAGGCAAGATTGAGGGCTGAGGAGGTAGAATGGCTCCGTGAATTTGATAGGAATTAATTGGACCTTAACGGAAATGGGCAAATGATGTGTGCCAGGGTACAAAGAGAACATATCATACACCTTGGTTAAGCTTTTCCTTTCCCAAACAAGTAGCTGTTCCCAGTTTCCCACTTACATTCTCACTTCCTTCTCTGTGGTTGGGAGCATAGCTTTTCTTGTGCTTCTTTTCTTTGGACTACTCTGAGGCCTGTGATTTGTGTTGCTCTTAAACAGTATGGTGAGGTGGAAAGATCTTAGGCTTTGGAGTCAGACTGACCCAACCCCCAATTCTAATGGCACCATTGACTGTTATGTGAACGAGTTCAACAACTTTGAAGACAGTATGAAAAATAAGTGAGATAATAAGTTTAAAAGTTCTCAAAAAATGTTAACTGTTCTCCCACATTATTACAAGTAGTCCATAGCAACAGAGCGCACATTGACTAGGTGAACAGCGTCCTGTGATGAAATTCATGTTGGACTGGAACAGAAAAGACATCGCAAGGGAGGCAATAAGGTAGAGTGGTTACCATGGGACTAGGTCTGAGAGACTTGCAGTCAAATCCTGACTGTAACCTATGTTATTACCTTTGTCTGCTTTGGGCAAGTTGACTTAAACATTCCAAGCCTTGGTTTATTTACATAATAAATGGGAATGGTTTTAGGGAGTTAGCAAAATCTCGCTAAGTATTTTTTTCTTCTTTAATTAAATAAGATTGTGTTAAGCTACAGTTGTCATGAGTGTCCTGACACACCTTGCCCAGTGAAAGAGGCCCACCCGTACATAAAAGTCTCGGATATTCACCATCTGCTCCTTCACAGAAGTAGTCCCCAGCCTTTTTGGCACCAGGAACCGGTTTTGTGGAAGATGATTTTCCCTCGAGTTGGGGGCGATGGCTTTATAGCCCAGATGTAGCTTAATTGTCACTTGCCACTCACTGATAGGGCTTTGATATGAGTCTGCAAGCAAGTGATTGATTATGGTCTCTGTGCAGTCAAACCTTTCTGCTAATGATAATCTGATTTGCAGCCACTCCCCAGCTCTAGCATCACCGCCTCAGCCCCACCTCAGATCATCAGGCATTAGATTCTCATAAGGGGTGTGCACCCTAGATCCCTCCTGTGCACAGTTCACATAGGGTTGCATTCCTATGAGAATCTAATGCCGCCACTGATCTGACAGGAGGCGAGGCTCAGGTGGTAATGCCAGCAATAGGGAGCGGTTGTAAATACAGATGAAACTTTGCTGCTCGTCTCACCTGCTCTGCAGCCCGGTTCCTAACAGGCCTCTGGACTGCTTTTTCTGCTTTGCAGAAAAAGTTTGCCAGTTCCTGTCATATGCATTTAGGTTTTAGAATCTGTTTTATTCTTTTGAGGCTTACTTTTAAACTTTGGATGGGTCCTGAGCAGTCTTTAGCCTAGGGCTAATTTGCCCAAGTGCCAGACATTACCTTTTGAGGACTCTCCCATGTATTATTAGATCTTTCCTCTCAGGCTGCTGGGAATATAGAAACTATCCCCAGCCATGTGTAGTTTTCCAGAACTTTCCATTGTTTCCCCAATCCCAGGGGATTTCCTCTCACTCACCTACAGATGAGTACTACTCACCCAAAGACTCTGCAGGTCACTTCTACAGTTCTCTGGAGTTCTCTTTCTGTGTTGCCCCCTCTAGTCTGATATTCTGCCTCATCAGTTCTCACTGCCTTGGCTTCTCCTAACTCTGTCTCTGTTTTCTCAACTTGGTAAGGTTGCTTGGCTTTGTTTGGATTCCTACTCCCTGTGCTGTGTCCTGGAAGCTGCCTCTAGGGCAGTGATAGGGCTCATCTCCTTGTGTCCCTTCTTCAGGGATCGTTGCACTTATGGTCCCATGTCTGAAAATGTAGTTTTATATGTTTTGTCTAGTTTTCTGGTTTTTTAAAGTGTGTGTGCATGTGTATATATGTGTTGGGGAGGTGATAGGGGATATCTGGTTCCTATTACTCTTTTATGACTGCAAGCAAAGTTATGTTAATAACTTTTTCTTTCTTTCTTTTTTTTTTTTTTTTAACATACTCTCTAGGACCCTAAGAAGTCAGGTTAGTCCACCATATTTACAATCCCTTTTGTTTTATAGCAATTAGATGCCATAGCTACTTGTATTCATCTGAGTTCTCAGAGAAACAGATCCAATAGGATGGCTAGATAGTCTATAGATAATAAGGAGTTGGTTTACTTGGCTCAGGAGGCTGAAAAGTCCTAAGATTGGCAATCAGTAAGCTGGAGACCCAGGAGAACGGGTGGTATAGTTTAGTTTGAGTCCAAAGGCCTGAGACCCAGATGGTGTAAATTCCAGTCTGAGTCTGAGGCAGGAGAAGACTAGATGTCCTGGCTGGAAGACAGGCAGAATGTCCCTCTGCCTTTTTCTACTATTCAGACCTTCAGTGGATTGGATAAGGCCTACCGTGTTGGGGAGGAAAATCCACTTTATTCAGTCTATTGATTCAAATGACAATGGTGAGGGGACTGATTATGGAAGTGGGGAGCAGGCTTGGCAGAGGGACTGAAGGGGGAGAAAGTAGGACAAATGTAATAGCATAAAAAAAAATATAAAAAAACCCATAAAAACAAATGTTAATCTCATCCAGAAATCCCCTTACAGACACACCCAGAATCCTTTTTTTAAAAAAATCTGCACTCCAGGACATTTTTCCATTGTTATATTGAAAGGAATGACAGAGACCAAGGCGGGGGGGAGTGTGTGTATGTGTGAGAGAGAGACAGAGAGAGAGAGAGAGAGAGAGAGAGAGAGGGAGGGAGAGGGAGAGAGAGAGGGAGAGAGAGAGGGAGAGAGGGAGACACCAATGTGAGAAATAAGCATCAGTTGGTTGCCCCTCATAGGCTCCTTGTCTGGAGATCAAACTGCAACCTGCCCTGACTGGGGATCAAACCTGCAACCTTTTGGTGCACAGTATAATGTTCCAGCCAACTGAGCCACACTGGCCACGGCCAGAATACTTTTAAACCGAATATCTGGGTACCCCCCGGACCAGTCAAATTGACATGAAATTAACTGTCACAGTGCTGGATCTCTCAGTCCTGCCCTCCATCTAAAAATTTGTGTAATCGTGAGTCTTAATAACTCTAAATGTATAACCTGTGGTCCCTTTTCCTCCCACTATGGAGAGTATTCCTGTGTTTCTAGAGTAATCTCAATCTCATTATGAGGATCTGTTTACTAGGGTCACTTTCCTACAGAAATACACAGCATGTTCAGAATTATTTGACCAGAATTACTTACAAGTATGTGGAAGAAGTATAGGGAAAGCACAGGAGATTGGATAATAACTGTGGAGTAACAATTGAGTAATTACTACCTCAGGCCTGAGGAAGTGAGAGGAGGGAGCATATTCAAACCTGGAAGGAGACAATCCTGTAGAAATGTGTGCCTTGGGAGGATCAGTGACACTTGGTGGAGGGACCCAGCCAACCCAAGGCTCTATAGCACAGATGGAAAGTTAGGAAATTACCCTGACCTCCCTCCCTCTCCTTTCTCTTTCTGATCTTCTGCTTTTGAGGCAGCCTGTACAGGAACTCCTGGGTTAGAGGACAAGGTGAAGTGGAGGAGCAAATGACAGATTATCAGCAAAGACAGGGAGCTGGGTTGTAGTCACTACCTGGCTTCTTTCCTTCAGAAACAGGAAGTGTTTTAAGATACAAACCTAGTATTTGAAATAAGAGGAAATTCAGCTTATAGATAGTCATCTTCTTGTCTTTCTGGTGTACACAGTTACTCCTAAGTAGTGCTCTCTGTATTGAACACTACTGCACTGAAAAATTGATTAAAGCAGGGAGGGAGAAATAATGTTAGGTTATCTAGATTTGATTAAATTCATCAGCAGGCCTCTGTTATTTATAGATAAGGTATGTTATATAAAATATTAATAAAGTTAGCCAGAATCTAGATACTCCATAACCCACAATATATATGTGCATAAGAAAATTATCCAGAAGAAAAGAGAAGAAAATACTGATGTAATATAGCAAAGTGATTTATTCATCTCTGAAGCATCATAGTGGCAATTATTTACATGTAAGCTATGTGTTACCTGCCTTATACTTTTAATTTATTGATATACATGGAAGGGTAATTTTATGTTAACGCCAGGATGACATGAAACCAGGAAGACGAAAACCAGGACGATGCACACCAGACCATCACTTGACCAGCTTCAAGGTCCTTATCAGAGTGGATTGTTGGTCTGCACATGGAGAACTTTTCAACCCTCTCTCCTTGATCTCTTTGTTCTGCTTTCCCTCTACCTCCTTCTAAAAATCCCTGCCTATACTAAGATGTTAAGATGGGGTTTGAAACAGGAGTTCCCCATCCTCTTGAGATGCTGGCACTTAAATAAATCACTTTCCTTTTCACCAGCACCTGTCTCACAAGTTTGGCTTTAGTTGTGGCAGGCAGCTGGACCTGTATTCAGTTACAAGGTCATCACTTACTGTGACCAAACTCAAGTCCAGCTGCCTGCTGCTTGGAAAGCCAATACTTAGAGACAAGTGGTTTTATTTTAGTTGGCAACCTGGAAGGTGGGGGACTCTTGTTTCAAAGCCCATCAGTCTGGGAAGATGGGGAATTCATGTCTCAAAGCCCATCTCAACATTTCTGTGCAGGCAGAGGTCTTTATAAGGAGGGAAAGGGAAAGCAGAACAGAGATCAATGGAAGGGATTGAAAAATTCTCTACGTGCAGGCAAGCACGGTCCATTCCAATAAGGCAAGTGATGGTCTGGTTTACATCTTCCTGGCTTAATCATCCTGGCTTCAGGTTGTCCTGATTTTGCATCATCCTGGCTCCACTGCTGAAGGTCAGCAAGTGTCCCAGAGTTGGGATGACTGAGGGTCAGAGTCTGCATATTGTGAAGTTAGTTCCTAGGATTCGTATACAAACATGCTGTTTATCTACAAGCTGCATGTTAGTCAGCATTTACAGAAAGAATGTCAAGAGAATGGTGGGATGTGTTACAATTTCCCACTGTTACAATCTGGCTTATGCCTAAACACCTGCAGTGAGAGAGATTTTGCTGTTTTATGACAGCTGTATTTATTGTTAATATTTTGAACAAAAATCTGCCTTCTTACAACTTTCACATGTTTTTACTAGTTCTACCCTCATAAGAACCATCTACTCTAACTCCTTTTTCTTTGATAACCTGTGAAATATTTTTACACCACGATCATAGTCCTAAGTTTTTTTTTCTCAGCTAAACAACTTATTGCCTCAGCTTTTCCTCATATGATGCAGTTTCATGTACACTTAGCATTCTGGTTGTCTTTCTAGCCATGGGTCACTTTTGTGGAGGAAAAGGTGTACTGTAATAAATCTAACTGAAAGTAATCTCACATAAATACCTATCTGGGCAGATTATGGTGGGTAGTCGAGCTCCAGACATATAACTTCTTTAGTAAAAGAAGTTATACTTTTAGTAAAAGGTTTGTTTTTGCCTTAAGCAAGCCCCATCCACTGTTTCTGTGCATTTAGGTTAACAGGCCTTTGGAATGCTCTTTTCAGACTCCTCCGAAGTGTGACCACCCTCAAGGTAGCACATAATCTTGTTAACTATCCTGTAATCCAATCCCCACTTTGCTTCCATATTCTCCCACATTTATGTAATCTTCTGTCCTTTATTCCAAATGCATAAAAGGAACTGCAAACTGTTATTCTGTGAAGCATTTTTCCCAATCTGTACAGATCTTCCATCCAGATGTGTATCCTCTATTTGGCTCTAATAAACTCTAATAAAATCTTATAAAAATTTTCTGCAGATTTGGATGTTCTTTTTTAAAAAAATTATATTTTATTGTTTATGCTATTGCAGTTGTCCCAGTTTTTCCCCCTTGGCTCCTCTCCACCTAACCACCCCACATCCCCTCAGGCAATCCCCATACATTTTCCATATCCATGGGTCATGCATATATGTTCTTTAGCTATTCTATTCCCGATGCTCTATTTTACATCCTAATAACTATTCTGTAACTACCAATTTCTAATTCTTAATCCATTCACCCTTTTTTGCCCAACCACCTGATCCCACTCCCATCTGGCAACCATCAAAATGTTCCCTGTATCTATGATTCTGTTTCTGTTCTGCTTGTTTATTTTGTTTTTTAGATTCAATTGTTGATAAATATGTATTGCCATTTTATTGCTCATATTTTTTATCTTCTTCTTAAAGAAGAACCTTTAACATTTCATATAATGCTGGTTTAGTGGCAATGTATTCCTTTAGCTTTTTCTTGTCTGGGAAGCTCTTGTTCTGTCCTTAATTCTAAATGATAGCTGTGCTGAGTAGAGTAATCTTGGTTGTAGGTCCTTGCTTTTCATCATTTTGAATATTTCTTGCCAATGACTTCTAACTTGCAATGTTTCTTTTGAGAAATCAGCTGACAGCCTTATGGGAGCTCCTTTGTAGGTAACTAACTGCTTTATTAAAGTAACTTGCTGCTTTTAATATTCTCTGTCTTTAACCTTTGGTATTTTAATTATGATGTGTCTAGGTGTGTGCCTCTTTGGGTTCATCTTGTTTGGGACTCTCTGCACTTCCTGGACTTGTATATCTATTTCCTCCCCCAAGTTAAGTAAGTTTTCTGTCATTTTTTTCAAATAGGTTTCCAATTTCTTGCTCTTTCTTTTCTTCTGGCAACCCTATGATGCAAATATTGGTACACTTGAAGTTGTCCCAGAGGCTCCTTACACTGTCCTCATTCTTTTGGATTCTCTTTTTCTTGATGCTGTTCTGATTGGTTATTTTTAGCTTCCTTATATTCAAAATCGATTTGATACTCAGCTTCATCCACTCTATTGTTGATTCCTTGTAAATTGTTTTTATTTCAATTAGTGTATCCTTTGTTTCTGACTGGATCATTTTTATGCTGTTGAGATAGTCACTAAGTTCCTTGAGCATCCTTATAACCACTGTTTTGAACTTTGCATTAGGTAGATTGCTTATCTCCATTTTGTTTAGTTCTTTTTCTGGAGTTTTGATCTGTTCTTTCATTTGGGCCATGTTTCTTTGTCTTCTCATTGTGGCAGCTCCTTATGTTTGTTTCTATGTATTAGGTAGAGCTGCTACATCTCCCAGGCTTTGTAGATTGGCCTAATGTAGTAGCTGTCCTGTAGGGTCCAGTGGCACAGCCTCCCCTATTACCTAAGCTCGGTACTCAAGTTGCGCCCACTATGTGCTCTGCATACATCCTCCTGTTGTAGTTGAGCCTTGATTGCTGTTGGTATGTCCAAGGTCAGCCACTGCCTCTGTTGTTTGGGGGCACACAACGTAGGCTACAAAGTGATCTGTAGGTCATTGCTACTTTTCTGGGCTTGGAGGTGCCCAGGTGAGGCCAAGCTGTGAACCAAGGCCAGATGCTGCTAGTGCTGAGCCTGGGGCAACTTAGCAAGTGTTATTGGGCTTGTTGAAGATAGGTGCTGCTTATTTGAGAGAATTTAGGAAAATATGAAGCATAGGGCAACACAAACCATTAGTTTGGAAAAGCTACTGCAAATAGCTTTGGTGGACCATAAAGTTGGGTTGGGGCAGGGTAATAGGGAATCACCAGGATGGGGCAAACAGTGTGTCAGGTTGATGGAGTCTCAGATATGGTGCCCACCAGCCAGCTCTGTGGTTCTCTTGGGGAGGGTTCATAAAAGGAACAGTGGCCTTTACCAGCACCTATTGTCTGGGAGAAAGCAGTGCCCCAGCTTTCTCCCTGATTCTGGACGATTGAGTTCCTCTCTGCATATTCTGATGCCTTTCAATTTGCTGCACCCACGCTGGAGCTCAGAGGGAGTGATTCTGAGGAAACAGTGTGTGGGCCCTTTAAGAGGAACTGCCAGGGAGTCTGGCAGTTTCTATCTTATACAACCTCAATCCCTGCTGCTTTTTACAGCCAGAAGTTTGGGGACTTCTCTTCCTGGCACTGGAACCCTGGGCTGGTGGCCCTGGTGTAGGACTGGGACCCCTCCCTCCTGAGATATTTCTTCTGACTTTTTACCCAGCACATGTGGGTGTAGGACCAACACATTCTGTGTCTCTGCCCCTCGTACCAGTTTCTGTGTGACTGCTTCTGTAATTCCATAGTCCATAGTTATAGGACTTCCATTCCTCTTGATTTCTGATGGTTCTGAATAATGGTGGTTCTGGAGTTTAGTTGTAATTTGGATGTGGTTGTGCAAGGTGTCAATCCATGTTTATCTATACCATCATCTTGACCAGAAGTCCAGGTTTGGACATTTGTATGTCAACACTTTGTCAGTATCCCAAATAAATAAGTTTGTTCATTTTAAACATTATTTCTATGCATATTCTGAAGTGATGTAGTGAATGAACTTCTGATCACGAAATAAAAAGTAGATGATCAATACAATGAATGAGGAAAAGTGATAGCATCATTTCTTTATATTTCCTTATTAAAAAGGTTTTACTTATTTATCTTTAGAGATTGGGAAAGGGAGGGAGAAATAGGGGGAGGGAAACATCAATGTGAGAGAGAAACATTGATTGGTTTCTTCTCTTACTTCCCCCAGCAAAGGACCAAACCTGCAACTCAGGCATGTGCTGTGATCAGATATCGAACCAGCGACCTTTCACTTTGTGAATGAAGCCCAACCAACTGAGCCACATGTCAGGGCTATACCTCTTTATTTCTTTATGCCATTACTTACCCTACTCTTACGATTATGGAGGGAAGTAAGGAAGCAACAACTAGATTCATTACATTTCCTTAATCTCTTATTTTCTTATGCTTGTCTGAGATATTTTTCCTTCAGCCTAAGTTCCAAGGAATAGACAAACTGAAATCACTGTGAGATACATGAATTTACACATTACAATTTCACTTAGACATACTCATTTTCCAAAACTCTCACAGTTTTGGCATTTTGACTGTTGTGTCATTTGTGTTCCCCTTTTGCTTTCTAATTTATTGCTACCCATTAAAAAGGTGGACTCTTTCTTGTACTCATTATCTTGTCAACATTTGAAAAGATTACTTTTATCCTTTTATGGTAAATAAAACTATTATTAGCCCGCTATGAGAGTCAAGTAAGTAATAAATATTGGTGGACATGTAAGGTTCTGTTTATAGCCATGATTTATATCACATCTGATTCTTGGTTATCATTTTCTAAAAACAGCAGACTGTTGTTTTAAACGACAGACTGCTTTGTCTGTTGCAACTTCCCTGTCAGTAAAATGAATTGTGGCATTGAACTAGGTGAGAACATAAGAAAGCAGAATCCATCACTCAATAAAGAAATTAGTTGCATCTTCTGCAATGTACAGAATATCACCAAGTTTAAGCAGGCAATTAAATGTTGTTTTAAGAAGTTGCTTTAAAAATTGAAGGAATGTATAATATATTGGATTGCCAGAAAAGCCATGGGATTAAAAAGTCCTAGTAGTATAAAACAAATGAAAACATAGTGTGGTAGCCAGGTAGAACTCTCGTGGAAGAAGTTCTTAGGTTCTATGATCCTGTGTTGGTAAACATGCTACCTTTAGTTGTAAAACAAATGAAATCTGTTAGTATTAACATTTTTTGTACTAAGTTTAGAAAAACTTTTTATAATCATTGTGATATTAGATGTTTGTATTCGTTTTTAACGATGTTTGAAACATTTAAGAAAATGAAACATCAGAGAATCTGATGTGTTAGCTTTAGATTTTAATTTGAAATATTTAATAGATTTTAAACATTTTATGCAGTAACTAGGATTATGTTTGGTTATGAGTGAAAGAAAAACCAATACAATTGTAGCATAAACAAGATAGCTTTTTTTTCTTTTACATAAAAGATTAGAGGCCATCCATTCAGGCTGATATGACAGTTTTATTCCACAAAGACCTCAGGAACCAAGGTTTTTTCCCCATTCTCTGTTACACTACACCTAGGAAGATTTTAATTCAAAAGATGTAAAAATAATTTGATTAAGTTTCTAAACAGTGTCAGAGCATTCAAGATAATTGGATTTATTTCATTTATTAGTTTGGTTTATTAAATTTACAAGAGTTGCTTAGGTATTTAGAATGATTTTGGTGGTTTTGTAAGGCTCCCTGGGAGGCATTAGAAGGTTTGAGAGAATCAGACTTACTTGATTTATGAATATTGTTTTAAATGTTTTAGGCAACTTAATTTAACTAGCCTTATATTGGAGTTAATTGTTTAGGGAAATTTAATTTTTAATGAGTTAATTGAACACAAATAAAATATTTTTTTTACTAAAATTATAAATTATATACAATAAGATTTGTAAGATGAACATCAAAGCTTATAAAAAGTTTTAAAACATACTATTTTAATTAATTAGTATTAAATACAAGTAGCTGTAGGTAATATTTTTTACATAATATAGTCCCTTATAAGTTGACATTTCAGAAAGTAAACATATTAGGAGATAAGATGCTATGCACACAGAGTAGAGACTGCTGAACTTATTTTTTAACTTTTAAGTATATATTTTATGTTGTCAAAAGGAGTAAATAATCTCTTCAATATTTGCATATCTTTTATTAGACTTTGACAAGTTTAGCTCTTTGCTGTTTGGAGATTCAAATTAAAGGTTTTTTTCAGTATAACAGTGTTGTAAACAATGCTAGCCCTGTATACAGAGGAAGTCTTTAAGACCTAACTACTTGACATAGGTGTGAGTCTAAGAAATTGCAAATGTGTGTAAAGATACAACCACCTAACTAAGCTTTTTATGCGAATGGCTTTCATTGCAAAATGCTATCTTCATACTTAGTGTCCTTTAGCTACTTGTTTGAAGCCCATATATCATAAAAATGCGTATGTTTAAAAACTTGTCAGATTTGATACTTCCAGATTTTGGGATATTGGTTTAAAAAGCTAATTGTTCCTCAGATTTTAACTTAGCTTTTAATGTGAATGACATTTTTGAGGAAGGGACTACCTCAGGTATTAAGCAACGCCCATGTACAGTCTCCTTTCTCTTTAGATAAATGGTGGCATTTTCCCTCTTCAGTAATAATATTTCCTTATTTGTGCCCTGATTTTAAAGACACTGATATCATATAAAAACCAAACTGCAAAATTATCAAGTTTGTGGGATATTTCTTTGAAGAATGATTTTTTTCTTAGTGTCAAAGACCCAGGCCTGCCACTAGGCCAAATTCTATGGTTTTTATAGAACTTGTTTTGGTTGCAAGTTTACCTTTGTCTAGTGATTGTGTGATTAGTGTCTGTCTTTCCTATAGTTTTTATGTTTCATGACGGAAGATACTGTGTGTGATTTTCTTTGCCAGTGTATCCCTAGTTCCAAACCTTGGGCTTGACATATAGTAGGTGCTCAATAAATGTGTTGAATGAGTGAGTGAATGGAAAGAATTTTGTGGTGAATGTTCATCAATCCTTTAAAATAAGATTCATTTTTATAGAAATATAGTTTGTATATAGTCTTTCTTAGAGTTATAGATACTATATAAGTTAATTGCTTATAATCATGAATGGCATAGAATGGAATTTTTAAAGCAGTTACCATTCTTGAAATGCTTTAATGGTAGTCTTTAACCAAAATCACAAAACTATCCAACATTGCAAAGTTTCATTACCCATATGGACAGTTTCCAATTTACTGTGGGGTCACAGATGTCAGTGACACCGCTTTCTATTACTTCTTGCCTCTAATTTCTTATCTATATACTCTGACACATGGGCCATTCACATAAGCCCCCAAACCTCTAGTATAACAGAATGGGTAGAGTCGAGTAGTAAGGCTTTTATTGTATTGATATATATACAAATGTGTTTTTTGAAAGGAGTTTCAAAAATCCTTAAGTATTTGTAAATGTATTATCTTCTATAGTTTTTGTTGTTATTATAGTTTATGTCTTTTTATTGTAGCATCTTTGTGTTAGATCAATATTTTCAGTAGACTTTTTGAAATAGTTTTTCATATTTATGCTATGTATCTTTTTCTTTCCTCCTAAAACAAGTTGAGTTTATGGAATTTTTTTAATCACTGTGGTATAAAGACCACACTGAAGCCAGTGTTTTGTCTTTGGCTGTACACTGTTTATTTTCTCTATTCTGTTTACGTTCTTAATTGGGTCTTTTTATGCTGGCAGTCATTATTTTGTCATAATATTTTTTTATGTTTAGACTTTTTTGTTGCTTCACAATGTACACATTAACAGACATTTTAGTTACTAAAAGAAGTGCAATTTTGTGTTAAGTCCTCATCATATGGCTAAGTTATCTTTTTCTTGTCCCAGTATGCCACTTTTGGTTTTGCTAAATTGCCACTAAATGTTCCTTTTGCGTCACTTTCTTGTAGGCATGCATTGCTAGTACTTTTCAAATCCCAGCTTCTGAATCTCTTGGACTTGAGCTCACTATTGCTGCTTAAAAATGAATTAGAGATTTTTTAAAAAGCCAAGTAGACTAATGGAAGAAAACCACTGTTATATGTCATATAATTTGACAAGAAGGCTGGAAATGTCACTGTATAAACAGAAAGATTCAGGATTGCAGAAATTTAGTTAAAAGATATATCAAAATAACCAAAAACAGTCAACTGCAATTTTATAGCTGGTTACCCTGGCTCAGACCTTTCCGTGGACCTAAAGATGATTTATATTAATTAGAGAATAACAGTGCATCAGAGCACTGTTAAGTCAGGGCACTTGTCTGGGCATCATCAAGCAATAGAAGGAAAATCTGCTCCTATATTAGCTGATCTTTCAACTGTGTGTTATCTTCCAGTGTCATACATGTTGGCATGACCTGCCACCTGCTTCTTTGTACATGTATGTGGAACGAATGTGGGACTTAGGATGAAAGAGGACTAGTTGCAAATCCTTACTGCTTTTGTTGCTAGTTGCTTAACTTTGGGCAGATTAATTTAGTTTTCTGATTTTCACCTACTTTATATGAAGTATGATGTATAAAGACTTCATGTGTCATATGAAGACAACTTGTTAAAGACTACATGTGGTGGGTGGGTAATTAGTTTATAATAAATAATAATTTACTGCACTAAACATGCCTGGATGGCAAATATAGGGTATGCAGTTTTGTCTTACTATTTACTTTGGACTCTAGCTATTTATACAATTGTTTTGACCATTTATAAACATATGTTTTGAGCACCAGTTGTACTAAGGAAGGGGAATATAGTATTTAGTTTGGGGAGGCAGGATAGAGGCATAAGAAGGATGGATAACATTTATTAGATACCATTTATTGTCAGATGCTGGAGAATGATTATGGAGAGCTGACTTGGAGGCTGCTATGGAAGAAAGGGATTTAGAGAAGCAAAGGAGCTGGGAATAGCCTTCCGCTTTCTTCAGCGATAAAGTGGAGATAGTACTTGCCTCACAGGATTGCTGTAAGGGTTCAGTGAGACTCTGTGCGATGCTCTATGACACATAATGTAACTGCTGTTTTTTTTTACTCTTCTTAGACTGAATATAGTGGTCCCCTCTGTTATCTTTAAAATTTTTCTTTCCCAGATGCCTGACTACTCCTTTACCTGGGAGATAATGCATAGTTTTCATCTTAAATAACAGCTGGTTATCTGGAACATAATGTTTGAAAAATTCTGAGCCCACACATGGTTTAAGCAGGAAAGATTGTGACTAGCGATGCCAAGGCAGGTATAAGGTGGGCTGGAGGCCAGAAATGATGGTGTATGGGTTGTTGGAATAACAGTATGTAAGGAAAGTATTTATCATCCTCACGTAAAGTTCATTATTGCCTAGTTTTTTCTAGCCTTCCTTTCATTTCTTCCTATTAAACTTTACAGTATAAACTGGCAAGTATTCAGAAGTAGGATTCCAAGTTTATCTGCATACGTCTAGTTACTCGGTAAATATTTCCTGAATGATAAAATAAGAAAACATTAGTCTCAGAGTAGAGAGGAATCTGAGGTATGATCCCTGCTCCAAAATCTCCCATTTATATTCTAGTGAGCAGTTTCCACTTAAAAATATTTTAATCTTCTACAAAGCCAAAGAATTTATATGCACGACCCATGGACACAAACTAAGTGGGGATTGCTGGAGGGAAAGTGGGTGCTGGCTGGAAGGGGGCAAAGGAGAAAAAATTGGGACAACTGTAACTGCATAATCAATAAAATATATTAAAAAAAATACTTTTATCTTCTACAAAGCCTAAGTTCTCAGTATGGTTTACTTGTATCAGTTTCTTTTCCTAATGGAAACCGCCACATGAGAGGATGAGGATCTTGATTGGGGAACAGATGGGCAGGAAAAGGGGCAGTTTTTTATTGGGCAGGAGGTTGGGTTTTAAGAAATGTATGTCTGAATGGCCTTCAGCCGTGAGATGGGTGAGTTCCAGGGATGGAGTAGTAGGGTTCTGGGTTGGTACAAAGAAGGAAAGTATGGTGAAGATAAATGAAATTTTAATATTAAGAGTGATAGGTGTACATTTGTAAAAACACTGAAGAATTTTCTTTATAGTCTTACTTTCTGCTCCTCTCTCTAATATGTTATATTCCCCTCCTTTCCACTTTTAGATAAAGTGTTATAATATTACCTTTTTGCTGTCCAGGTTGGCACTTGAGTTTTGACCCTTTTCATTCTCCTATCTTTACTCGCATTCTCTTTAAATCCCTCCTTTCTTCCGGGTAAACAAGTAGGGTATTCTAAACCTTCCCTGGGTACTATTAGTTGGAACTACATTGCCTCACCCGGCCACTTGATGCTCTCCTGAAAGAACAATAGTGGGTGCAACTTCTTTCTTGTATCTCGTTTCTCATAAGAAAGGATCTGGTTTTCAGAAAGGAAGGAAGGAATAGGAAAGTGGATGGTGAGAAAGTGAAATGATAAAATTTGCACTGGTTGTGCTTTCCTACTTTTTGAAAGATTTTTAACTTTGAATGTCTTCTCGATATGTGGATAGAGGCTTGTATTTATAAACCTTTTGTTTATAAAACTTTTATTTACTTTACTCAATGGTTAACTATTCCTTATAGTTCATGAAATGAGGTTGTATATTTTTGGCTGCACTTTCTATCATCTTCAAAAGTAGATTTAATGTCTCTAGTTATATGATTTTAATTTATAACTTTTTGACATACATTTCTGAACCCTGATGTTCAATACATTTAAAACTCTTTTAGTTTGGGAGCCAGGGAATGAGTAGAAGGTACAGTGATTTTTAGGCTTACTGAGAATACCAAGTAAATGGGAAGGAATATCTACTACTGAGCTGATTCATTAACAATGAGATCACTACAGAAAGAAGGTCTGATTATAAATCAGAGATACCCTTGGAATATTTAATAATGTCAACTTTAATAGAAAGATTTAAAGTGGGCTTTCTTATGCCTATTTCCTTTTTACCTAATTTTTCAGTTTGACATGGTCACAGTATCTATTCTAGCTTTATAATTCATTTATAATATAAAAGTAGTCTCAAAATCTGTCTGGACTCTCCTGGTGACATACAGTCCATTAATTAAATTCACACCTGTTAGAAACGATAGATCTTTGTTGTAATAGAGTGAGGAGGATGCAGCAGTGTCATCCATTCCGTGAGTGGCATTGTGGCAATTGAAATGGTTTCACGTACAGTAAGGATCTTCCATGCTTCAGTGTATGGGCTATCATGGAGATACAGTGAGGTAGGAAATACTGATCTGTGTCGTAACTTCAGCTAATGGTGTTCTCTTCAAAAAGCTATTAGGCACAAGGCAGGGGATTCCAGAGTTTCTAGGTAAACTTTCAACCACTAGTACTTTGTTAGTTTTTCTGTTAAGTTTATGGGGAGGAATTGCTGTATACATTTTCTTTAAATAAAATTCTGGGGAAAAGAAATTGATTTGTACCTGTAATCATGAATTGTCATTCATTCATTCCCTATTAATTTAAAAGTATGTGTTCAGCCTATGCTATCGTCAATTCTGGTAACTTTTTTTTTTTTTCAAAGGAAAATGTTTTAGGCAGTGTTAATTTGTTTACTTATTCATAGGAGAAGATAATGAAGAATGCGTGTTTTTCTTTTTAATGTATATATGCTGTATATGTTTAGGAGATTCAGTGTATACTTTTCCCTGTTAAATTCTGAAGAAACACATTTAACAACACGGTGATGCATCTGCTTATGTTACTGAGCTTACAGTTTGTAATTTCTTACTTATTAAACTACAAGAAATTTTAAAGCACAACTTTTATTCTGAATTGGGATTTAACAAAAATTGTTCCTTTACAGTGTTAGAGATTTTGATTTCCAGTTTTGTGAAAAGACTGTTAACTGTCCAAGTGTCTCAGTCTGTTCAGGCTGCTATAACAAAAATGCCATAGACTGTGTGGCTTAAACCACAAACATTCTTCACAGTTCTGGAGGTTGGGAAGTCCACCATCAAGGTGCCAGCAGACCAATATCTAGTGAGGACCTGATTCCTGGTTCACAGGCAGCCAGGTTCTCACTGTGTCCTCTCATAGCACAAAGGGCAAGAGGACACTCCGGAGTCTGTTTTACAAGACCACTTATCCCATTCATCAGAGCTCCACCCTCATGACCGAATCACCTTCTAATTCCATCACATCTGGGGGTAGGATTTTAACGTGCGATCTTTTGGGGAATGGGAGTAGAGGACAGCATTCAGTCCGTAACACATAGTTTCAATGTTCAGTTCCAGTTTGAACTGTAAGCCATATTTCCTACAGGCTGCTTAGATCATCTGTTTCAGATGGAGGATTAACGAATAGGTGCTGTCCATATTCTCCTATTTTATTTTGGTGTACCCTTTTCCACGTTACATTAAAAACAAGGTAAGGCTGCCATTGCTACTGCAGGTTTTAGCCAATGCGCTAAAACAAGAAAAAGAAGTAAAGGTTATTAATAGTGGAAAGAAAAAGAAAAAAATTATCATTAATCCCATGTAGTATGTTTGTCTACCAAGAAAATTCAAAAGAAATGATAAAAATAAAACTATTTAAAAATAGTGAGAGTTTTGAAAGATATCTTGGGGTATATACAATCACTGTATAAAAATTAGCCACTTTCCATTTCTAATTCTGGCTACATGGCAGACTATCTGTTTAGAAAAACTCTTCATATAACAGCATACCTTAAATTATTACATAAAATATTAACAAAAATTATTTTTCAATGCATAACTCAGGTAGTAGGAAAGGAAAGGAATTTCTGAGAACTTAGACTTAACAAGAACATGCGCACTAATTGGTGTAGGTGTGCACGGCCTTCTGATCTTTGGTGGCTTAGGTCTGTATTTTATAGGTCTGTGTAGGAAGGAATGGAGATAGTGTGGTGCCTAAGGAGGGAGGAAAATTCAGTGGAGAATCACCATGTAAAAGCTGGGACACCCAAAGGATGACATCCTTAATAAGCGATGAATGAAATAGATCTTTCCCGCACTGATAGTTATTGGGGATTTGTGCTGGACTTTACAAGGGAGGCTCTGGGTAGAGTGGAAAGAAATGGACAGATATCATAACAAAAGATTTAGACACTACTGAAGAGGACGTTACTTAACTGGAATGTAGATGAAAAAAATACCCAGTGTACATAAAGAAGAGTTGGAGAAAATAATGAAAATTTGAGAGACATGGAGGATAGCATCAGAAGGTCAAACATAGTTCTAATTAGAGTTCTAGAAGTAGATAATGGAGAAAATATGATAGAGG
Source organism: Desmodus rotundus (assembly GCF_022682495.2). NCBI lineage: Eukaryota > Metazoa > Chordata > Mammalia > Chiroptera > Phyllostomidae > Desmodus > Desmodus rotundus. Next base: position 55,510,613 of record NC_071393.1, on the reverse strand, counting down.
CACTATTTAAAGAGATAATGGCTGAGAATTTTCCAAGATAGAACTAAAAATTAGGACAACAATAGGATATGAATTGGCCTGGGAGTGGGAGTGAGTAGATTTTGAAGAATTCACAGGAAAAGAAGGTAGAAGTATTGATTCATTTTACACGTGTTTGTTTAGATTACTGGGTAATCATTATAAGAATAAAAATAGACTGCATGATTTCTCTTCTAAAAGAGAGAAAAATGTAATGAGAAGAAGAATTTCAATAAAAAAAATAAGGCTACCAAAAACATGAAGAGTAAATACAAAATAGAATAGTAGTATAAATTCAAATACCTCAGTAATGTAAATATTATACCATTCCTCAGTTAAAATAATATTATATGTGAAAACAAAAAATAAAACAAAAGCAAAATCTAGCAAGCTCAAAGCTATTTACAAAAATATACCCTAAAACATAGAAATACACATAGGTTAAAAGTTAAGAGATTGGGAAAGATAGATTAGGCAAAGTGAAAGTGGGTGTAGTTATGTTAATAGCAGACAAAATAGACTTTAAAGCAAAAGTATAACTGAAGGTAAAGTATTATTACCTACAAAGAAACTTGTTCTTATGGCCCTTTATAGAAATTCTTCTCAAGCACATGGGGAATGTTTATAAAAATTGACCATATACTAGACAATGAAGCAAGTTTCAATGAATTTCAAAGATTGGTATCATCCAGACTACATTCTCTAACTACCACACAGTTAATTTAGATGTTTATTACAATATGATAACTAAAAACATCTATACATTTGGAAATTAAAAACAATTTCTATATAACCATGGTTAAGAGGAAAAATAATAGTGGAAATGAAAACATGGAATAAAGCTAAAATAAGACTTTGAATTATAAGAATAGTCTTAAATATTTATATTTAAAGAGAAAAAAACTGAAAATGAATGAACTATTTAACTTAAGTTAGAAAAGCAATAAACACGCCCTGGCTGGGTGTGGCTTAGTGGATTGAGCACCAGCCTGCAAACCAAAGGGTCGCTGGTTCAATTCCAAGTCCAGACACATGCCTGTGTTGTGGGCCAGGTTCCCAGTAGGGCATGCATGAGAGGCAACCACACATTGATTTTTCTCTTCCTCTCTTCCTCTCTTCCTTCCCCTCTGTCTAAAAATTAATAAATCTTAAAAAAAGGAAAAAGAATAAACCAAATAAAACCAAAACAAAACTAGAAGGAAGGATGTGGTTAAGGGGAGAAATTAATGAATTTGAAAAAGAAAATATAGTAGAGAGGATCACCAAAACCAAAAAAATGGTTTTTGAAAGGCTAATAAATTAGACAAATGCCTGGCAAAGTAGATTTTTTTTTAAATAAAAGGAGGAAAAATCTGTAAACATTGGAAATGGGGAATTGATTGACGCAACATGGATTTCACATGTAAGAAAATGTTTGGACAACTTTATGTCAGTACATTTGAAAATTTTGTTTATTAAAACTATTCCTAGGAAAAATATATATATCAACAAAACAGATTTAGGGAAAAATAGAAAACCTGCATTATTTCATACCTATGAAGGTAATGTAATCAGTAGTTAGAAACCTTACCACAAAAAAGCAAGCCAACACTCAAGAAATTAGTAATTACAATTTTATACAAACTTATTCATGGAAATGAAAAATACATAATACTCCCCAATTTAGTTTTATGAGACTAGTAAAACCTTAGAAGGATAGAATGAAAAGGGAAAATTACAGGTCAGTCTTCCTAGTCAGTATGTAAAAATTCTTAAGCAAATATTAGGAAACCAAGTCCAGCATTGTATAAAACAACTATGTTGTGATTAAATTGGGTTTAACCCAGGGAAGCAAGTTTGCTTCAACATTAGAAAAAAAATTGTTAATATAAACTCATCATTGTAGCAGATTAAAGGAGAAAAAGTGTATGATAATTCAGAAAAATGCTGAAAAAACATTCTGTAAAACTCAACAACTATTTATGATCAAAACTCTTCTTCAGATTATGAGACTGACGCGCTGCCTACTGCGCTGAGAGGGACCTTTGATCAGAACTCTTCTTAAACTAGGAATAAAGGGAATTTAATGTAACTTATTTATTTATTTATTTTTTAAAGGTTTTATTTATTTTTAGAGAGAGAAGAGAGGGAGGAAGAGAGGGAGAGAAACCTCAACGTGCGGTTGCCTCTCGTGTGCCCCCTACTGGGGGACATGGTCTGCAAACCCAGGCAAGTGTCCTGACTGGGAATCTAACAGTGACCCCTTGGTTTGCAGGCTTGCACTCAGTCCACTGAGCCACACCAGCCAGGGCTCATGTAATCTATTTAATATAACATATCTGTAAAGTATGTAGCAAGAATCTATTCAGTGGTGAACTGTTAAAAGCCTTGCATTTAAAATTAGGAATAAAGCAAGGATGCCTGGTATCACAACTTTTATCTAACATCATACAGGCACTCCTAGCCTGCAAGATAAACCCAGTTACATACTAACACCCATGAATAAAGAGTTGAATTAAAGAAGCAAATTGTCATTATTTACAAAAAATACTATCATAGAAAAATTTTTAAAAGTTTGACAAATTATTAAAATGAATCAGGGAATTTAGCAAGATGGCTAGATATAAGATTAATATATGAGAAAATTAAATTTCAATATACCAGCAATAAAGGGGTAGAAAATGTAATTTCGAAAAAAGATACAAATTCCTTAAAAAATACAGAGTAACTTGGAATAAATCTAACAAAAGTGAGGCGGGGAGAGGTTAGGGGTGGAAGGATTGGGCCAAAATGAAAAAGGACTCGTGGACGTGGACAACAGTGTGGTGATTGCTTGGGGTAGGGGGATTAAAGAGGCTTAAATGGTAATTGAGAAAGTATAATAAAGAGAAGAAAATGAAAAAACATACAAATCTTATGTGGAAAAAACTAAAGCTTTATTGAAAGATTTAAAGATGTCAGTAAATGGAGAAACAAATGATGTTCATAGCAAAGACTGAATTTTATAAAGATGTCAATTTTCTTAATAGTTGTGCAAATTCACTCCAAATCCCATTTGTGGAAAGTGACAAAGTTGAACTTATAATTTATAAAGATGAACAAAGGGCCATGAATAGGCAAGATACTCCTGAAGAGAGAGGCTTGCTCTGCCACATGGAAGGTCTTGAGCTACAGTACTATATACCCTGCTTTGCACTGGCTCAAGGATAGACAAATATACTAGTGGAACTAAATAGAGAGCCCAGAAACAGAACTACACATATATAGAAACTTGATTTGTGACAGAGCTGGTATTGCAGATTATTGATGGTGGGACAGTTATCCACAAAGGAAATAAAAAGAAAATGGATCCTTACACCTTACACAGAAATTAATTCCAGATGGTTTAAGCACTAAATGTGAAATACAAAATTATTAAGTGTTTAGAAGACAATATATGAGAATATCTCAATGACAACATATTAGGGAAGACTTTCATAGAAAAGATCCAAACATAATAAACCTTAAAGGAAAAAATTGATTAATTTGATTACGTAAGAAGTAAGAACTTCTGTTAGTCAAAAAACACTATAAAGGGTTCAGCAGAGCCATGTTCAAGATGATGTATTTAAATGCTTAGTGCATTTGATTAATGTATTTGATATTTACACAGCTGGAGTGGAGTTTAGGAACAAATTGCTAGTAAATACATAGAAACTGAAGGAAACACACACGTGTCCAACATCTTCCTACCACTAGTTCAGGGAGATAGAGGAAAAATAATCATATCATATGCTGTATTACTCAGCCATTAATAACATTTACATGCTTATCGCATGGAAATTCTAATATAATTACGACTGAGAGGATAAATGCATGAAGAGTGTGCCTGTGCTGGTGAAAAAGAGCTAAATCCTGTCATATTTAATGAAGTAACTAAAAACTGTCAAACTTCGAGTACGGTTTAGGGATTAGTTAATTGTGTTGCATCAGTGTTCATTTCCTGGTTGTGCTAATTGTACTATGGTTATGTCAGATGTTAATATTAGGGAAAGCTAGGTGAAGGGCATATGAGCACTGTACTAGTCTTTGCACCTTTCTGTTAAAAAAATCATTTGAATATATGTAATTTATGTATCTGTATATATGGAAAAATTGGTGGACATTACTTATTGAGGCTATTTTTTAAAAACATATTTGAAAATGGTAGATGATTGCTCCTAATGAAACAGTATCCCAACTCATTTTAAATGTTGCTTCTATTGGTAGTATTAGTTTTATGCTTGGTAAATATTTAAATTTTTGCAAATTGAGGTGAATTAGTTGGAGGTTAAAAGAACTGCAGTATGAGTAGTCTATTTGTATTTTTAATTTGACACTGATGAGAAAACAAGTCAGTATGTTTATATATATAGACTCTTCTAAAAGAGAGATTTATTTTTAACTTTTTTTATTTCAGGCAACCTAATGAGGCCTCTTTTGAATTACGGTATTGCTTGGTGAGCATATCTTTTTTACTTTATGTTGCTTTTCAGAACACTGTTGATTAATTTATGTAAATTAGTTATATTTTTGGTTTACTGTTGTAGTATGTCTATGGGCTTCCTGGTTGAAGAGACTGCACCAGTTGTTTGGAGAGGCCTTATGGTGATGTCAGCCATTGAGAAACTGTTGAGGCAGGTAAGGAAATTGCATTAAATATCATTTTATTATTGCCCACTGTGGTTAATGCAGTTGCTGATTGAAGAGCTACTAAAATTTGCATTTAGGTTTCAGATGTTTTGCAAAAGAATCCAGTTGATAAACTGAATGTATAATGAGTTATGTGGCACCGAGACCAAATCTGACTGTTACATGATTTAATCTCTCCCATTACTTATGAGTATTAAAAATCCAATGTCTTATTTTATATTGTTCTGTTGTTCTGTTGAGTCTGCAGTAAGATGGGGAAATCTATTTTATAAGTAATCTGCCTTCTTTAGATTTATGGTTAATTTCATTGTGGCCAATATGAGCTTTAAGGGCAATGTAGAAATTATTCAGATGTAGAAAAACATTATATAAACTGTAGTGCTTCCAAACAAAATAAAATTTTGTTTTACTCTGAGTACAAATGGCTATATATTTGTGTCTATAGTATTTGTCCAATCTAATTATCCTTAAGGAAGAGAACAGTTGATTGGATAATCTGAAAATCAGATGGGCTCTATGTTATTTATAGGAATAAATTTTATTTTTTTTCTTAGTAGCTGTAAGTTTATAGTTAACTATATTCTAGGAAAATACAATAAGTAATTTGGATTTTCTCCACTGATTTACAGCAATTACCTCCTATTTATTCAGATTTTGTGAATCTGAATAAATAGGTCAGCTACTATGCTGACAGCTACTATGCTATCGGCTGACATAATCTAATCATAGATATTTCTATATATGTATTCATACATATATAATTACTTCCAGTTGTGATGTAGGTTAGACGAAATATGTCTTGAACTCTGAAACTTTTTGTTTTTCATTGTAACATTTTGACTTTCTTCTGCGGCTTAAGTTCTAATAAATGTGGTCTTCTCTCTCTGGTCCCAGAATCATCCTATTTTCCTAGTACATTTATTTAAGTCTCTTGGCTGCATCTCCTCCTCTTCTACACTCAGTTCCCTGAGTAGGTTATTTCAGTTTTACTCTCAACAACACCTTTTCTCTGCCATTCCTTGTTGACCTTAACTTTGATTTGTGTCGGTTAACTCAGCCTCTTTTTTTCTTTTTTTTTCTGGAAATTCTAAGCCAATCTGTATTCAATTTATAGTTAGAGTCAAGGGATATTTGAAAACACCAAAAGGAAAATTCTGATTTTGTCATGAGAATATTTTAAACAGGAATTTCCCCCCTCCTATCTTAGTGTTAAAATTCTCCACAGGAAGTGATTCGGAATTCCTCCCAGGCCTTTCTGGATGGCCACAGAAGGTAGAAGCACTTAAGCTTTCCACAGTGATCAGAGACTTAGAGGGTCAAGTCAGTGCTGAGAGACACAGGCCAAGCTTCCAGCTCAGGGATGCAGGGTTCCCATGTCCCTATAGCCTGTCCCCAGTCAGATGTGCACAAGTTCTCTTTTTTCTACCTCCAGTGTCCTTTTTAAAGTCTCAGGGACCCTTTTAAAGCTCAGTTTCCAACAGGTGACAGAAGCATCCTTGCCAATGAGCCCTTGAGGTGGAAGAGAGAGCACATGTGTGCGTGTGCCCGCAGGAGAGGGGAAGAAGGAGTTTCCCACAGCCTGAGATTAAACTTGATAGTACCAAATAATTAGGGTGCAAAAAAGGTTGTGCCTGAAGTTCAAACTTATATTAATACCTGCTTTTATAAATGAAGAAAATGTCTCGAGTCTGGAGGTAAAAGTATCGAAAGTCTGAAGGAACCAAAGCATGTTGTTGTTGTTGTTGTTAAATGTCAGTGAAGAGAGGATGGACAGGACCCCAACTCCACGCTCTCAGCCAATGTCCTGCCATTCTCCAGCCTCTTTTATCTACTGTTCAATCCTGTCAGAAAACATAGAATACTTGTGTTAATTACTAGCATCATAGAGTTTTTGGTTTCCCAGTTCAGCGATGGTCTCAACACTTTGGTCATCTGATTTTGTTCATTATTTTTCTCAATATTTATCAAATGCTCAGCTTAAAATATTTAGGGGATTTGATAGTGTAGTAGAGGACCTACTGGAGATTTAACAATTTGGCTGTCTGAACCTAAATTGTATAAGAGTCACAGATTACTCTTAAGAGTACTGAAGATACATATTTAGCAAACATACTACCAAATAATCAGGATGAAAGATAGGGTGAGAAAAGGGATCCATAACTTATTTTATTGGGATACTTGGAGGATACCCAGTGTATCGTCTATGACATTAGGATATTAGACTGCATATTCACCTTGCACCCTTTTGTAAGGTCACTTTCATTGTCTGTGTGTTTTAACGCGAGCTGAAAAGCTGATATTTTCAGACTGTGCTGTGGCCATGCTGATCATTTGAGCTGCTAATTGTGGAGTATTTCACTTCTGTTAGGAAGCAGGTAAACATTTGGTAAGTTTTAACATTCTTTGTGAAAATTCAGTATATAGCTTTATAGGTGCTCTGTACAGCAGTGTATTGTAGAGGGGACAATGTTCTAGTAGTTTCTCTCATGTCCTTTCCCAGTTACTATTTTGGGATGGAAGGGAAAATACATGTGGTCAGCCTGCCATCTTGAACTGGACGTTTGGCTTAAAAGTTTTTTTTTCTCCCTCTTACAATATTTTATTGAACTTATAAGTATAGGGCACACACAGGTCTTAGATGTATATAGTTCAATGATTTTTGATGGGTGCATATTTTTATGTAATCACACCCCCCAATCAAGATAGAGAACATTTCTGCTTCCCTAGAAAGTTTCCATGGGTACCCTGCTATCGTGTTGTGATTTTTATCACCATGAATGAGTTTTCCATGTTCTCATACTTTATATAAATGGAATCCTACAGGATGTCACCTTTTGTATTGTGTTTTTTTCTCTTAGCCTAATGCTTTTGAAAGTCATCCTTATGTTGCTTATATCAGTAGTTGGGTCATTTTTATTGCTGAATAGTATTCCATTACATAAATATAACCACATTTTGTTTGTATATTCTTTTGTTGATGGACATTTGGGTAGTCTTAGTTTTTGGCTGTTATGAGTAATGCCGCCTTAAATACCTGTACACATGTTCATAAGAGTTCCAGTTGCTTCACATCTCTGTCAACACAGTGGTGTAAAATAGTCCTCTTATGGTTTTAATTTGCGCTTGCCTTGTTTTCATGGTATTGAGCCCCCTTTCGTGTGCATATTAGATATTGTTTTATCTTTTTTTTTTTTTTTGGTGGAGTGTGTGTTCAAGTCTCTTACTCATTTTCTTATTGGCTCATTTTTCTTCTTGTAATTGAATTGCAAGAGTTTTAATATATTTTGCCTAAGAGCTCACTGTCAGATATATGTATCAGGACATTTTCTCCCAGTCTGTGGCTTGCCTTTTGATGAGCTGAAGTTTTAAATTTTCATGAAATCCACTTTTTCAAAAAAAAATTTTTTTTTACTGCTTATTGCTTTTTGTATTTTTTCTAAAAATTCTTAGTCTGTCTACCTGTAAGGTTGTAAAGATAGTCTCATGTTCTTTTCTCTCAGAGCTTTATAGTTCTGGCTTGTTCATCTTGAATTAATTTTTGTATGTGAAGTAAGATAAGGGTCACAGTTTATATGTTTTTTTTTAATTTGTGGTATAATAGGAAATATATTTATTCTTTGTTTTGGGGTCATGGTACAAAACTCCTAAAACCCTTTGAATTTGCTGGGTAATGATAGGAGTGCCTTTTGTCAGGCATAAGGAGCCCCTTTTTGAGCACACCTGAGTGCATGCTAGTGAGGGGGCTTAGGGTGGGGCCCCTAGACAGTTTCTGGGTGGGGCTGGTTACCAGAAAGACCAAGTGTTTAGAGGGTTGGAACGGCTAGTCCCACCTACTGATCCCTGGAAAGGGGGTGGGGGAGTAGGCTGAAGATTAAGCTCTGTAAAAACTCCTGAACAACAAAATTTGTTGAGTTTCTGGGTTGCATTTTGGAGCTCTTCAACTGATTTCAGAGTGTAGATGAGATTGGGAACCACTGGTGGGCAGTTCAACAACGATAGGTTAGTGAGAGTGGGGATTGAAAAAGGGCAAGGAGATAGCAGACATTAGGTGGCCATTTGTGATCCTTTCGTAGAACAGTGAATGAAAAAAGTCACATTACAGGGGTTTAAGAATGGATTTATAGCAAGACCACTGAGGTAGAGGTATACGAGAGATTCTGTTGATTAGATAAAATAGGCCGTTCGGGGGAGTGTAGGCTGGGGAAAAAGAAAAGAAAATAGGATGGAAGCTTAAGAAAAAATGGTATCAAATGAAATCCCTTTTCATTTGTTTTTCAAAAGGGATAGGCATACCTTTTCCAAGGTACAGGATACAGTAATGAGGGACTGAAGATTCTAGAAAATGAGAGGATTATTGAAAGAGGAATGTTATGAAAGAGTCAAAGGGAATGGGTTAGTAGATGAGTTATTTGTGGGAAGTAAGTATGTAGTTCCAGGTAGAATGGAAAGACAAGCAAATGAGGGAACTTCATCAAACTAGCACTAAAAAGAGGTTAACAAAGGTTATTAGTTCCTTGATTTTCACAGTGGAAAAAGATAGTGAGTTTACTCAATAGAGAAAATGTGATTCATAATTTCTATATTCATAAAAATTATCTGGGGAGCTCATTGAAAATTCAGATTTATAGCCTCCCTGTTCTACTCTCTCACTTGGAGATTTTCCTTCAGTAGGTCCAAGCGAAAGCCAAAGAGTTGGCGCATTTCATAGATCATCCTAGGTGACACTACTAATGCTGATGTTCTGAAATCAGGTTTAGGCATATGATGGTCCAGTGGCAGTGCTTTTTAACTGCTTTCAGAGGAATAATAGTAGTAAAAAGGAGATGGAGAGATGAATGATAGGATCCCTGTGTGGCAGTAAGGGCCTGATGGGTGCTAAGTATCATGAATTTTTAGTTTTGGCAACACTTTAGCAACTCTCTGACATGAGAGTCAACATGGGCACACCTGATATTGGACCCAGGATTGGCGTAACGGAAAGTCCAAAGGGGAAAAATATCTAGGACATTAGTGAGGGAAACACTGAAGTCAAGGCCTGATTTCCAGGAAGACATGTAGTGAGGAGGAGGGATCAGGAGATGGTAAAATTGGAGGAATCAAATAGTTGAAAATCACCTTTGATGAGGAAGAAGTGAGTAGCTGAGAGGGGAATAGGTAATAAAGTTACAGATAAATTGGGTTTGTTAAGAGAGGGAGGGACATTAGAAAAGCTTGGCTTTTTATTTTTTAATAGATGAAATTTGGAAATGAGGTATTACTAAGGAAAGTTTTATTAAAGTGAGAAAAATGTCAAGGATCAAGGTATCTCACTGTAGGATGGTAATAATGTTACCAGATAAAATACGATATACCTAGTTTAAGTATCAGATACACAGTGAATAATTTTTCATAGTAGGGAGATGCTCCAAATATTGTTCACACTAAAAAATTATTTGTTGTGTATATGATATTCAAAATCAGCTAAGTGAGCACCCTCTACTTTTATTTGCTAAATCTGGCAATCCTAAAAGGCAGGGTAAGGTGGGTAATAGTCAGATTGGGAGAAAGTAAGCATGGTGGTAGAGTGGACCTGAGTTGTGTGAGAATAAAAGTATGAAGTAATATCAAGGGAACATATTTAGCCAAGAGTGGCAGGTATGAGTATTGAAATGAGGTGAGCATTTGATTGGGAGTTGGGACAGAGGATTATATTGAGATGGGGGAGCCCTACCAGAATCATTTTTGTAATTTGGTGAAGGGCAATGGTCTGACAGCTTCTTTTTACCAACTACATCTGCAGCTTCTTCTGAAGGATAACTTAGTTTCCTTAAGCAGTAATATAGGGAATCTCATGGTTTCAAACTTGCCAAAATCTAGTAATTTATCTGCAGAATTTCACCCCACCTGCTTCCAACTTTATTTGCTAAAAGGAAGGGAAGACATTAATGAAAAAAGCATGAATGCATTTTGTGATGCATTATGAGAAAGCAAGCTAGGCCATAAAAAGGAGAAAAACTTAATGATCAATTAGGAAAACTAGACAGATAAATGCTAGAATGTTATTTTGAATACCGGATTTATCAGTATGTCTTCCTTTTTACTCTCCTGATTTTGAAACAGTTTAAAAAAATTTTTTATTTTGACTTTAAATTAAAAATGCATAAACACCTAGTACATTTTTCTCAATAAGTGATAGTTTACAATTCTTGTTATTTGTTAAGATTCCCGAGTAATATTTATTTTTTCTAAATTGTACTCAACACAGATATAAGTAGTTTAACTCAAATGAGGAAGTCTTGTTTTAGAATCTTCAAGTTTGAAAATATGGGATACTAGGAAAAAATAATTTCAGTTATTGGAAAAAGAGCTACAGAAAGGAAAACTTCAAAGGCGAGGCTGTGTCAGCACCTGCTGTGGTCACAACGCGAGCCCTGGAAACCAGGATTTTGGCAGCACTTGCAGTGCTTTCACTTCAATCTCCAGTCTCCCCAAATGTGAAGCAGATGCCAGTTTTCTTCTCCAGGGTTCTGATAATGGCGTCTAATGAGTTGGCTGTTTCCTAGCAACTAAAGAAGCAGTTTCACTGTAGCTGATCCTGCAGGAGGAATGAGACATGTTCCCTTGATAGTTTGTGCTAGTGATTTCCCTGACAATGGAATTTCACTTCTGAATAAGGAATGTTCTCAGCCTTTGGTTTCCTAAAGAATTTTGCTTTTGAGTGTGGGCTAAGCTCTACTTAATCCTGTATGAAATAGAAAAAAATTTTGACCCCCCCTTAAGTACCCCACGGGAAGAGCCAAAGTAGTTGGATACATCATTTCTCATATGGCAAGTGATTATACCAGAAATTATAATAGGTGTGTTTTCCCCATTGTTTAACAGGATGATTAACAATTAAATTCTTCCCTGTATTTATTGTTTGAAGTAACAGAGGTTTATTAAATACCAGCTAATGTGTTGTAGACAAATATATATATATACAATTTTATTACCAGTACTATTACAATATAAGGTCAACATAAAAACACATTTTCTAATTCATAACTCACTTGATTTCAGACAGTATTCTATACAAAAATCATTGTTATACCAATTATCATTATGATTCACTTTAAATTGTTGAAAAATTCAATGTTTATCTCTTTTCTTCATTTCAAAATTTTTATTAAATTTATTGGAGTGACATTGGTTAACAAAGTTATATAGGTTTCAAGTGTACAATTCCATTAACACATCGTCTGTATATTGTATTGTGTGTTTTACCCAAAGTCAAGTCCCCTTCTATCATTATTTATCACCAGTTTACCCTCTTCTACCTCCCCCACCCCGCTTTCCCTCTGGTAATCTCCATGCTGTTGTCTGTGTCTGTGAGTTCTTCTTTTCCTTCTTCTCCTTGTCCTCCTCCTTTCTTTGCTTAGTCTTTTCATCTGTTTCATCCAGCCCCACAGCCCCCCTCCCCTCTGACAGCTGTCAGTCTGTTCTCTATGAGTCTATATCTATTTTGTTTGTTAATTTATTTTGTTCATTAGATTGCACATGTGAATGAAATCATATAGTAGTTGTCTTTCTCTGACTGGCTTACTTCACTTAGCATAGAACTCTCCAGGTAGATCCATGCTGTCACCAAAGATAAGATGTCCTTTTTTATGGCTGAGTAGTATTCCATTATGTAAATGTACCACTGTTTTTTTTACCCCACTCATCAACTGATGGGCACTTGGGCTGCTTCTAATTCTTAGCCATTGTAAATAGTGCTGCAGTGACATAGGGGTGCATATATTCTTCTGAATTAGTGTTTGATTTCTTTCATAAATTCCCATAAATGGAATTGCTGGATTGTAAGGCACACTAGGGTAGATTTGGTGTGCTGACCCTTAAAGAGGGGGGTGCCTGTGTCTGTAGCAGTTTCCTGTCTCTGTCTGGCACACAGAGTCCCTGCTTATTTTCACAAGCAAATGTAGTGTGGGAGCCTCTTCCTAGCTCTGGGCTGGGTGGGCTGGCATGAGTTTGAGACCCCACACTTCTCAGGGTGAACAATTGCAGCTGAGATATCCCTCCAGTCCTCAGCTTCCTGTGGGAGTGGGGCCAGCACTTTTGCATGTCTGCCCTCTCTACCAATTTTAATGTGACTTCTGTAAATCCTTGGCTGTAAGACTTCTGTTCAGCTAGTTTCAGTTGATTATTCAGGTTGATTGCTTTATTTTAGTTGTAATTCCAGTTTGGTTCTGGGAGGAGGTGAGTATAACTTCCTCTTACTCCACTGCCATCTTGGACCTATCTTTAAATGTTAGTAGTTTAAGGCATCTATACTCAACTGATCGTATCTAAACCCTCATTTGGCAGTCGTGCTGGAGCTGGAGATCCTCTGACTCTGAAGATACATGGCGGCGTGATACAATTACTTCGAATGACCTTCTTTTGGTCATTTATCATTTAAACAGTTTCTAAGGAAATTATCCATTTTTCTTCCTTTGATATTATCTAACTAATATAAATTGTCATCTTCATCCAGATTTATAGTATGATATATTAAGTTTCAGAAGTTCCAGACACTTAGGCGAAGAGATAAAATATTAAATGATGTTCTTAAGATAATTAAGTTAGCCATATCTAAATATACCAAAGAAATTTATGGCCTTGCATGGAAAATGCTCACAGACTGTGCATTAGCTATAGATGAAGTTATGGTATATCTTCATCGTCAGTTTTGGGCAAACTGATCTTACTCATTTCTCTCTATGATTTTGTCTCTATCATCAGGTGCTTAGCAGGTGTGATATTTAAATACACTTTATTAGACCTTTGTGAAGCAGTCACGAATGAGGAACACTAGTTAATTCAGTTGGGCAGGACAGTTGTCTTTCAGTCAGCTAAGACACGATTTTCTTAAAACCTCTTTAATCATGCAGCCCAGTTTTTATATACGAGGGGGTACCCCCGCAAAAAAGACAGGAATTTATTTATAAAAAATTGTGTGTTTATTCTTACATGTTTAAACTTCAGTCACCTACAGTGTACTCTCCATTTGATGCAGCGCACCTATCGAGACTTTTGTCCCACTGTTCAAAACAGTTTTGAACTCATTGATTTTGATGCTGTTTAGTGCTTCTGCCATTTTTTGTTTCACCTCTTCTACATCAGTGAAACATTTCCCTTTGAGGACTTTTTTTCATCCAGGGAAACAAAAAAAGTCACTTGATGTAAAATTGAGTGAATAGGGAGGGTGGGGCATAGGGGTCATGCTGTTTTTGGTCAAAAACTGATGAACACTCAGCATGGTGTGGGCAGGTGCACTTGTAATCACCCATCATGAAATGGGCAAAGGCGTTGAAAGAGTCTTCAGAAAAATTCACTGAAGCCAAATGCAGCCTCTCACAACAATGCCAGCTGGTACACTGATATAGATGGTTTCCTAGAACACTCACCTAGTGGGGAAAGCCTGTACTACAGGCCTGCCCTCCACTTTTTTGGGGTTCACCCCTCATATAGTTTATAGATAAATGAAAATATGAATGTTAACACATTTGTTTCAGTCAAAAATAATAATTTACCATTTTATGTCTGTCTTTTTCCCATCTTTACAACTATGGGAATAGAATTAAGGATTTTTCCCTAAGGAATTTTGGGGGTTTTTTAGCCCCCTCTCCCCTTGTATTAGTCTCTTATTGCTCTTAGATAAAAGAGTCAAGCCTAATTTTGAATTCTTCTTTTCCTTTTAAAACTATATGTTAGTGAACATGGAAATAGAGATATAATATAACTAAACCCAGTTCTTTGAAATATTTTACTAGAAATATATATCTAGTAAATAGCTCAGCTTGATTAACCTAGTAGAGGTTTCTTTTGATCATCATTCATTTGTTCATTCATTTAACAAATATTTATGGAACTTGCATCGCATAATTATTGCAATGCTTTTAAAACATTGGACTTTTTGTCATTTTCAGCAGCAGACCTTTAGTGGCTGCTTAATATGTTTGGGTCACTGGTTGGATGCTGAGGACACAAGAATGTGGAAGATGTAGTTCAACATTCTAACATGAAACTTTCGGTTACAGATTGTTGACTTGTAGTCATAGCAAGATGTTTAGATACGTTAGCAATTTTGATGATTTTCACACACCGTTTTACAATGTTTTACTTAAGTCAATCAAAATTGGAACTTAGAGAACAAGGCTGAGTATTACATAGTGTTGACTTCAAATTGGTGGTATTGTTACAGGAATCAGATTTCACAGATTCTTTTGGGTTCTGTGTCAACAATCCTGTTTCATGTGGAAAAAGAACAAGTTCTCAGGCGTTAGAAAAAGCCAACGAATATTAATTGCTGGTTATTTCCTCCTACTAAAATGCCCTTCTTTTCTGCTAATTATAAAAAAAGACTTAGATGAGTACCTCCAACTCACTGTGATGACTGAGTTCTTGAATCTTGCAATGTTCTTGCTTTAATGTTGCTATTATAGATATCTAAGACAGAAAGCTCTTACAACTTTTTTTTTTTTTTTTTTTTTGGCTGGCACCAATGGTACCCAACCCCCCACCACAAGTCATTTATGCCAAATTTCTCAAGTGTTAGAGTAGATCTGAGCAGTGTCATTATTTCATCAATTTACTCTTGTGTTCTGGTCTCTGTAAACAGAGACATGGAGAAACTTTTCACTTGATTAAATTACTTTGTGATCTGAAGGTTTAAAGGGTAATTTATTAAGAAAAGAATAGAAATAAAACAAAGCAACAGAAGTGTAAAAAATGAGAGTTATTGTTCTCCATTGTCAACCACTGATACTGTCATTTTTTGTTCTGTGTGGTTTTGGGTTGGAGCATTTTTTAAGGCTGGGAGGGCCCTGACTCAAGCTTCTTTTCTGACCTGGCACCCAGGGAAGGCCTTCTGCTGCCGTCCTGTGATTATATACAGCAGAACCAGATTACCTTGTGCTCTGTATCAGTGATCAGCCTTCTTAGATCAGTCCTAGACCCCGGTACCTTTGGGAGATGAAGGTACTTGACCATTCTTGGCCATGAAGTCCTTGAATTTCTTCCTTAGGTTTTAGGCATTTCACTCACATCTTGCTCCAACCTGGGTGCAGGAACTAGCATGTTACCTTCCCTTCTCCCCTTTGGTATATATTAGTTATTTCTTTACACTGGATCTCCCCTTTGGCAAGGTCAGGCTTCTTCACCTATCTAGTTACATGTCTTTCTTTCCTAGGACTTTTCAGCATGGTATTAAGTTTCTCATCTCTGACCTTCCCTTTCTTCCCAATTCAAAGCTTTGTTTGCTTTGATTGACTCTTTTCTCTTAGTGAAAAAATGTCCTCAGTCCATTTGTAGGCCAGCCTACCCTCTAGGAATTATTGAAGCTATAGGCTCAGGTTATCAGTTTCACTTCCCTGTCATTGGCTCTGGTGCTTCCTAAGGATAGAGGTGGGACCTTGCCCTGATTTTGTCTCTTCCTATTAATTTCATTTTCAGCAGTGAACATAGAGAATCCTGATTCTCACTTTCTGAGCATAGAATTGGGGGAGGGGTCCAATTTTTCTGGCATCTAAATAAAGATGTAAGAACAGTTAGAGAAAACAGAACATCTGGTTTAACTTCAGGCCTGAATCTAAAAAGAGAGCAGGAAAGGAAGTGACAAGAAAGAGAAAGGATGGACAGCTACTAGGAAATTGAAGTCATTATTGTGGTTTAAACTTGGCCAGTGTTCCACTGATAAAACAAAGATGCCCGGGTATTCTTTTGTGTCTGACGACACAAAGAAAGGTTTCCCATTTCCTTTTTCGTGTATCTACCAGAGGGAAGTAATAGGGGTCCCAGGACAGTCAGTTTAACATAAGTGTGGACTCTAACTGTGGCTCTGACATAAATGGGAAGCATGCAGAATGCTGGGTTGTGTATGAGAGAGTTGATAAAATGGACTGTCTCATTCAGTCGAAGTCAGCAATCAAAATCAGTGTAAAAGGAGGCACTAAAAGAAAAGTGTGCCAAGCCAGTGAAACATATTGATGAAAGGGAGACAGTATGATGTCAGACACAATTCATTACCTGCAAAAACCAGTGAGGATAAAATAATTTGCCTTAGAAAATGAATAAATTAAAAGCCGGCTAGTTGCCAAACACTTACAATATTCCTATTTCTACCTTGAACACTCTTCAGAAGAATTCCTAACTTTTTTATTCTTTAGTGTTGCTGGTCCAGACTTTAAAATATAACCTACAGTGATACGAACAGAGTCTAGGCTGAGGATAATTATAAAAGGCAGGGCCTTGTCTTCCGTAGTTGCGATTAAGGAGACCTAATAAAGGTCACATAAGATTATTTACTGGGTCCTTAGGAGAGCTTCTTAGAGCTGTGGCCCTTGTCATACAGGCGAGGGCCCATCCTATCTCCTAAACTGGATGGGGAACCACGGGTCAGAGTCAGAGGTGAGAAGCTTACTAGAGCGGTTCAGCTTCCAAGAAGATTTGAACAGATCCCAAGCAGGCTATGAGGGAGGGCGAGTTTTAGATATTACTGGGATTTTATAGGATTTGGCTCCAATTTATTATTTAGGCAGATACTATATTTATCTGATTTTAAAATACATACATTGTGAATTTTAATATCTCTGAATTTGGAGTGTATTTTCTAATCAGTAACATCTTGGCATCATGTTTAATTGTTAATATTTTTTCTCTTTGGTGGTATTTGAAATAATGGTGTATGTATAATCTATGGTGTTTTCTATTTAATGAGATACGGTAATTATTTTTGTTATGATCACTTGAATGCTGATTGAATTGTGTTCTTGCCTTTTTCACACTCGCTACAGAGTGATTCCATGTCATTCATTTGGGTCAGGTGTTTTATTGTTAAAAGACTGTTTTAGACTGCTGCTGGTTGTTTTGGCTACCCAGTCCTTGTCCTTCATTCCCCTATCACTAATTCCCCCTCATTCCTTGCCTACACATGCCAGATTACTCTTCCCAATGGTAACTGTCATGGTGTCAGTCGTCTCAAAGACTATCAGTGTATCCTTAATACTTTTTAAAGCAACTGACAATTTCTAGGTATTATAACTCAGAATGGGAATTCCTTGAAGTACAATTGGTCTGACTTTATTTGTTCTTTCAAATGGTTAAATTTTAGAAAAATTGTAAATAAGAAAGGCACGAAACTTGCTGCTATAGATTCTTTTGGTTCTTGTGAAGTGGGGGAAAGAGAGGGAGAAACATCATATGAGAGGGAAATATTGACCAGTTGCCTCTTGTGCGTGCCCCGACCAGGGATTGAACTGAACCTGCATCCTGGGTAGTGAGTACCCTGACCACGAATGGATCCTGAAACCTTTTGGCATATGGGGTGATTCTCCAACCAACGGAGCACCTGGCAGGGCTATTGTTGAGACTTTTTCACTGCTCAGAGGAATTTATGGGAGCAGATGACCATTAGTAAGTCAGTAGACTATTTTTTAGTGACAATTTTAGCTAATGTCAGATTTTGAGTTCTTTTCAAATCACTTTTTTTCCTTGCAAACAAATTAAGGGAGAATATATGTTGCAAAAGGTTTAGCTCAAATGCAGAATTAGAGGACATAGGCCTCACAGTTTGCCCTCACTTCTGATACCACTTGCAAATTTAGGGGTTCCCAAGACCACCTTTAGTTTTAAGTTTTCTAGAAGGACTCACAGAGGTCATTGAAAGCTATTATACTCATTGGCATGGTTTATTACAAGGAAAGGAAACTTTAAAATCAGCCAAGAGAAGAAGCCCAAAGGGCAGTGTCCAGGAAATTACCAGATGTAGAGCTTCTGCTGTCTTCTCCCTGTGGAGTCAGGCATATCACTTTCCTGGCATTGATGTGTGACACTGTGCACGGGGTACTGCCAACCAAAGAAGCTCACCTGAACCTTCGTGTCCAGGGTTTATTGGGACTCTGTGATACGGTCACGATTGATTGTTAATGGGGCTGAACTCAGTCTCTCCTCACCAGCCTCTCTGAGCATGACCCACAGCCCCCACCCTAAATCACATTATTACTATCGGGTTAGCTTCATGCACTGGGCAAAGACCTTAGAGATTACTTCCTAGAGGCTGAAGTCAAAGGCTAGTGTTTTGGGGGGTCCTATTTGAGCAAGGTTAAATTCTTTACAGATAGAATGTGAATAATACTGTTTTCTAGAATAAATGTACATCTAAAGCTAAATTTGGATTAAAATTTTTTAAATTAAGTTTATTGGGGTGACATTGGTTAATAAAATTATATAGGCTTTAAGTGTACAATTCTATTATAACACTTCATCTGTATATGGCATTGTGTGCTCATCACCCTAAGTCAGATCTCCTTTTGTCACCATATATTTGACCTCTTTACCCTTTACTACCTGCTTGTACCCACATTTCCCTCGAGTAGCCACTATACTGTCGTCTCCGAGGTTTTGTTTGTCTCATTGTTTATTTATTGCTTTTAGTTTTTACTCCACATATGAATGAAATCATTTGGTTCTTGCCTTTTCATGTCTGACTTGTTTTGCTTAACATGATAGTCTCAAGATTCATCCATGTTGTTGCAAATGGCAGTAGAAGGTACACAGATGGCCAACAGACATGAAAACATGTTGAACTTCACTAGCTATTAGGGAAATGCAAATCAAAACTACAATGAGATACCACCTCACACCTGCTAGTATATTATCAATAAGACATTAACTGTAGTAGAAAAAGGAACCCCCACTCACTGCTGGTGGGAATGTAAACTGGTGCAGCCACTATGGAAAACAGTAAGGAGGTTCCTCAAAAATCCAGAATATGGTTACCATATGACCCAACAATCCCACTTCTGGATATCTACCCCCAAATTTTGAAAACATTTTTTCATAAAGATATACGCATCCCTGTGTTCATTGCAGCATTATTCACAGTGGCAAGACATGGAAATTACTGAAGTTTCTTTTGACAGATGGTTGGATGAAGATGTGGTACATATATACAATGAAGTATTATATAGCTGTAAGAAAAGATGAAATACTGCCACTTAAATTTGGATATTAATCTAGAATGTTGGGAACATTGTTACTGACAATTTCTAGGTATTATAACTCAGAATGGGAATTCCTTGAAAGTACAGTTTGTCTGGACCATAGAATTTTCCAGCTGGAGAGGCTGCTGGAATTGGCTCTTTTGGATACCTTGAGGCCTACTAATTCTGTTACATCCCATATTCCTGTCATGCTTGGTAACTGTCCAAATATAAGCCTCTCTGATCATTAAATTTTTTTTTTTCTTTTTTACTGTTCAGGGCTTCTTTTCTTCTAAACCTAAACTTTTCTTCCTCTTCCCAAATTTTTGTTTTGTGTTTCTATAGCTTCAATTTGTGGTAACTGAATTCTCCTTAATATCCTTAACTGAAAACTGTCTATTTGCTTTAACTGAAAACTGTCATTCCTTACAGTCACAGCTTTTCATGAAGTCTTCTTAAGTGGATGCAGATTATCCTTTCACTTACTGTCTACCCATTGGTTTAGGGTGAGGTTTGACATATTTTTTGTTTCTTGGGCAGCTTCTCTTCTAGTACTCTTCCATACTTACCATGTTTTGCCGTGTATAATGCACCCTTTTTTGCTAAATTTTTGAGGGAAAAATAAGGATGCTCATTATACATGGGGTATAATGATTACATAACATGGGTATAATGGCATGATAATCCCATGTGTAGCATGCACAAAAACATGGGTGTGCATTATACATGGCAAAAAACGGTATATATTTTCTTGATAGTCATGGTTCTTAAAAGTATAATCACCTTCTCCTTCTCATCTTTGGTCACCTTTTTAAATTTGTTAAAGACTCTGCCGCTTCTTTCACTCCAATTTTAGCCACCATTTTATGTTTAACATCCTAGTTTTTCAGTTTCTTCTCCTTCTTAATGTGAGTGTCCTCAACCTGCATTCTACTTTAGCCATCCATTCTTACGGTACACCCTCCACCTTGTCCCCAGGAAGTACTCATTTTACTCGTATTCCCATAGCATTTCATCCTCTCAGCCCTCTTAGGGCCACTACCCCCAGGGTCTTTGTGCCACTCTGTCTTCCTTTTCATACCTGTCATTTATTTCCTAACATTGGTATATGTGACCCAGTATTTCACTGGCTTGCTCATAACTTCAACTTTTTTGTATTCTTTTCTTTTCATTGTACACCCATCCTAACCTCAATCTAGAATGGGTTCGGCATTCTGCTTTCTCTATTCTTACTCTCGGGGTTTTGCATGCTGCTTAGTGGCACTAAGAATTAATGATTTCTAACATTGATTGAATCCTCTGTTGTCCAATAATCCCTAGGAAGTTTTTTCTTTCATTTTTTTCTCTCTTTATTGCCTAGAAACCTGTTAGCGTAGGGAGCCCCCTGTTACATTCTCTGTGGGAAATATTTTAAAAACTACACTGTTATCCTGAACACTCTATCCTTTTACCTTCCTCTCAGCTTTTATTGGATGATCCCATTTTTCTGCCTCACAAAGAAAATTAAAATTATACGGCATAAACTTTCTCAAGTCCCATCCAGCCTTCTACAAACTTACCTGTATCTGAACGCATTCTTGCTCCCTTCCCTTTTATGTCTTTGGCTTCTTTCTCTTTATTAATCTTTCCCATCAGCATTTAAACATGCATATGGCAGAGAGTATTGGCTGGCTGTGTAACAGTCATTCACGACCCCCACGTTCCTTACTGCTTCCAAATAGAGCTTAGAAAATCAGATAATTTTTCAGCTTCCCTTATTGCTAAGAGTAGCCATGTGACCCAGTTCTTCCCAATGAGAATTCAGGGAAACTCAGATGAGGGGTGGGTGGGGTGGCTCCAGGTAAGGTGTTTT
This sequence comes from Desmodus rotundus, assembly GCF_022682495.2. Classification (NCBI taxonomy): domain Eukaryota; kingdom Metazoa; phylum Chordata; class Mammalia; order Chiroptera; family Phyllostomidae; genus Desmodus; species Desmodus rotundus. The sequence continues at coordinate 55,489,115 of NC_071393.1, read as the reverse complement.
GCTTCTTAACAGAGAGGCCAGGTTTTTCCTTCCCCTTTCTTTCTGTTGGGAGTGTGTTGTGAAGACATGGCCGTGGATATCATTTTGTGGCAGAGCAGGAAGATAGAAAGAGCCTTGGTGTGATTGCATCACTGAAATTCTGAAAAAATCCAAGTTGTCTACTTCCAGACTTTTTTTGTGCAGTAAACAATAAATGTTCAATTGGTTTAAGTATCGTTAGGTGTTCTGTTACTTGTAGCTGAAAGCGTAAGTTTCTCCCCACCCCAACCCCCCCAAAAAACCAAGCAACTCTATTTTGATTTTATTTGGTGCCAGTCAATTTTTCTTCTCCCTGGCAGCCAAGCTTCTTGAATTAATTTTCTAAATCCGTCTGTCACTTCCTCTTCTTCATCTACTTCTGTCTGTAGTCATCTCCACCATGCTTCAGCTGGGATCACCAGAGATGTCTTTTTTTAATTGAATCCTTTGTGTACTTTTCAGTTCTTATTTTAATTTATTTCTCCGCAGTATTTGACCTATTAACCTTAATCTTGAAATACTCTTTTCCATTAGTTTCCATAACACTACATTCTCTTGGGTGTCTACTTTTTAATCTTCTCTTTGTCATTCTACTTTATAGTTTCCATTTCCTGTACTCATTTTTAAAGTGTAAGTCCTTAGCACAGGCATAATTATCTTAATTTTCTTAGGTTTGGAGACCCTTTACAATTTATCTCTTGGAATCCCTTCTGACCTTGCGCTGTCCCTGGGCAATGTCATCCAGGCCTGAAGCCCAGATACATATGTTCATTCATGAGTTGCAGAGACACGCATCACACGTGCAGTGCCTGCTAGACAGCTCTACTTAACTGTCTCATGGATACCTCAAAGTCTTGAATTCCAGATTGGGACTCATCATCGTCTCCCATACACCTGAAACGAGGTATGTGGGACACACACACCTCTTTGTTTGTGACACTCAATCATTGGCACTGCCATCCACATAGCTGTTCAGGCCAAAATCCTGGGTGTCATCCTTGACTCATATCACATTATTTATATTTATTATGTCCTGTTCTCCCATCTCTACTGCTGCCCTTCCCCAGGGCAGTCCACCTTCTCTCTCCCCTGGGAAAGCTGTAACAGACTCCACAGCTACATCTCTGTGTAATCTGAGATAGTCTAATTCTTGAATGCAGAACCTCATCATACTACTTTCCTGTTTAGACTCTTTAGTGACAACTTGTTTTCTTGACAGTGGTTCCCAGTCTAACATAGGAGATAAGGCCCATCTTGATCTGATCCCAGCTTATTCCCCTGCCTCCACTTTTTGCTTCAGATGTCCGGAGCTATCTGCTGCTCCTGGACTCATTTTTCCCTTTCTTGCCTCTAGGACTTCCCTCGTGCTCGTCCTTTTTCTGCGGTACTTTCTTCTATCACTCCATCTCCCCCTGTAGGTCTTAGCTGAGATGTCACCTCCTTTGGGAAAGCCTTCTGGGATAACCCTGGCCCCCACACCAAGAGGGCATGTGGGCTTGCAGTGCCTTGACAGGGCCACACGCTCCCTTGTCTCAGGGTCTTTGTACATGCTGCTCCCTCTGCCTTCCTTCTCTTTCCTGCCTCCACCCTATTGTTATTCCAGAAGATGTTCTGGGGTGGTCCTACATTTTCCCCCATCACAGCTAAGAAATTCTTCTGTTCACTTGGTAAAATTGGAAGCAATTCTGTTGTATTCCTGTGATTCAGAAATTTAGAATTTTGAATAGTTTGCTTTTAATTTGTGTCTTCTTCCTCCTTTACTTAAATCTTCACAAACAGAACAAAGCCTAAGCCTGTTCTGTAGCATTATGCTCCTCCAAGCAAGCTGACATTGCATAACTTCAGAGTGAAGATGTCCTAGAATCAGCTGACACTGTCTGAAAAAAATAAAAATAAATAAACAAACAAACAAATAAATAAATTGGCATTTGTAGCTTTCAGCCCAGCCATTGAACCTGACAAGTTCTGACATCTCTTCTTTTGGCTGCTTCTCACTTCTTTTTCTGTTTCCATGGAAATGGACATCAGATCATAGAAACACACTAAGATACTGGTGGCTAATTGCTCTTGCAGATTTCTGAATTCTCTTTGTTTGTGGAATGATTATTTTAGTGACTCTATGTAGTATGTGGTAGTTAGCCAAAACGTCTACGGCAGTTTCTGGGTTTCAGCGCTGGCTGATGTTCCCAAGTGTTACTAACTAGTATTCTGAAATGCATTCCCTGTTTCAGCTCTCAGGGAAAATATATTTTAAGAACTGCAGTCGTGTTAGAGAGGAGCACTAGATTTTAAGCTGGAAGACCTGGCCCTAAGCCCAGATCTGACCCTGTCTCACTGTTTGACCTTGGTTCATTTTGTTATATTTATTGAAGGAGTCCATTGCTACTACTTAGCTGTGCAACTTATTTATAAGTGTCTCAGAGAAAAGACTGCTTCTCTACCAGTGTGTTTTAGTAGAAAACGTAGAAATAAGATATACAACTAATTGAAGTAAGGAAATCAAACCAGGTTTCTAAACATCTAAAATTGAAAAATGCTTTTAATTCTACTTTATTATCTACTTCTGTAAAGTGATCTGAATAAGACATGTCACATGGCTGGCAATGTTAGGTTAAGATTCTCTTTATAATGAACATTTAGTTTCCCAAGGCAGATACAACCTATCTTATGACAAAGTGATTAAATTTACAGTTGAAAAATTCTATTCATTTCTTACTTAATGAAGGAAGTTATTACATTGCTTATCTAACTTACAGTTTATTCACTTCCAGGATGTAGGAGGATTTGCCATTGTCATAAGCCTCTGTAGTAGGCTTATCTATGCCAGGTCAGGATTTCCTTTACATCTAAATTTAGAACTTGGAAAGCCAAGTTTGTTAAGTGCAAAAAGGGACTGGCATGTGCATATAAAAAAGATGAGTATTTGCTGAGCTGCTTCTTCAGCATATAGTGTCTGCTCTATATCAAAGGAACCTGAGTAATTGAAATTGAGTAAGAGCAGAATAAATCTCGTTGTGCATGACTACACAGAATAAAATGTAGGTTTATACCGAGCTCTCACTTATAATTGCATGTATAAAGACATAAACCATACATGATACGACATTATAAATAAATTAAATGGGAAATAATCCATTTTATACTTTGTAATTGTGGTAAATTTTAAAAAAACAACAACATCTGCCTTTATTCAGTTTGCTGTGAAGTTAGTTGCCAATAACAGCCTACAGGCCACTTTGGTCTGGTCACGTCAAACCCCCTCTGTGACACAGCTGTAGGCTTCCGTAGAATTATCGCAGACCCGAGTGCTGTAAGGTACAGTACTTTGGAGTGAAAGTTTATTTTTAAGTAAAAAATATTCTATAGTTTTAGTATAATTAGACAGAAAAAATTATTCAAGAAAGAAATTATAATGGCTCATTACCTCCCTGTCAAAGTAAGCCACTGTTGACTTTTTTGACATATTCCTCTAATTTAAAAAAATTCTACTAGTATATAAAACAAAATTGGGGTAATGCTTTTGTAGCCTACTTATTTCATTTACCATATCATGAACATTGTACCCTGATATATTCTTAAAAATGATTTTAATAAATATGTAATATGCTGTTTCAAATGATTCTGTAATTTATTTAACTTTTAAGCTATTAATAGATATTTAGATTTCCTTACACACAACTTTGAGTAGGAGCCTATAAACTTTCTTTTTCTTTTAGTGAATATAGAAAGTGCCTAAATTATCTGGTTATTAGGTTGGTACCTCAGTACTATTCACTTTGATTTATTGTTGTCAACCACATCCCATTAATTTTATCTCCAAAATGTCTGTTGAATTTGTTCCTCATCTTTATTTGCATTGTGATTGCAGTAGTTTGAGTCTTCATCATCTAACTTGGAGCACTGCAGTACTTCCCTACGTAGCGGGTCTTCCTACCGCGTCTCTTCTTTCAACGTATCAATCATTTTATGGTCAACTTGTTTTGTAAAAGCATGGATATGGTCATATATTTCCTGACTTTAAACTGATGTTTTCCCATTTTCTGCTGCATAAAGTTTACTACATAGTCTCATACTCAAGAGCATTATATTTTGACCCTGTCTGACTGATTTAACCTCATTTCTCTCTTCTCCTTTTCACATTCCACATGTCCCAGTTGGTGCCCTTTTCATTGCCTAGAAAGTACTATTCTCCACCTTCTTTAGTTTTTTATTCCCTTCTTTCTTCCAAGACTTCAGCTCAGAGGTTCTGAGGTTGCACGTGGGAGGTCCTTCGGGCTGTAAGTCCTCACCAAGAAAGAGCAGGACTGAGCCCTCCACAGCTGCCACAAAAAGTGCTTGTAGAATTTTGAAGGTAATCAAGGCCTATCTGGATTAATAGGCCCCTCAGGTGTGCAAAGTGATACGGAACTGAAGTATGTTTCACTTCCCACTAAGTGTCTAAATTTGTGCCAAAAATCAGGTAGGTTTGATCCAGAGTGCATGTTGAGTTGGATGGAAGACAAGAGTTATAATTCTGAGCTTAGATCCAGGTAGATTTTTAAATTGTTTTTTAATATAGCTAATCAGTTGCTATATTAATTTTGGAATTCTGTTATTTAATATTGTAAGAACATTGAGGGGCATCCAAAAGGGCGACAGAGTAGGTGGAAGCTACACTAATCTCCTCCAAGGACCAAACTGGGATTACAACTAAATTATAGAACAGTCATCCTGATTAAGCAACTGAAGACTAGCTAGAGAGAAGCCTTATAGCCAAGGTTATGGAAGAAACTACATCACCACATCTAGACTGGCAGGAAGTGTAGAGACGCGAGATGGCTGGCTGGGCTCCCAAGGGTGGCAGCTGATGTTTTGGAAGGATATTTCAGAGGCCAAGGGGGTTCCCCCTGAGAAGTGTGGGGCCTAAACCCCAAGCTGGGCTCCACAGTCCAGAGCACTAGAAGCAGGAAAGGAACCTAAATAATAATTGGCTGTGAAAAGCAGTGGAGTTTCTGCCAGGGAGAGATGGCTATATATGCAGACTGCCTCTTAAAGGGCCAGTGCATAAAGTTTTGTTAGCAGCAACTTACCCTGGGCTCAGGCAGAGGGAGGACAGAGTAAACTAGAGCCATGTGAGGACTCTGGGATTGGTGGTGAGCTGACAAATGGTCAGCTGCTGGGATCTCTGTCCTCAGTCATTACCCATAATGCAAAATCCATCTTTCTCGGGCAGAGCACTCCCATCCATGTAACGTCAGCCTGGGGGGAAACAAGAGCCATACCTGCAGGAATCCCTCTCGCCCCACCCTGTGGAGTTTAAGCACTGCTGAGGAGTACAACAGGAGGCTCTTTCACTGATTTAAGCCTAACAGACTGTCTGCAGGTGGAGGTGAATTTCTGGGATCTTTGAGACGTGAGGTAAACCTTCACCAGGTCCGGTGCTTGTAGAAGCCAGGTTGCTGTGCAGCTTGGTTCTTTCTGTACTTACCCAGGCCCAGCACAGGGAGCCATGAGCTGTGGATTGATGATAGCTCCAAATAGGTTGCCCAGGGCCAGTCACAGGAAGTGTCTGATATAGACCTGTACCAGAGTTTTTAAGATCTACCTAATACAAAGAGAAAACAAAAATGGGAAGAAAGAGGCAGCAAAAATCAGAAAACAAAGAAGTAGGCCCCAAATGACAGAACAAGAGAATTCTCCAGAGGAGAGATAAATGAAATAGAGACAAGCAATTTATCAGATAGAGAGTTCAAAGTAATGATTATAAAGATGCCCAGCAGCTTGAAAAAAGACATAGAAACCCAAAAAAGGACAAGTCAGAAATAAAGAGTGCAATGTAGATACAAATAATACACCAGAAGTGCTAAACAGTAGATTAGATGAAGCAGAGGTTCTAATAAGTGATTTGGTAGACAAGGTAGAATAAAACACCCAAGCTGAGCAGCAAGAAGAAAAAAAAATTTTTTAATTGAGGAGACCTATGGGACAACATGAAGCATAACAACATCCATATCATGGGGATACCAAAAGGAGAAGTGAGTGAGCAGGAGATTGAGAATCTATTTGAAGAAATATTGACTGAAACCTTCCCTAACTTGGTGAAGAAAAAATACACAAAGTCCAGGAAGCAGAGTCCAAACAAGATGGCCCCAAAGAGGCCCACACTGAGACACATCGTAATTAAAGTGGCAAATAAAGACAAGGAGAGCATTTTATAAGCTGTAAGAGAAAATCAGTTAGTTACCTATAAGAGAGCTCCCTTAGATGATCAGTTGATTTCTCAACAGAAACATGTGAGGCCAGAAGAGATTTGCGTGAAATACTCAAGGTGATGAAAAGCGAGGACCTACAATCAAGACTACTTTACCCAGCAAGGCTATCATTTAAAATTGAAAGACAATAAAGAGCTTCATAGATGGGAAAAAGCTAAAAGGCGTTTGTGATCACCGAGCCAACGTTGCAACAAATGTTAAACAGCATACTTTAATAAAAAGAAGAAGAAAAAGAATTTTTAAAAAACCAGAGGAAAATAGTTAAAAATAAAACAGCAATAAATATGTATCTGCTAATAATGACTTTATTTTATTTATTTATTTATTTTTGTTCAAGTCCATTTTTCTGCCAAAATCTCTCTGGGATACAGGGAAAAACAGTTCTACGAGGGAAGTTTATAGTGTTACAGGCCTATCTCAAGAAATAGGAAATAGTTCAGATACACAATCTAACTTTATACTTAAAGGAACTTGAACCCTCCCCCCCCAAATTAGTAGAAGGAAGGAAATAATAAATATCAGAGCAGAAATAAATGAAATAGAGTCTTAAAAAATGATACAAAAGATCAATGAATGCAAGAATGGAATGCTACTCAGCCATAAAAAAGAAGAAAATTTTACCCTTTCTGACAGCATGGATGGACCTGGAGAACACTATGCTAAGTGAAATAAGCCAGTCAGAGAAAGACAAATACCATATGATTTCACTTACGTAGAATTTAATGAACAAACTGAACTAACAAGCAAAATAGAGACAGACTCATAGATAGAGAGCAGGCTGACAGCTCCAGGGTGAGGGGTGCTTGGGGGAGGAGGGATGGAGCAAAAAATAAAAGATCTTATGTACATGGACAACAGTGTGGTGATTGTGGCAGGTGGATGTGGGTGGAGTTGGAGGTTGATAAATGGTAATGGAAAAAATGCAATAAAAATAAGCTATTAAAGACAAATTTAAAAATAATTGTAAGAACATTTTAAAAAGAAAGACTTCAGTTCATGTACTACCCATCCTGTAAAACTCTGCTGTCTAGTACAGTAACTACTAGATATATGTGGCTATTAGGATCAGTATTAATTAAAATTAATTAACATGAATTAAACTTTAAAATTCAGTTCCTCAGTCAAATTTGCCACATTTTAAGTGCTCAGTAGCCACATCTGGTTAGTGTCTATTGTATTAGCACATATGAAAGAACATTTTCACCATTGAGAGAACTTCCATTAGGCAGCACTGCTATAATGCCTTTTCTAAAATAATTCCTTTTGTCCTCAGAGCTGCCATAACCCTTAAGATTAACTATTTTTAAAAGCCTTTCAGTTCCTTTATGGGTAGGTGAGGGACCAAGCCTTTGTTCTTTTTATCTCTAATACCTAGAATAGTGTGGCATAGAGTTGAATTTCAAAATGTGTTTAGTCTCAGTGACTAAATGAGTAAAAAATGACATGAGTTTTGGGAAGTCATATGAATAATGACTATGTTAGGGGTCTTTTAAGTCTAGAGAAATGCTGATTCCCCTTTGTAAAGTGTGTAGTTTTACTTTGTTGGTGACTCACAAAGCCTTAGACAAATTGCTCAGTTTCTCCGAACCTCTTACCATCTAAACATTGGGGAATAATGTATGTTTCTTCTACTAAATTTAACAAAGCCAACATTTACTGACTCCATGTCAGATATAGTGGACATTACACAAAAGTATGAACCATTTCCAGTGGATTCCACACTATTGCCTGAGTTTTTATTTTATGAGCTGAGAGGGCAGACATTTAGGGTGGTTTATTTTATGCCTAGAATTCTTATCTCCTTTACTTTATTTCATTTTTGTAATATTTTTATGAGTAGGAGTAATTTTTTGTCTTGTAGATAAGGAAATAGAAGCATAGAGAAGCTAGGTGCTTGCATAACGTCACATACAGCTGGGAAGCAGCTCCTTTGGTTACACTTCAGCTGCCTCTCATGTAACCTCATTTCAACATTGTACATTCCGTGTCTCTGGGGTAGCTTTGGTGAGTCATGTTCTTTGTAACTGTTCAAAGCTAGAGTATGTCTTGGTTTTTGGTTTTAAGGAAAACAAACAGCTTGAAACATTTTGAAAAAGGAAATATTAATGCCTTACTATTAACATTTTGTGATTGACTGCTATGGCCTGGACTTTGCCTTGGTTAATTGGCTCTAACCAGAGCAGGTTAAAGAAAAAGCCATGAATTCTCTGAGGAGTAGAATTCCAGAAGCCTTTCGGAAGCGCTTACCATATTTTACCTTGTATAATGCGCACTTTTTTGCCCAAATTTTTGAGAGAAAACTAAGGTTGTGCATTATACATGGGTAATACTAATTTGTCACTGGTACATAAAGTGTCTTGTACCTTGTATCTGTTCTTGTGTTTTCTAATTTGTTACATAAAATTTCTTGTACCACAATATGTTCAAAAATAAATGCTAAAACTTCTTTATAGTTTAAAACAAATATCTAAATATAAATAAATAGTTGAATTAAAAAATTGAAACGAAGGATTTTTTTTTCCTGAAAGTTTGGGCCATAATTGTGGGTGCACATTTTACACGGGAGCTCATTATACATGGCAAAATATGGTAATCACTCTATGAATTGAAATTACCATGTTATGCCACTGACTCTATGTCTCTAGCTCTCTAGTTTTCAAGAAATTTTCAATGCCTAACATTACCGCTTAAAAATCCACACACTACAATAAGGAAAGATAAGACACAATAGAGAATGACCAGGAAAAACTTATCTGAGAAGGTGATTTTTAAAGCAGACCTGAATGGAAGGAAAGAGAGTGAGCCATCCAGGTATTTGGCAGAAGAACATTCCAAGTGGAGAGAAGTAGAACAGAAGTAGAGCCATGGACTAGATCATATATAGGATCTTATAGGCTATGGTAGTGTTGCTGGTGTAAAACTAGTTCTTGTGGTATTGCGAGGAACTAAAACATGGGTGGGACGATAGGGTTCCGTGGTAAATTTACTGATGATATAAAATTAAGCAGTTTCCCCTCCTGATTTCCCATCTCTTCTCTCTACATGGAAAAGGTCCAGTCTTGTCCATGGCAAGGCCAACGCAAAAGCCAGCATCCAGAGGTTTGTTCCATATTAAAGTATAGTTTAGTTAGCATCTGGCTAGCTTGGCCGTGTTTCCAGCAGCAGCCCATTTGCCATACTGAGACATTCATGCTCCCTCCTGGAGCCTGCATGTATAGTCCACGCAGCTATTGGCCATGCAGCTGCTAAGGCTGCATGGCTATTGAGAGAGGAGGCATGAGTGCATGGGGAGAGCTTGAGTCATGAAAGAGAGAAACTCATGAACTTGATTTTTTGTTCTCCTGGGATTATATTAGCTTGGTCTTGGAAAAGACCAGAAGGTGTTTCAAAAGAACCAGTCAACTTCCCAAGCTTTCTTGGGCTTTTGACAGGTTCACACCCCCTAGTTAGACTGACAGGCCTCTTTGGTCAAGCTCCTCCCTCATGCCCCGCAACAATCTGGCACCAGAGCAGGAGAGGGAGAAGTGTTTGTCCTCCTGGTGGAAAAATGCTGTAATCCCCTGCAGTGTGAAGGTGTAGCTTCTTGATGAAACAGACAGGCTTCTGCTCCCCAGTTTATCAAGCTCAATGTCTAAGTCCCTTTGCTCTTTTTCCTTTATTAATAATCAGTTAAATATCGATGGTAACAGTAGGGTTTTGGGTTTTATTCCATAGATGATGAAAGTCTTTGGAGGTTTTTGAGCAATGCAGTGACATGATCTGATTTTTGTTTTATTTCATTTCATTTTTTCTTTATCCCGTTCAGTTATTCAAGGGGTAGGGCACCCAGAAGAGCCCATCTACTCAACAAACCCGGGACCAAAAAAGGTTGGTACAGCCTCTCCCAGCCTAGCGCTGCATCACTGTCCCTCGGCAGTTCCTCTGCCTTGCACCCTCAGGCCGTGTCAGGTAGACGTGTCTATCACAGGGACCTCAGGGGATACTTCTGTGGACACTGCCCACTGCTGCGGGTGGGGGGGCACATGGGAGCCCATATCCACTGTCCTGTCAGCCTCTTCCTGAGTGTAGGGCTCCATGCTCATCTGCGTTAGCTTTAGTTGTAGTCTTTAGATTGGAAGTGGGTCTTCAGGTTGCCAGAATCAATTAAGTTATCTTGTGCAGGCCAGACAATGATGCAGGCCACCGCCTGTCATGTCCGGGTCAGACTGGGTGCCAAGGTCTGGGCCATGAGGGAACCTGGAGCCACAGCTCACGGGAATCTCAACCAGGTCCAGTGCCACCACTTTGCCTTCATCTGGCAGGCCAGGGATCGTGTTTGGTATGCACCATTCCAGCAGGAGTGACCCATGGCTGGTGTCAGCAGAGCCAGAGCCCAGGGCCGAACTGGAAGCTCAAGTGTGCGTGCTTTTAGACTTTTCCGATTTTAGTTTTAAAAGGACTAATTTGGTCGTTTGTGTTGGGAATAGAAGCACATGGAGTTCGAAGGAAGGACAAGAAGAAGGGAAGAAGGGAGACCAATTGGGAGCCTGTTACCTGTACTCTAACAACTCCGTGCGACAGGTCCCGTTACTTTCTCCATTTTCAGTTTAGAACAGAGGCCAGAGAGGTTAAGAGGTTGTTCAGTGCTACAAATCCAGTCTGTTTTATTAACCACTGCCATTATTTTATGCTGCCTGACTGCCATGAATTAGTTTTAAGAATTGTTGGCATTGTATAATATTCCAATATACAGGGTCTGGCACAAATAATGCCCCTTTTTTATTATCAAATCATAAGCATGTAATTCTGTAACAACAATGTCACGTAAGTACACCATATGACATATTAGGTGAAATATGCAAATTAAAGCTGTAAGTTATTATACCCATATTATTACCCTATCAACCACATTCAAGCAGGCCTTACTTCTGCCGAGCCCTGTATATAATATATATATAAATTCCAAATGGATTCTTTGAAAAATTGTTTTCTTATTAAATAGCAACTTGTAAAAGCATATATTACTTAGAATTTGTTAATGAAACAATTCAATGTGTTGGTATGGAGAGTTATGTGGGTAGGACAAGAATATGTATATTCTTATTAAAAGATACTTGATATTAGAATGCTTTTATATTAGAACAGGATTCTTCTTTTTTGTGTGTTATTAATTATTGTTTATTTTCTTTTTTCTTTTTTAATGTATTTTATTGATTATGCTATTATAGTTGTCCCATATTTTTCTCCCCTTTACTCCCCTTTGTCCTGTAACCCCCCTCCTACCACCTTAGTTCATGTCCATGGGTCGTACATATAACATCTTTGGCTTCTCCATTTCCCATATTATTCTCAACCTCCCCCTGTCTATTTTATACCTACTAGTTATGTTTCTCATTCCCTGTACCTTTTCCCTCCTTCTTTCCGCTCCCCATCCCCACCAATAACCTTCCATGTGATCTCTATTTCTGTGAATCAGTTCCTGCTCTAGTTGTTTGCTTAGTTTGTTTTTGTTTTTTTAGGTTTTGTTGATAGTCGTGAGTTTGTTGTCATTTTATTGTTCATAGTTTTGATCTTCTTTTTCTCAGATAAGTGCCTTTAACATTTCATATAATAAGAGCTTGGTATGATGAACTCCTTTAACTTGACCTTATCTGGAAAGCACTTTATCTTCCCTTCCATTCTAAATGATAGCTTTGCTGGATAGAGTAATCTTGGGTATAGATCCTTGCCTTTCATGACTTTGAATACTTCTTTCCAGCCCCTTCTTGCCTGTAAGGTTTCTTTGGAGAAATCAGCTGATAGTCTTACGAGAACTCCTTTATAGGTAACTGTCTCCTTTTCTTTTGCTGCTTTTGATTCTGTCCTTATCTTTAATCTTGGGTAATGTAATCATGATGTGCCTTGGTGTGTGCTTCCTTGGGTCCAACTTTTTTGTGACTCTCTGAGCTTCCTGGACTTCCTTTATACAACCACAAACTTCTCTGAGATTTAGCTTTATTTTAACACTGGTTCATGGAAATAATGAAAGCTTAGTAATTGAACTAAAATGTGAAAACCAGCATCATTTTTTAGGTAACATGATAAAGTGAAAAGAACACAAGCTTAGAAAAAGAATATGAACTTTGAAAAAATTCCTTTAATTTTTTAAGCCCTATTTCTTCATGCCCAGTGTAAAGATAGTATTAGCTATTTCATTGGACTGTTATATTAATTAAGTATGATAATGCATCTAAACTGTCAATGATATTCCTTTATATTTAAGGGTCAGTAAATGTTATATTCTTTCTTACTAAAGTCAATGTTGTGGGTTTGAGAATGATAATTCAAGGAAATTTAGCAATTACTAACTCTAGCCTAAATTCTTATAAAATCTTAGTATTTTTACTCATTTCCTTGCAATCTAAAGGATCAAGTCTTAAGAAGAGTTGTAAGAGGCACTGGTGGAATTGTTTTAGCTTTTAGGAGACAAAATTTAGAGATGCCTGATAGCTATCTTTAAATGTGTAAAGGGCTGTCATGGGGAATAGGGATTTGTTCCTTATGACTCAAGAGAGCAGAAGTATGATCAGAGGGTGAAAACTACAGGGAAGGTTATTTTAGCTCATTAAAATAAAGACATTTTCAAAAATAGAATGAATGCTGTGTCATTGGGAACTGTGTGCATAGCCATATCATCTTCCAGAATATTTTAGGCATTGAAGGCTTTTTATTTAGTTGGAAGATTTCTTCACTCTGAGAATCATTATGAGAATATTAAGCTACATGAAAGCAGAAATCTGGTCTTTTTTGGTACCACAGTATCTGCAATGCCTGGTACTGTACTGGATACATTTGTTGAATGAATGAATCAGTTGTTCTTAGAGGTCATCTGCATACTTCAGTCTTCTTTGCCTTAAGTTCTTTTTCTTTTTTAAGTATATTTTATTGATTATGCTATGACAATTGTCCCATTTTTTTCTTCCTTTTAATCCCCTCCACCTTGCAACCCCTCTCCCACCAACATCCCCTGCCCCCTTAGTTCATGTACGTGGGTCTTACATAAAAGTTTTTGGCTTCTCCATTTCCCATACTATTCTTAAACTCCCCTGTCTATTTTGTACCTACCATTTTTGCTTCTTATTCCCTGTACCTTTTCCCCCATTCTCCCTCTTCCCCCTCCCCACTGATAACCCTCCATGGGATCTCCATATCTGTGATTCTGTTCCTGTTCTAGTTGTTTGCTTAGTTTGTTCTTGTTTTTGTTCTTTTAGGATCAGTTGTTGATAGTTGTGAGCTTGTTGTCATTTTACTGTTCATAGTTTTGATCTACTTCTTTTTCTTAGATAAGTCCCTTTAACATTTCATATAGTAAGGGCTTGGTGATGATGAATCCCTTTAATTTGACCTTATGAGGGATGCACTTTATTTGCCCTTCCATTCTAAATGATAGCTTTGCTGGATAGAGTAATATTGGATGTAGGTCCTTGCCTTTCATGACTTGGGATACTTTACATCCCCTTTTTGCCTGCAAGGTTTCTTTTGAGAAATCAGCTGATAGACTTCTGGGAACTCGTTTGTAGGTAACGCTCTCCTTTTCTCTTGATGCTTTCAAGATTCTATCCTTATCTTTAATCTTGGGTAATGTTCCTTGGTGTGTGCTTCCATGGATCCAACTTCTTTGGGACTCTGAGTTTCTTGGACTTCCAGGAAGTTTATTTCCTTTGCCAGATTGAGGAAGTTCTCCTTTATTATGTGTTCAAATAAGTTTTTAATTTCTTGCTCTTCCTCTTCTCCTTTTGGCACCCCAATGATTCAGATGTTGGAACGTTTAAAGTTGTTCTGGAGGTTCCTAAGCCTCTCCTCATTTTTTCTGAATTCTTGTTTCTTCATTCTGTTCCAGTGGAATGTTTATTTCTTTTGTTCCAAATCATTGATTTGAGTCGTGATTTCCTTCTCTTCAGTGTTGGTTCCTTGTATATTTTTCTGTATTTCACTTTTCATAACCTTTACTTTTTCCTCCATTTTTCGACCATGCTTAATCATTTCTGTGAGTATTTTGATTTCCAGTGTTTTGAACTGTGCATCTGATGGGTTGGCTATCTCTACCTTGCTTGGTTAGTTTTCTGGAGTTTTGATCTGTTCTTTCATTTCGGCCATATTTCTTTGTCTTGGCACACCCATTTCGTTGTAAGGGACAGAGCTTTAGGTATTCACCAGGGCAGGGCAACCCATATTGCTGCGTTGTGGTGCTGTATGTGGGGGAGGGGTCTGAGAGGGAACAATACCACTTGCTTGGCTCTCAGCTGGCTTTCAGTGCTACCCCCACTAATCACAGCAAATTGGGCCCTTCTGGTACTGATTCCCAGGTGGGTGGGTTTGTGTACATTCTAGGACCCTGTGGATCTCTCCAAGGAACTGTCCTGTTTGGCTGGGAATTTTACTGGCCTCCAGAACCCTCACAAGTTTTTACAGCCAGAGGTTTTGAGGCTTTCTTTTCCCACACTGGAACCCTGGGTTGTGTTGTCTGTCTTGCTCCCCAGTTGTTCCTCCCTGTTGATCTGCATGCAAATGTGTGACTGCCAGCCACCACCTCACCCGCCTGGTCCTCCAGCTGCCACCTTGCTGTGAGTCCTCTCTCCCATGGCTGCCCCTCCTACCAGTCTAGATGAATGTTTCTTCTTTAACTCCTTGGTGATTATACTTCCATACAGTTAGATTTTTCTGGCAGTTTTTGTTATTTTCTGTTTTTAAATTTGTTGTTGTCCTTCTTTTGGTTGTGTGAGGAGCCCAAGTATATCTGCCTACACCTCCATCTTGGCTGGAAGTCTCTTTGCCTTAAGTTCTGAGTTTTGGTTGATTGCTTAAGAAAGTGTTTATTTGCGTTAACAATGAGAGAAACTAGGGAAATTGTCACTTGGTAAGAAAAGAGAGGAGTTGGTGGACAGTTTGTCAACAGTGGCAGTATGGATGTTTTGGGCCAGATGATTATTTTAGGAGGAGGTGTTCTGTACATTGTAGGAATTTTAGCAGCATCTCTGGCTGCTAAGTACTCATTAGATGCTAATAATATCCTTCCCCTCACTCATGTCAATAAAAAATGTCTCCACACATTGCCAAATGTCCTTAGGGAGTAAATTGTCCCTTGTTGAGATCCAATGAATAGTGAATAACTCACTAAAACACACCCTTGCAAATAGATAAATCCAATATTTTCGTTAGATGAAATTAGAGAACATGGCATCATCTAAGAAAGCTCATTATAAACTACTTGTTTTAGGGTGAGCTACGTACTGGTATCGTGAGATGCATGTTGAGGCCTGCATATAGCTTTATAATGAAGAAGTCTTCTGTGTAATTCATCTGGGTTTCTAACTTCACTTTGAAACATGCAATTGATTCTTCAGTTTTAGCTTCTCAGGAAATGAAGGCTTACCATGTTTTTCTATTTATTTGTTTATTATTGTTGACATTATTACAGATGGTCCCCTTTTTCCACCCTTTCCCCCCTTTCCTCCAGGCCCCCTACCTCCCCTCCATGGCCTTCATAACTAGCATAATTTTTTGATGGTAGTAGAATTGTTTATGCTGGGTCTTTAGCCGCAAAGTTCTTTCACAACCATTGTATATTGCAGTATAGATGCGGGGTTGATGGAAATGATTGCTTGTAACTATCAAAGACAATGACAGCATGAGGTGTAATTGCAGAAAAGGTCGCAGGTGCAGAAAGCTGAGCAGCTGATCGATGATTGTGGAAGCAGAAATACTAAGGATTTTTAAAAGTTTTATATATATATTAATTTTTACATTTTGATCTTAGTTTAGGGGTTTGATCATCTTATGGCAGATACTGTTTTACACATAATTATGGTATACACTGGTCACATTGGAAGCCAATTATTTTTAGGTTGTACTGAGTTTGTGCTTCTTGACTTTTCTACCTAGTGTTTATGTTGAAATTTCCTCTTGTTTAAATTTTCTAAAAGGAATGTTCTAATAAATCCTTGCTTGTGTTATATTTTAACTCAGTATATTTTCATGTTGCATCACACTTTCTATATAAAATATTTTACTGAATTTATTCATGGTCATTATTTAATTATAAGCTAGGCATTTTTTGCATTTTAACATACAGTACTTGCATACATATTGTGATGTAGTCATTTCTGAAATATAGTAGTCTCACTAGGCATTATTATAAAGAAGCATCTGTCAGCATTTCCATTATAACCCTAATTTATTTTTAAGGAGTTTCTGACTTGTCTATTTCTAAATTGCTTTGGGCTGAAACCTAGTTTAGAAGTTGTCAGCTGAAATTCAGGTTTTGTTATATTATAGAGGGAAAAATTGAAGGTGGTATTTTCTACTACTTTGTGTCACAGCATTGAAAACGCTCATATTTGTAGTGGATTCTGGTGCTTTTTACTTGATATTTATTTATTTCCCATAAACCCAAGTGAGGAAATGGAAACTGACAGCCACTTAAATGGGCTTGTTTCTTTTCCTGTGCCATGCTACAAAATTTTTGAAAAATTTATTTGGAAAGTATTTACTTAGTATATGCATTAAATATTTTGTTAGAACCACCTTAGAACATGAAAGTCCCTTTATAAAGCCTGTAGGAAATCAGACCCAGGTTTACTGTGAACAGAGAAACTTGCAAAACCATCAACTATAATGAGATTCTGGAGATAGTTCTGTGGTTGAGAAAGTAAATAACTGTGTAGTGATCAAGGGTTGGAGTTCTTACTCTCCTTGTCCCTTCTGGAGTGGCATTACTTTGTAATCACTAACCTGGTTGATTTGTGCCCCTTTCTCTTTTTTTTTGTGAGATGTCTTTTTGATCTCAGTAGCTTTATCTATTATTTCATTCTTTCAAATTACTTTTAAAACCACTTGAAAGCCAAAGATATTACTTATTTTGTACTTGAGATTTTGGTATGCTCATAAAGTTATTAACTGTATAAAAGGTGAACTTTAATTAGCATAGAGATTTATACAAAATTTAAAGCACTAAGGAATTTAAGGATCAGAAATTGAATGAGTTAATTTACTTATAATTACTCAACAACAATAACAACAAAAAAATATATACACACATATATATCTATATATCTATATCTACACACACGCACACACACACATATATCTTACCTCCTGTATACCAGGTACTCTATGCAGAAGATGTAATGATAAACAAAACAGGCATAGTCCCTACCCTTTTGTATAATCTAGTAAGGCAGTTAGAGAATGTGCAAATAAGCAAACATGAAATAAATAGCAATTATTTATTTTGATCAAATTTAATTAATATTCCAAAGGCCTCTTATAAATGATCTCAAACATAGAAACCTACACTTAATTGCATGTGGTTTAGCACTGGCCAGTGTGGCTTGCTTGGTTGGAGTGTTGACCTGTAACTTAACGGTTGCTGGTTCAATTCCCAGTCAGGGCATATGCCTGGGTTGTGGGTTCAATCCTCAGTTGGAGCACGTGAGGCAACTGATTGATGCTTCTCTCTCTTTCTCCCTTCTCCTCTCTCTCAAGTAAGAATAAAATAAACCTTTAAAAAATAAAATAATTTTTGTGTTTTATTTTTAGTAGAACACAAAGATGAAAAATTCATGTTACTTTAGCTACATATAAACTCTATTTCCACATTAATGGAATCTTTTTACATACACACACACACACACACGTATCTATTTTTATCCTTACTGGAGGGCATGCTTATTTGTTTTGGAGAGCGTGGAAGGGAGGGAGAGAGAGAGAGGGAAATATCAATGTGAGAGAGAAACATCAATCAGTTGCCTCTCACACACGTCCTGACTGGAGACCAAACCTGCAACCTAGCATGTGCCCTGACTGGGAGTTGAACCCCATGACCTTTTGGTTTATGGGACTATGCTCCAACCAACCAAGCTACCTGGCCAGGGCACACAGGCATATAATTTTAAAATTAGTAAGTGCTTTTGTCTTAGGACCTTGATTTTTCTGTTTCTTTTCTTTTTTCTTTTGTAATTTGCCATCTTAACAGTGTTATTTATTCCCAAAGCTTTTCAAAAGAATTTCTAGGTAGGTAGTCCCCTCTTTTGTAGTGTTTACACCTCTTAATTGTTTTACTTACTGCATTGTCTAGAATCACTGGTTGAATTTTAAATATAAACAGTGCTAGTAGGCATCCTTGTATCATAGAAGATATTGATGGCAGTGTTTCTTCTCTTTCACTATTGAGTATGGTATTTGCTGTACATTCCTATTGACCCTTTTAGCAAGTTAAGTACATTCCTTTCATTCCCAGTTTACAGATTTAATGACTTAGAACAAACAAGATTCTGTTTATATAATGTACAATTTAGGTAATTTGGACCAGCACTCCTGTTAAGAGCAACTAAAAGAGCTGGATAAAATATGAAAAAAAGGTCTTACAAACATCTGGGACTAGATAAGAACATGTAGCCATGAGTCTATTTTTTCAAAACTGCTTTTGTTTTGAGGATTTGGGTTATCATAGCCTACCAGCTTTGAAATTGAGTTTTGCTTTCAGATGCCTCAAAAGACTGGGGTATAAGCCAAAACCTGGAGTCTGCCAAGAATAGTTTGCCCCTTACTCTGAGC
The DNA here is from genome assembly GCF_022682495.2 of Desmodus rotundus. Taxonomy (NCBI): domain Eukaryota; kingdom Metazoa; phylum Chordata; class Mammalia; order Chiroptera; family Phyllostomidae; genus Desmodus; species Desmodus rotundus. Next base: position 55,470,273 of record NC_071393.1, on the reverse strand, counting down.
TGGAACCACGAAATAGTGAGTCCTTAGAACAGAAATGAACTGATGGTAGCCTAGCCCTCCTGAGAACTTGCAGCACTGCTTCCCATCATCTGCTAGACTTTAAGTCTAGAACTTGGATTAAGACAGTGTTGGATTGGTAGCTCTAACAGAAGCAATAAAAGTTCTGTGTGGAGGAGGATGCTATCATCCAATGCATTAGTTTATTTTTTTCAAATACATTGTCTGGCAGGCAGGCAATACAACTGAAAAGAGAATTAGTGAACCAAAAGATAGGTTAGAACGGGGGTGTCAAAGTAATTTTTCACTGGGGGCCACATCAGCCTCACAATTGCCTTCAAAGGTCCGAATGTAATTTCAACTCCTTAACAGTTAAGGAGTAGTTACATTTATACAGTCCTAAAATTACTTCGGCCCTTTGAAGGCAACTGTGAGGCTGATGTGGCCCCTGGTGAAAATGAGTTTGACACCCCTGGGCTAGAAGAAACAATTCACAATGCAATGTGGAATGTTAAAAAGTGGAAAATGCAAAGAAGAGCTTGAGAGACAGACATTCAATGCAAAGAACTAGAAATGAAACAAGCCAGTTTGAATTCTAAATTCCATCCTTAGTTTATATAATAAAATAGACTTAGAGTCATTATTGTTTTTGTACCTCTTGAGTTTTTTTTTACCTTCACCTGAGGATATGTTTATTTTTTTATTTTTTTTAAAAATATATTTATTGATTATGCTATTACAGTTGTCCCATTCACCCCCCCATTCCACTCCATCCTGCCCACCCCCTCCCTCCCACATTCCCCCCCTATAGTTCATGTCCATGGGTCATACTTATAAGTTCTTTGGCTTCTACATTTCCTACACTATTCTTACCCTCCCCCTGTCTATTTTCCACCTATCATTTATGCTACTTATTCTCTGTACCTTTCCCACCCTCTCCCCCTACCCCATTCCCCTGTTGATAATCCTCCATGTGAGCTCCATCTCTATGGTTCTGTTCCTGTTCTAGTTGTTTGCTTAGTTTGCTTTTGTTTTTGTTTTAGGTGTGGTTGTTAATAACTGTGAGTTTGCTGTCATTTTTACTGTTCCTATTTTTTATCTTCTTTTTCTTAGATAAGTCCCTTTAACATTTCATATAATAAGGGCTTGGTGATGATGAACTCCTTGAACTTGACCTTATCTGAGAAGCACTTTATCTTCCCTTCCATTCTAAATGAGAGCTTTGCTGGATACAGTGATCTTGGATGTAGGTCCTTTCCTTTCATGACTTGGAATACTTCTTGCCAGCCCCTTCTTGCCTGTAAGGTCTCTTTTGAGAAATCAGCTGACAATCTTATGGGAAGTCCTTTGTAGGTAACTGTGTCCTTTTCTCTTGCTGCTTCTAAGATTCTCTCCTTATGATGTGCCTTGTGTGTGTTCCTCCTTGGGTCCAGCTTCTTTGGGACTCTCTGAGCTTCCTGGACTTCTTGGAAGTCTATTTCCTTTGCCAGACTGGGGAAGTTCTCCTTCATTATTTGTTCAAATAAGTTTTCAATTTTTTGTTCTTCCTCTTCTCCTTCTGGCACCCCTATAATTGGGATGTTGGAACATTTCAAGATGTCCTGGAGGTTCCTAAGCCTGTCCTCATTTTTCTGAATTCTTGTTTCTTCATTCTTTTCTGGTTGGATGTTTCTTTCTTCCTTCTAGTCCACACCATTGATTTGAGTCCCAGTTTCCTTCGCCTCACTATTGGTTCCCTGTACATTTTCCTTTGTCTCTCTTAGCCTAGCCTTCATTTTTTCATCTAGTTTTTGAACAAATTCAACCAATTCTGTGAGCGTCCTAATAACCAGTGCTTTGAACTGTGCATCTGATAGGTTGGCTATCTGTTCACTGCTTAGTTTAATTATTTCTGGAGCTTTGAAGTGTTCTGTCATTTGGGCCATTTTTATTTTTTTTGTCTTGGCGCGTCTGTTACTTAAAGGGGTGGAGCCTTAGGTGTTCACCAGGGCAGGGTAACGCTGGTTGCTGTGCTGTGATGCTGTACGTGGGGGAGGGGCCGAGAGGGAGCAATGGCGCCCGCTCCACTCTCCACTGGATTTCAGTGACTCCCTCTGCTACCCACAATCAAATTGGGCCCCTCTGGTGCTGGTTCCCGAGTGGGTGGGCTTGTGTACGTTCTAGGCCCCTGTGGGTCTCTCCAACAACCTCTCCTGTGAGGCTGGGAGTTTCTCCTGCTACCGCCCCAACCCCCACGGGTGTTTTCACTCAGAGGCTTGAGGCTTTATTTACCTGCGCTGGAGCCCTGGTTTGCGTGGTCTGCTTTGCTCCCTGCTGTTCCTCCCGGTTTATCTATGCGCGAATGTGGGGTCACAGGGTGCTACTCTCCACACTGCCTGCCCAGTTCTCCGCCACTCTGAGTCCGGCCCTCTCGGTTTATCTGCGCGAATGTGGGGCTGCAGGGTCTACTCGTGGTCAGACTGCCGGCCCCGTTTGTCCCACACTCTGCCAGTCTCGGTCCTGCCACAGCAACGCAAGTCCTCCCCGCCCTGGCTGCCCATCTCCACCCCTCCTACCAGTCTGGATGAATGTTTATTTTTTATCTCCTTGGTGTCGGACCTCCTTGTCGTTCGATTTTCTGTCAGCTCTGGTTGTGCGAGGAGGCGCAGTGTGTCTACCTACACTGCCATCTTGGTTCTCTCATGATATGTTTATTGATTTTAGAGAGAGAGGAAAGGAGAAAGAGTAGGGGAGAGAGAGAGACATTGATGTAAGAGAAATACTGATTGGTTGCCTCCGATACCTGCCCCCCCACTGACTGGAGACTGAACCTATAACATAGGTATGTGCCTTGACCAGGGATCAAACCTGTGACCTTTTGGTGTATGGGATGATGCTCCAACCAACTGACCCACCTGGCCAGGGCTGTGCCTCTGAGTTTATCATCACTCCTAAAATGGATATTGTTGTTAATGTTAATTTTTACTTATTTAACTTTGTCCATAGATTACTCAAATTTTTTTCCTTATAATTTCTGTTCTTACATTTGATCAAATAATTAAAATATTTACTCAGTAACATATGCCAGACCCTGAGGTAGGTACCAGGATTGGGTACAAAGAACACTTTGCTTATGAGAGGCTCACAGACTGCTGTCAAATGTCAGCTTATAACTAAACAGCTGCGAGACCAAATTTCTGGACATTCCCTGTGCTCTGAAAGTCCATAATCAAATAGCACTGCGACAACTATTCATTGTTGCAAATAATATTCAGGAATAACACTTCTTTGCTCACCTTCTTCAAAAAAGAGCAACCACAGATTTTATTCTTATCCACAATTCAGTCAAATTCATGATGTGAGCAAAGAGTGGAATTTTGAATTCAAGCTGACTCCACATTAGTGTTGAAAGGAAGGTGGACGCAGGTTCTGTTAATACTTATGCTGACTTTGCTCTACTTCTTCCTCCTTCAGCTTTCACAACTTCCAAAATAGTTATTTAGATTAGACTCTGTGCAACTCATTTACCTATTCTATATTTCACATCCTTTTTATCAAAAACAGAGACTGTACCTCTCAAAGCTTTATAGTCATATGCCACAGAATGATGTTTCAGTCAGTGATGAACTGCATGTACAGTGGTGGTCCTATGAGATTAGAATATCCTGTAAAAAGTGGAAGGATTTATATGTTTCAGGAGGAGTTTTTTTTTCTCTGACGGGAACAGCATCTGTGGGGTTTGGCAGTAGATTCCCTCTCACTCTCAGCCCCTCCATTTTTAGTGCAGAGACTATATCTCATTCAATCAGCTACTGACCTGTCCCCCAGAGGAGCCTGTCCCCCAGTACCACATATTCAGAGGGTCCCAGACCTCACTTGATGGTCTTCAGAGTACATTGCTGTAAATCCTTTGTTGAGGATCTAAGATCCTGTACAAGGACACGTGTCTGCAGGAGCTACCTTACCACGCATTAAGTGGCACTGCCACTTTAGTGAGAGCTTTCTGTGCTAGTGTGGCAGTAGCCTGTCCCTGTACTTGGGAAATATTTTTTAGGTTGTAATGATGTAGAACATAGTTCATCAATTCAATGCCAGAGAGAGCCCTTTGTGTCAGATAGGGTTAATGGGACCAAAAACAAATCTTCAAATTCTGCACCCTCTCCATGCTAAATACCCCTTTTTTTTTTTTCATGAATACCACAAAATTACTTAATCTGACCACTGCTCTAATGGGACAGCTAAAACCACATTGCCAGGACAATGCTCTGTGTTCCTTTATATCTCCACCTTGAGTTCTTACTCTTACTGGTCCTCAGGCCACCTTTTACTCCCTCCCTCTTGAGTGAGTAGCATGTTGATTTATGCCTTACTCAGCTGTTTTCTCCTCGGTATTTCCAGTTAATCCAGGCCACATCCCTGTTCATAGAGCAACACTGACAGCTTTGATGTTCTATTTCTGGCACTGTAGGGAGAAAGCTTGCTCTCTGTACCTCAGAGTCTGGATTTTTTTTTCTTTTTTCTTTTAGATGCCGCATATAAATGAGATCATGTAGTATTTGTCTTTCTCTTACTGACTGATAAAACTTAGCATGATACCCTCAAGGACCATATGTATTGTCACAAATGGTAATATTTCATTCTTTTTTATGACTGAGCAGTATTCCATTGTACATATACAGTTGACCCTTGAACAACATGGGGATTAGGGGTGCCAATCCCCTCTCTGTGCAGTCAATGCTCTGGGTATAACTTTTTTTAACTGTTGATCAGTTACAGTTGTCCCTATTCCTCCCTACCCCCCGCCGTTGCTCTCCCCTGCCCCATCTAACCCTGGCTCCTAAAGACAATCCCCTCCCCATTGTTCTTGTCCATGGGCCTTTTGTACATGTTCCCATTCTTTCCCTTGTTATCCCCTGCCACCTTCCCCTCTGGTCCCTGTGAGTCTGTTCTTTATTTCCATGTTTCTGGTTCTTGTTTGTTTGTTTTGTTGATTAGATTCCAGTTAAAGGTGAGATCATATGGTATTTGTCTTTTACCACCTGGCTTATTTCACTTAGTATAATGCTCTCCAGTTCCATCTATGCTGTTGTATAACTTTTGACTACAGCGTGCCTTCTGTATCTGGTGGTCCCCCACAGTGGATCAAAAAAGTTGACCCTTGCACAACCCAGGTTTGAACTATGTAGGTCTAATTATATGCAGAAGTCCTTATCTTTCTTATCATTTCATCTATCAATGGGCATTTAAGGGTTTTATATTTTGGCTATTGTAAATAATGCCACAATGAATGTGAGGTGCATGTATTTTTTCAAGTTAGTGTTTTTATTTTCTTCAGATAGATACTCAGAAGTGGAATTGCTGGATTATATAGTTCTATTTTTCATTGTTTGTGGGACCTCCATACTGTTTCATAGTGGTTGCACCAATTTACAGTCCTACCAACATCAACATCAATGGGAGTTCCCATTTCTCCACATCCTCACCAACATTTGTTATTTGTTGTCTTTTTGATAATAGTCAATCTGACAGGTATGCGGTGGTATCTCATTGTGGTTTTGATTTGCATTTCCCTGATTAGTGATAATGAACATCTTTTCATGTGTCTGTTGGCCTTCTGTACATCTTCTTTAGAAAAATGTCTGTTCAGATCCTCTGCCTGAATTGGATTGCTTTTTTGGTCTTCAGTTGTATGATTTAAAAAAATTTTTTTATATAACCCCTTATTGGATATATAATTTGGAAATATCTTCTCCCATTCAGTAAGTTGCCTTTTGGTTTTATTTATGGTTTCCTTCTCTGTGCTGAAGCTTTTTAGTCTGGTATGTTCCCACTTGTTTATTTTCATTTTTGTTGTACTTCCCTTTGGAGTCAGATCCAAAGAATATCACTGAGATTGATGTCAAGGAGCTTACTGCCTATATTTTCTCTAGGTTTTATGATTTCAGGTCTTATATTTATGTTTTTAATCTGTTCTGAATTAATATTTGTATATGGTATAAGATGGTGGTCCAATTTCATTCTTTTGCATGTAGCTGTTCTGTTTTCCCACCATTTATTGGATAAACTGTCCTTTCCTCATTGTGTATTCTTGCCTCCTTTATAATAAGTAGTTGAGAACTGCTTTGTTTGTTTGAGTAAAGTTATTCCTAAGTATTTTATTTTTTAATGCTGTTGTAAATGGAATTGTTTTCTTGGTATTTTTGAATAGTTTGTTGCTGTGTATAGATATGGAACGGATTTTTCTACATTGACTTTGTATCCTGCAACTTTACTGGATTTGTTTATTAGTTCTAACACTTTTGGTGGAGTTGTAGGGTTCTCTGAACAGTATCATGTCAGCTGCAAACAGACAGTTTTACTTCTTCCTTTCGGAATTGGATGCCTTTTATTTGTTTTTCTTGCCTAATTGTTTTGACTAGGACTTCCAGTACTATGTTGAATAAAAGTGGGGTGAGATAGGCACCCTCTGTTTTTTCTGATAGTAAAGGAAAAGCTTTCAGTTTTTTACCATTGAGTTTGATTTTGGCTGTGGTCTTACAATGTATAGCCTATATCATGTTGACAAACCTTTCTTCTCTATCTGGTTTATTGAGAATGTTTTATCATGAATGAGTGTTGAATTTTGTCAAAACCTTTTACTGCATCTATTGAGATGATCCTAAGAGTTTTATCCTTTATTTTGTTAATGTGGTGTATCACATTGATTATTTTATGCTGAGCCATCCTTGCATCCCAGTAATAAATCCCACTTGATCAAGATGTATGATTCTTTTAATATATTGTTGAATTTGGTTTACCACTCTTCTGTTGAGGACTTTTACATCTAAGTTATTGGCCTATAACTTTCTTTCCTGATAGTGTCCTTGTCTGGTTTTGGTGTCAGGGTCATATCTGCCTTACAAAATGAGTTTGGAAGTGTTCCCTTCAATTTTTTAGAAGATTTTGAGAAGGATTGGCAATACTTATCTTTTAAACATTAGGTAGAATTTACCAGTGAAGCCAGTTCTGGACTTTTATTTTTGGGTAGGTTTTTGATTACTGATTCAATCTCTTTACTAGTAATTGGACTCTTCAGATTTTATTTTTTTCGTGATCCAGTCTTGGTGGTTGTGTGTTTCTAGGAATTTATCTATTGTAGCTTATCTAATGTTAGCATATATTTGTTCATAGTAGTTTCTTATGATCCTTATTATTTATGTGTTAACAGATATAATGTCTCCTCTTTCATTTCTTTAAGTATATTTTGTTGATTATGTTATTACAGTTGTCCCAATTTTTTTCTCCCTTTTATCCCCCCTTCACCCTGCACTCCCTCACCCTCCATCCTTCCCCCCCACTTAGTTCATGTCCATGGGTTGTGCATACAAGTTCTGTACGTATAAGACCCGTCAGTGTCCCAAACGGGAGGATCACAGTCAACACCTAGATGGAGGCTGGTTAGAAGCCAGACCCCCAGTGTGCATCTGGACAGGGAGAAATTGGTAGACAGGCATTTTTGCCATCTCCTTCTTGGCTGAACCTGAATGTATTGCTGCTTCTGAATGCATTTAAAAACTGCTTATTTGTTTTGCTATAAAGAGTACCCGCTGCCTGTGGGACTTGTGAATACAAGCTTTGTTGGCTAGGAGCCAGGTGTTCTGGGGGGCCATCCCCCAAGTGGGTGCCATAAAAGCTTGGGCAGTAGAAATGTGTACGTGCTCCTTCCAAAGAGATGCCGATAAGCTCTTTTACTGCTGGATTGAGCCACAGGGAGAAGTCAGGGCAAGTGCCCTCTGGCTCTGGGGAGGATCACAACTAGACCCTAGGTCAGTGCTAGAAGCCAGAGCCTCAGGCAGCAGCTTGTAAAATATGTAGTCAGACCCCTCCCATTGAAAGACTGGAAGATGGGTGTTTTTACCTTTTCCCTGTGCACTGGGCACTGGGGAGATAGGTCTTCAAGGGCTCATGTGCACTCTGTTGAGAACTGCTTTGTTTGTTACAGTCCTCTGTCACCACATGAATGAAGTCCCCATTGGTTATCTGAGCCACTTGGTCTGGGGTCCTGTTCCTTTTGCAGCAGCTGCAAAAATTCGGGTGCTAGATGTATAGTCTGCTTTGCTTCTTAGGGAGAAACTGGGAGTTTGGGGTTCTCTCCCAATTGTTTGGCATTATGCTATGGATGGAGTTTATGGCAAGAGTATGTCTCAGCATTTCTTCCCCATTTCAACATGGGCCTTTTCTCATTCACCTGATGTGTAGAAGTCATTCAGTTAGTTTCTGAATTTCACTTAAAGCAAATTGGTTGTAAGTGGCTATACATTCAGTATGTCCATAGGAGGAGGGAAGTTTAGGAACCTCCTGTGTTACCATCTTGCTCCCTCCTCAGTTTTTTCTTTTTGTTGCTAAATAATATTCCATTGCATGTATCCTTTCTCCTGTTAGTATTTGGGTTGTTTCTTCTTTGGGGCTATTATGAATAATGCTGCTATAAACATTTTACATATGCTTCATTGTATACAGATACATTTATTTCTTTTTGGTGTATACCTAGAAGTGGGATTGCTGGATTTTGGAGTGTGTTTAATTTAATTTTTTTCTGCCAAGCAATTTTACAGAGTGGTTATACTGATATACTCTCCAACCATTAATGTAGGGGAACCCTATTCCACATCTTTGTCAACACCTAGTATGGTCTCTCTCTTTGCAATTCTTTTGGCTCTGTTGTTATATCATCTTATTGTGATTTGAATATGCATTTCCCTGTTGAGTAACGCTCATTGGCTATTTGGATAACCTTCTTTGTGAAGTGCCTGTTAATGTTTTTCTTTGGTCCATTTAAAAATTGCATTGTCTTTTCCTTATTGATTTATAGGAGTTCATTATATATTTTGCATACGAGCCCTTTGTCAGATGTGTTGCAAATATCTTCTCTTAATCTTTGGCTTGTATTTAAGTCTAGTTTATCAACTTTTTACTTTTAGATTTATGTGTATTATTTAAGAAATATTTCCCTACCCTACTCACAAAAATATTCCCCTGTAGATATATTAGATAAACATGGAGGGAGAGCTTGTTCTTGTTCTTAAAATAAAAGTTCTGGACAGTCTCTTCATGAGTAAGTGATCTTACATTAATAACTATGAGTACCAGTGCTATTACCGATATCATAAGAAAAAAAGGTGCAGGGCGGGTGCTCGGCAGTAGCTTTTTGAGAAAAATGTGACCACACTCCACATTGAAGAATCTCAAAGACCGTTTATAAAACTGATCTGCTTAATCTCTGTTCATAGAAGCTAGATGTTTGAAGATTCTGGTCCTATAGACCTATGACTTTATGGCTTATGTTTAACTGTTTTAAAGTCTCTTAGCCCATTAAGTGCTTTAATAGCAGAATGAACAAAAGAAATGTATTAGTGACTATAAAAATATTCTCCTATATTTTTTTTCTAGAAGCTTAATTATTTCAGCTCTCATCTTTAGGTCTATGATCCCACTCAAATTAATTTTTGAAAGTGTGAAATAAGGGTGAAGGTTAATTGTGTTTTCCATATGGATATCCAATTGTTCCAACACTTAATTACAGTGGTACCTTGGTCATAAATCAAGTAGACCATATGTATGATTACTACCCTAGTCTTCGATAGTGTTTGCCATAAGCATCCTACTTACATATCTTCTCATTAGGATATACTCAGCACTCACAGCAATAATGATTAGATTATCTTATTCATGCTAGTTGCACTTAATAGTCAAATGACTTATTTCTCCCATTATAGAAAGAGTATAGGTAATTTGAACTAATGGGCCTTTCATCTCTTCCTTTTTGTTTATTCTATGTATAATTTTTTAAAAAATGCTCTTTATTTATTTTTTTTACAAGCTCACTTATTACTCAAGAAATCAATGTAGTGGTTCAGTGCTGACCTACTATAAATTTTGCATGATTACCTTTATATTTAAATACAACACTTGAGAATTTGGTGGTTTTAAAAAATAGCTATTTGCCAACTTTAAAAATAGCTGTTGTCACTACTTATTATCATAACTCACATATTCTGAACAAATATTTAATATGTTTAGTTTTACCTAAATTACTTTGACTTGTTTTACCTTCAGGCTATATCACAAATGCAATGGGAACTCTGTCAGTGACTCGGGAAAAAAACAGTATGAGAGTCTAATTCTTTGGAGGCCTGAGAGAAGAGGTGGCTAGTTACATGGATTGCTCACTAATTAGGAATTTCCTCACCAGAGACTACAACCCTTACAGTACTATAATCATTGATTTTTTTTTTCTTTCTGCATGAGCCTTTTTTTTTTTTTTTTTTTTTTTACAAACTGAATGTTGTGAGTCTGGATCTCAGATTCATTGAGTGTGCGCATTGGGGTGGTGTTCCTCAACAGTTCCTCTTTCCCCACTCCTATTTTTTTTATTATATTATATAATCTGTTATTTGTTTGTTCTGGGTGATTTCTCCACAGTTTAGTTGTAATTCCTGATTGGTTCTGGATGGAGGTTGGTGTGGCTTCCCACTCACTCTTGCCCTTTCCTCCTCCAATTTTTCTGTTTCATCGGAGTCTTTCTAGTAGTGATTTGTGAATAGGTACTCTTCAAAATTATGTTTTGTTGAGTAGGTATATCCATTCCCTGTCTTATAAAGTCAGACTTCAGGGAGAAGAATGGGGGAAAGATATATCCTATAATATGTGATCATTTATATTCAGTTTTAAAATTTTGGAGGCTAGACAAACAATATTTCTATTATACGTGGAGCTAATCTGTTAACAAGATTGGATGGACTGTGTAGAGTTTGAGAACAATTTTCACCAGTTAGGTTATAGAATGGGACGTTTGTGAATGTGGGTACAGTCAGCCTCAGTTTTCAGATGTTTTCCATCTTGACCACTTCCATTCTTGATCAGGTTGTTCACACACACATGCACACACACTCACAAAGTCTTTGTTGTCAAACAAACCTTTGGTTCTTGACCCAACAACCCTTTCATGCTGACACGTGTATTATGGATCAGTCACGCATCTCTCAGGTGACAGACAAATGAGATTTGGTTTTCAAATAAATGACCTCTTGAACAGCCTCCCAGAATGATTAAGTTCAAGAATTGATGTTCTGCTGTATATAAGTATATGTATGTACGAGTGCAAAGTAAAGCCTAAGACAGAAGATATAAGCTTGAAGAAATGTGGAGCAAGGTGATAGGAAAATCATATCAAAACATTAAAAGAATATGTGTGGTCCTTATTTACTCTTAGAATTTGCGTAATTCTCCACTGATGTTATAAAATCAATGTCCCTTAACCCTTGTATTAAAAAAATCTCACTTTTTTCAAAGCTCATGCCATGGAGCCATCCACTTCTATTTTGTCTTTTCTATTATATATGAGCTGTATACTTATATCTATTAAGTTCTCAAACTTGACTCTGTCCACAAATCAGCCATATTTTGATTTAGCAGGCCTGGGGTGAGGCTTTAGATTCTGCATTCTTAACAAGCTTCTCGGTGATGTCTTTGGACCACACAGTTAATACTACCAAGGATTTAGACCAGCCCTCTGTACTTATCAAGAGCTTTGGCAGCTCGCTTGCTGTCTTTCCACACTATCTTGGGTCACCTCTTTTAATTCTTCTACCTCTACTTCTATGAATTTTATTTTCATTCCATTCCCTTTCAGCAGTTTATTCCCATAGTCTTAGATAGATTTTGTTATTATTAGGACTTTCCTACCTTTAATCGTATACTTCAGGGTCCTACTCTGAATTTAATCTTCTAGCTTTCTCACCCCTCACTTAGTGGACCTTGCTCTCGGTTTATTCTCATTGAGAGCTCCAGATCCTGACATCTTTACTTTCTTTTGAGTCCACTAGCTCCCTTCTTACAATATACCTTTTGCTGAACCTGAAGTTCATCATCACCCTTTAAATGACCTTCTCATCATTGTCTTCCTTGTCTTCAAGATGCCCATCCCTATATCAGAGTTGCAGCTCAGTCTCCCCATTTCCATGGCAAGGTTGCTGAATATGCCAGGGGGAAATTACATAATTATTCAGATCGGTGCCGTTTTGAGTTTATGGTATGTGTTCTCATCTGGGCTGTTAATGCTGCTTTTTTCTGACCCAGAGATTTCCTGGATGAGGAAGGCATTCTTTTGCCTGAGTCTGCAAAGCTTAGAGAGAAAATACTTTTCAGGAACTGGGAAAGAATTTTTGTATGAGACCCCTAGAAATAGGACGAAGCTTTTCTGAAAGTAGAAACTGTTGTTTAATGTGTCACAGTATTTAACAGACGAAAGAACCTAAACTCCTAAGTGCCTCTGTGATACTTACTGCTCCTCAGGGTGCCCAGAGCATCAAGAGGAGTTAGAGTGGCAGAAAATTCTTACTTTCTTCCACCCACTTCAACACATGTCTACATATATGTACCAGTTCTCAATTCCTTATTCTTTTCCCTGTTCAAAAGCTCTATTTTTTGTTTATTTTCATAATTCCATTTCTTCTTGATTTCTCCAAGGTCTTCCAGTCGTGGATAACCTCCCTTCATTACTTTGACATGAAGAAGGGAAAAAGGAATGAGAAGCAAAGTAATTGTCTTATGTGATAAGACTACATTCTTTAAGTGAGAATCGCTTTCTGCAGAATGACTTCTCATCCTAAAATTTAATTTGCTCATATTTTACTGATTATGGTAATTTTCTCATGCCATGAAGAAATTGGTACTTTAGAGGGCAATTGATGTAGAGCCTGCCCTTCACAACACCAACAGACACAGTGGGTCCCAAGCTTGTGACCCCTAAACCTGGGGCTCAGCTGCTGGTGCTGTATCTTCCTCCCGGTTGGGCCCACTCTACCACAGAGATGCTGCGTGGCTAGAGGGAATTCCACAACCTTTGGGGCTGTGAAAGAGACTAGAACTGGCTGGAACTGGCTCGAAAGTGGAAAGCCAAAGAATGCCAGAGCGTCTTCCTGTTTCAGGGTGCTTGGGAGCCAACTAGGGGAAGTGGAGGCACTGGAAGGAAGGCTTGGAGGGGGCAAGAGAAAGAGACATTCAGTATTGGTAGGGGTGGGCCAAAGAAGGGCAAAGCTCAGCTCCTCAGGAGAGCCAGAGGAGATGAGATCCCCTAGCAGGGGATCTCATGAAAAAGAGAGTGTGTTTCCCTTCTGGCCTCCAGAGCCACTGGAGAACTGACTGCTAGGGTTTATCAGGCCAGGAGGTTAAGCTACTCAGTGCTGGACTGGATTGCTATGTAGTACAGAGACCCACTGAGCCCAGAACTCAGAAATTTGTGAAAATTTGCCACACAGGGATGCTGATTCTGCATGTCACGTCCCTTGACACTAACTCTTCCTCATCAGTCACTCTTGGTGAACTATACCAGAGCCTGGGGGATAAATGCTTGGATTCCTGGAGCAAGTTTGCTGAGGATTCCAGTAGTTCCCTACATCGTATCTTCATTTAATAAGTAAGTTTCTGAAGCCAACAAAGTCAGGGGAAATGAAGAAGCTGCACAAGCAAATGAAAGAAGCACAGATCCAGTAAAAACTGCTTATGCAGGACACCAGGCAGCTAGTCACTGAAGTTACTCATCCAGGATGAAAAATAAATTCTTACTGGAACACCTGAACAACAAAATAGAGGTGTATAGAAGGCAACTTGAGAAGCTTTGGACAACTATGTACGGAAGTAGTGGGGAGATTGAATGAAGGAGACAAGAACTAGCCTCCAAGTATGGGAAATAAACTTCAGAGCTTAAAAGAATTCTTGCAGAAAGAAAAGATCCAATCCATTCTGAAGCAGCGGTTGCAGGCAATGAGGGACCTTTCACTATTCAAGGAGAACAGGAGAGAGAAATGCGGACATTACAGGGGGAGCTAAACAAATCCCAAACCGAGACAGCTGCAAAGGCACAGGCTATCAAGGCCCAGTTGCTCCAGGAACAAGCATTCCTGAAGAAACAACTGAGTGAGCCAGATGTGAGGTTGTTGGGAGAGAAAGGAGCTTAAAAGGTCCAGGCTTTGGAGACTGCTGCAGGGAAGCACACCTCTGAGTTCTACAGCGGCTTCTGCAGCAGGAACCAGCGGTTACAGATGGAATAACTGCAGCAATCTCAGCAATGTCAGGAGTTGCAGGCTGCTTAAAGCCTGTTAGAAAATCAGAAGCAGCAGCAGCAGCAGCAGCAGCAGCAGCAGGAACTGTGGTACATGGAGTGCTTAACTCTGAGGGAGGCAACAAGTAGAACAGGGTGCTCCAGGGACCACCAGAACCCTTCCCTAGGCACCAAATCCAGATTAATCCACAGTAATTCCTAAAATGTCACTGATTAAACAAGAACGGAGCAAGTCTTCTTAGGAGTTGCGTAAATACATGTGGTTAGGAAGGCTTTTCCATCTCACTGCTGTGGTAAAATACACGTCATGATGGGTTAATGTGAAGGATTAGGTGCTTTTTATCCAGCCATACTGCTAGATATTTGTTTGGCCAGCTTCCCTTGTTTAGGTTTTTCTTTAGTTAGCTCTTGGTAATAAATAATATGTTCCTCAAACCTCCAGATAATCTAATGCCATTTGCCTAACATTCATACATTGAACCAGGTTGAGAAAACCACCTAGAGAAAGTGAAAGGAAAAAAGTTGTGTGATTTATTTCATCTGGCTGAGTCAGATATTTTTATACAAAAAGCACCTGTAAGAATAGCATCTTAGAAAACTTTATATAGTTCCTTTTGCTTTGTAAAGAACCAATATCAATTTATCTTCATTCCTTTTGGTCAACTCAGAATACAAAGACAAAGTGTTTTTAAGCTTTTATTTTTAAGTTTGTGCTACATGGTGGTCTAGTTTCTTTTTCGTTTTTGCATGTATCTGTCAAAAATTCCCAATACCATTTTTTGATAGACTGATTTTAAACCATTGTTTGTACTTGCCTCCTCTGTCCTATATTAATTTACCACATAGGTATGGATTTATTTCTGGGCTCCCTATTCTGTACCATTGAGCTCTCAGCCTGTTTTGAATGCCAGTATCATGCTTTTTTGGATTACTATGGCCTTGTAATTTAGTTTGGTATCAGGGATCGTGATACCTCCTACTTTGTTCTTTTTTTCTAAAGATTGCTGTGGCTGTTTGAGGTCTTTTGTGGTTCCACATAACTTTTTGGATTATTTATTCTAGTTCTGTGAAAAATGACATTGGTATTTTGACAGACATTGCATTGAATCTATAGATTGCTTTGGGTAGTGTGACTATTTTAATTATCTTAATTCTTCTTATCCATGAACATGGTATATGCTTACATTTATTTATATCTTCTTCATTTTTTTTTCTTCAGTGTCTTATAATTTTCTAATGTATATCTTTCTATCTCCTTGGTAAATTTACTCCCAGATATTTTTGAGGCAATTCTAAGTGGATTGTTTTCTTAGTTTCTCTTTATAATAGTTCATTATTGGTGTATAAAAATGTGACTGACTTCTGGATATTTATTTTGTATCCTGCTACTTTACTGAATTCATTTAATAGTTCTTGTAGTTACTTGGTGGAGTCTTTAGGGTTCTCTATATACAGTATCATGTTATCTGCAAATAATGACAGTTTTACTTCTTTTCCAATTGGGATGCCTTTTATTTCTTCTTACCTGATCGCTATGGTGAGGACTTCCAGTACTGTGTTGAATACGAGTGGTGAAAGCGGATATGCCTGTCTTGTTTCTTATTTTAAGGGACACATTTTTAGTTTTCCCCATTAAGAGTATGATGTTAGCTGTGGGTTTGTCATATATGGCCTTTATTAGCAATTTTTTTCCTGATATATCTCCTTGGGTAAGGGAAAGAAAAGAAAAAATAAATGGGACTACATCAAACTAAAAAGCTTTTGCACTGCAGAGAACCATCAACAAAATGAAAAGATAATCTATTGAATGGGAGAAGATATTCACCCGTGACACATCCCATAAAGGGTTAAATATCTAAAATTTATAAGTAGCTCATACAACTGAACATCAGAAGAACACACAATCCAATTTAAAAGTAGGCAGAGGACCTGAATAGAAACTTCTTCAAAGAGGACATACAGGAGGCCAAATGGCATACAAAAAGATGCTCAACATCACTAGTCATCAAAGAAATACAAATGAAAACCTCAGTGAGATTTCACTTCACACCTGTCAGAATTACCATCATCAGTACATCTACAAATAACAAGTTTTGGTGAGGACATGGAGAAAAGAAAACCTTTGTGCATTGTTGGTGGGAATGCAGATTGGTACAGCCACTGTGGAAAACATTTAGTTTCCTCAAAAAATTAAAAATGGAACTTCTTTGTGACCCAGTGATTTTACTTTTGAGTATATATTCAAAGAAACCCAAAACACAAATTTAGAAGAATATATGCACACCTTTGTTCATTGCAGCATTATTTACAATTGCCAAGGTGTGGAAGCAACCTGAGTGCCCATCAATAGGTAAGTGGATAAAAAAAGTGGTGGAACATGTCCTGGCCAGCGTGGCTAAGTTGGTTGGAATGTCATCCCACAGACCGAAAGGTTGTGAGTTTGATTTTGGTCAGGGCACATATCCAGCTTGTGGGTTTGATCTCCTGTCTGGGCACCTACAGGAAGGCAACTAATTGATGTGTCTCACATTGATGTTTCTCTCTCTCCCTCTCCCCTCTTTCCTCTCTTTCTAAAAGGCCATGAAAAAATGTTCTCAGGTGAGGATTAAAAAAAAAATGAAATGGAACAGTGGAAAATTATATGGCCATGAAAAAGAATGGAATCTACCATTTGTGACAGCATAGGTATAGCTGGAGGGTATCATGTGAAGTGAAATAAGTCATTCAGAGGAAGAAAAATACCATATAATTTCACTTTTATGTTAAATCTAAAGAACATAAGAACAAACAAAATAGAAACAGCCTCATAGATACAGAGAACAGACTGATGCTTGATAGAAGGGAGGGGGATTGGAGGTGAAAAGGGTGAAGGGATTAAGAAGTACAAATTGGTAGTGACAAAATAGGCACAGGAATGTAAATTACAGTCTATGGGTGTAGTCAATAATCTTGGAATAAGTATATATGGTACCAGCTGGGTACTGGAAATATCAAGGGGAACACTTTGTAAAGTACATGATTGTCTAACCACTATGCTGTACCCCTGAAACTAATTCAAAATAATACTGGATGTAAACTTTAAAAAATTGATAATGACAATGATATAGTAAAACTGTCATGTTTTTGCAGAAATTATATTTTGAAGTAATAAAAATACCTTTAAAAAGTGGTTGTGCCAGTGACCAGGTCTCTCCTTCTACAGTTTTCTCATGACTGAAAGAGTCCTGTAATAACAACGGGATCAATAAATGCTAGGCAGAATGACCTTTTGTCTGATGCAGTCCTTACTATTTTAGCTTTGAGTAAATTGAGAAGGGAAAAGATAAAGGGCACGTATATTACATCAACTCTTACTTTTGAAAATGTTTTCTGTGAAAAAAATACTTCTAGAATTAATGAGGTGGATGAATGCCTCTGCTAGTTTTAGGAAAATGTATCAAAAGAAAGTTTTTAAATGTTTGGATGACTTTTTAAAAGAGTTTTATGCCATCTATTTCCCTAGCAACACTCAAAATTGTAAGATGACAAGTAAGATTACTTAGTGTTAAATATAGTAAGTACTTCAATTTTTAGGTTACCTATTACATTTTCTTACTATATGTGTGTTTAATAGTACATGAAGTGCCTTTTGTAATTAATATGTGACATATGCCTATTTATTTATTTTTTTTATCCTCATGTGAGGGCATGCTTATTGACTTTAGAGAGAGAGGAAGGGAGGGAGAGAGAGAGGGACAGAAACATATATGTGGGAGAGAAACATCTGTCGGTCGCCTCTTGTAAGTGCCCTGACCAGGACCGAACCCACAGCCCAGACACATGCCCTGACTGGAGTTAAAACCACGACCTTTTGGTTTACAGGACCACACTCCAGCCAACTGAGCCACACCGACCAGGGCTATTTATTCCTATTTAATAGAACTGAGAATAGTATTTTAAATTAGTATAGACTTTTGGGGTATTTTTTTTCCACTTATGACATATTGATGGTTAGACCAGTGATTTATTTGATTGCTGAATCCTAGTACAGGCACATAATCTTATATAGTCATATTTCGGTACTTGTCAGCTTCAGACCTGGTCGAACCCGGTACTTGTTGCATTTTGACAAGAAAAGAATGTTTCAGCACTCGGTGCCATCTTGGGACTGGTTGCACTTGCTAGAACTTGTATGAGTCACAGTGCCACCCTGAAAGATAAAATGCTTCATCAGCCATCACTTGCTCGCCACTCAGCGCCCCTCTCTTGTAATGAAACAGAGGTTGATGTGTCCATCTCATGGTAGCTTGTGAACAGTGCAGAACCCCCACATATTCCTTGTTACTGTCTGGTACTTTTGTGCATTTTAAATGCTAATCATGGATCACAAAAAGGTTAAAGTGATACCACTAAGCCTAAGAGGCAGTTAATAAGAACCACAATCAAAAAGAAAAAAATAAATGGTAGCTGAGGATGAGAGTGGTATAGGTGTGACTGATATCACTCTTATGTTCAAGATTCCGAGAACGATAATCTCGACAATAGTGAGAAATAAGTGATTAAAGCAGCAAATGTTGCTAAAGGTGTAAAGTCTGCATTGGACTTTACATGCATTGGAATAAGTTGAAAAATTGCTTTACATCTCGGTTAATGAAAGACAGTTAGCGGGTGAAAGCCTTTCTGCGGCAAAAATTTGTGAGAAAGCTAAGCAGTTGCTTGCTGATCTGTTAAAAAGACAAACCTTGAACAGTGGTGAGAGCACTGAAATGTTTAAAGACAGTCATGGCTGGTTCAATAAATTTAAAAAGAGAACTGGTGTTCATAGTGTGGTGAGGCATGGAGAGGCAGCCAGTGGCAACTAAGATGCTGCCGAAAACTACGTCACTGAATTTAGGGAGTATGTTGAGGCTCAAAATTTTGTCCCCCAATAAGTGTTTAACTGTGATGAGACTGGTTCGTCCTGGAAAAAAATGCCTACCAGAACCTACGTCACTCAAGGAGAAGGTATTGCCAGGGCACAAAGCGTATGAAGGACAGGCTAACTCTGTTGTTGTAGGGGAATGCTAGTGGGGATTTAAAACTTAAGTTTCTACAGAGAATGTGATAAAAAAGGAAGTTAAGTGTGATATGGAGGGCCAAAACTAAAGCTTGGGGCGTGAGGCAGTTCCTTATAGAGGGGATGAATGAAGTTTTTGGCCCCAGTGGGAAAAAATATCTGCAGGGAAACAAACTGCCTCTCAGGGCTTTGTTAATTGTGGACAGTGCTCCTGCTCGCTCTCTAGGCTCAGAGGGCGACTTCCTGGAGGAGTGCAGTTCCATAACCCTGAAGTCCTTGCCCCTAACACAACTCCCCTCCTCCAGGCTATGGACCGAGTGGGTTATTTCCAACTTCAAAAAACTCTGTACAAAGGTCCTTTTTCAAAGGTGTTTTAAAGTAACATCAGATACACAGTTGACACTCAGAGAGTTCTGGAAGGACCATTTTAATATCCTCAGCTGTGTTATTCTCTGGTATAGATGAGGCCTGGCGTGAAATCTCTTATAAGACCATGAGCTCTGCCTGGAAGAAACTGGCTAGAAGCTGTAACTCCAAGGCACTTTGAAGGCTTTGACGATGATCCTGGTACCCAATAGTGGAGCATACTGTGTCTCTGGGCAATTCCATGGCCCTGGAGGTCAATGAAGATGTCGAAGAGTTAGTTAGTGGAAGAGCACAGAGCAGAGCTTAGCTTTGAGGAGCATCAGGAACTTCAACAGGAGCAGCAACAGAGAGGGGCTGAGGGAATTTCTTCAGGTGAGGAGGAGGGAAGGGAGGAAGCGTCTACTGCACTAACAGAAATAATATGCAGATTTACACAATGGAGTTCCATGCAGCAGAAAGAAAGAAGGAGCTCCTGCCCTTTGCGACAGCATGGATGTAACTGGAAAGCATTATGCTAAGAGAAATAAGCCAGGCAGTGAGGGACAAATACCATATGATCTCACATTTAACAGGAACCTAATCAACAAAACAAACAAACAAGCAAAATATAACCAAAGACACCGAAATTGAGAACAGGCTGACAGTGAACAGAGGGGAGAGAGTAGAGGGGAGGAAATTTCAGGGAAAAAGGGTGAAGGGTTTGCAGGAACAATTATAAAGGACACATGGACAAATAACTGGGGGAGCGTGGAAATGGGAGGGAGGTGGGAAGGGCTGGGGGGATGGGCTGGGGTGGGGGGAAAAGGCTGAAAACTGTACTTGAACAATTAAAAAATAATAATGTGTGATAAATGGATTAAAGTTCAAAACTTTGTGAAAAAGTATCAGGCAGACAAACCTCTAGCAAGCAGACATATGGACCCGTTTAATAAACAATGTCACACTTCAGAAATATTTTGAAACATAGAAACAGGTTCCTCTTTTTTAATTTATTTATTTTTAATTTTTTTATTGTTCAAGTACAGTTGTCTCTATTTCCCCCACCACCACCACTACCCCCACCCCAGCCATCCCCACTTCCCACCCTTGATCTTACCTCCACTTTGGTTTTATCCATGTGTCCTTTATAGTTGTTCCTGAAAACCCTTCCCCCTTTTCCCCCATTATCCCCTCCAACCTCCCCTCTGGTTACTGTCAGTTTGTTCTTAATTGCAATGTCTCTGGTTATATTTTGTTTGCTTTTTTCTTTTGTTGATTATGTTCCAGTTAAAGGTGAGATCATATGGTATTTGTCCCTCACCGTCTGGCTTATTTCACTTAGCATAATGCTCTCCAGTTCCATCCATGCTGTTGCAAAGGGTATAAGCTCCTTCTTTCTCTCTGCTGCATAGAATTCCATTGTGTAAATGTACCACAGTTTTTTGACCCACTCATTTGCTGATGGGCACTTAGGTTGCTTTCCAGCACTTGGCTATTATACATTGATTGTGCTGCTATGAACATTGGGGTGTTTAGGTTCTTTTGAATTGGTGTTTCAGGGTTCTTAAGTTATAATCCTAGCAGTGGAATTACTGGGTCAAAAGGCTGTTCCATTTTTAGTTTTCTGAGGAAATTCCAGACTGTTTTCCATAGTGGCTGCACCAGTCTGCATTCCCACCAACAGTGCACTAGGATTCCCTTTTCTCCGCATCCTCTCCAACACTGGTAGTTTGTTGATTTGTTTATGATGGCCATTCTGACTGGTGTGAAGTGGTATCTCATTGTGGTTGTAGATAGGTTTTTAGTGAAACTCCCTAAGTCTGAGTCATCAACAGTGTTCAGTGGAGCCAACAGAAAACAGGAGAAACCCCTGAGAAACACCTGAAATTGTCTCAGAAGAGGACTCCTCTTCCAACAATTAACCTTTCTCCTCCTCCCTCTACCTCACCACCATCCCATTATGCCAAGAATGCCTTTCAGTACAGGTCAAGTAAAGTTAAATTTTATTTTATTTTTGTGTAATTGATTGCTTTTTTTATCCATGTCTGCTTAGTTTTCACATTCTGTATTACAAAAGAACCTCATTAATATTAGCCCAGTAAAATGTAAAAGTTCTGGGCAAATTTCATAAATTATTTCTAATTACATTATTTCTTATGGGAAAAATTCATTCAGTACTTGCTGGTTTTCAGCACTCATCATGAGTTCTGGAACAAGTTAACGAGTACCGAGGTACCACTGTATTTTAATAGTGCTCCTCTATGGGAAAATGTAATCAACTTAATATTTTTAGAAATTATCAGTTATGGAAACCTTCAAAATAATTTCTTTGAATTTTGTTTTATTCATATGTAAAATTAATTCTTTTAAATTGGATTAAATAGGACTTTTCCTCAATGTGCCTTTACCTTCTAGCTTTAACAATTTTTCTGTTGAATATATAGTTTTTTTATTAAACAAGTTTTGTTATTAAAAAATGAAAGGCTACTTGGATTACTTGAATAAAGTATAGTTGAAGTAATTTAAGGTCTGTGTTTAGAAATTATAAATTATTGTGAAAATATATTGAATGAAGTAAAAACAGGAGGTATTAATGCCTTACTGAAAGTAGGTTTGGAGGGTGAAATTTTTAGTGATTCCCTATAGTGGCTTGTGACCAAAGCAGTTGTGGATGTTTTATGTGGCTTTTGTGGGCAGATTAACTCTAAATATTCCTTAATCTGGGCTATGGTGATATCCTCTATCTGTCAGCTTGTTTGTTTCAATTTTGAATTTCCCATACAGTTTAAGATTCATAGGGACTCCTGATGAGTGGCTGTCCTGATTTGTTGATGGAGATAACTGGTTTGCTTGAAAGCATATACATCACGGTAATATAGTATCATCCTGGTACTAATCAACCTAAAATAGTGAGAGCAGTCTTCCCCAGGATCAGATAATCCTTGCAACTCTGAGTCTGCAGATCTCTACTTATTTAAAATGATTGGGATGACATGCTAACCAACTTCCTGGAAACTGTATTACACTAATTCTTACAATTGAGTATAGGACTGAGCAGAGTATTCTTGAGAGGGGTCAAAGATGTAGCAGTTGTTACAGAAAGGTTAAGGGAGTGAAAAATATGTGCATTGCTATTGTCTGTCTAGCCCATAACTCTGTGTTTCTCACCTTTCCCAGGTTAAGGATACTATATATATTAGAAGGTTATTGAAGAAACAAACCGTCAGTTACTTGTTTTGGGGAAGGCTTAGCATCCAGATAGGAAGAGTGAGAAAGAAGAAACATAGGGAGTATTTTACCAAGAAAGAAGCAGTGGGAATAGACTGGAACTGAGGGGAAAAAAAGTGATCTTTAAGATGGAGAAGGTAGCCCTGGCTGGTGTGGCTTAGTGGATTGAGTGCTGGCCTTTGAACTAAGGGGTCGCTGGTTTGATTCCCAGTCAAGGCACATGCTTGTGTTGCGGGCCAGGTCCCCAGTAGGGGTCACGTGAGAAGCAACCTTACATTGATGTTTCTTTCCCTCTATTTCTCCTTCCCTTCCCTTCCGTCTAAAAATAAATTTAAAAGAATATTTTAAAAAAAGATGGAGAAGGTAGCTTAGCAAAAGAGTTTCAGGCTAAGAGTCAGTCAGTCATGTACATGAATATTAAGGAACTATTTTGTATTGCAAATAATGTAAATAGATATATTGTCTAAAATTTGTACATTCTGTGTTTAAAAAAATAGTTTGGAAATCTGACTGCATTTTTGAATAATTGATATTCACAATACAATTTGTCATATATAAAGATGTTTGATATAATTGATTTGCATTAAAACATTCACGATTATTCTGAGGAAGAAAAATTCACAGGAGTACAAAACACTTCATCATGTTTCTTTTAGGATAAATATCAAGAAAAGCATTCAAAAGTAAAATAAAATGTGGTGCTTAAAGAACAATTTTATCTCAGAATTCAAAATATTTTATAACAGTATGGGATGATAAAATTATTTTATATATTTTAATGTATATTTTATCTTGAAGATCATATAGAATCTTTAAAAAAATCTTCAGACATAATAGCTTTTAAGCTTTCATAAATGAATTCAGACTCCTAACAATTTCCTGTAGGTCTAGGATTTCTCTTTCTGTAATTATTGAGATATTTAATTTGCATTGTAATTTTTGGAATTATATTTGTGCTTATCCTATTTTCTCACTTTGTAGATTGTTTTTTTTTTTTTTTTAGCTGGCAGAACTGTTTTGTTTTGTTTTTACGTCCTTCTGAGTACTTCAGTGGAGGCCAATTAACGGCCAGTATTGATGCTGGGAAATATACCTGGTACTGACATTTGCATATTTTGAAAAAGGAAATTCTATCTAGGAATCCAGATACTACTAAATAAGCTCTACTTACACATAAATATAGTTATAAGACCTAACGAAGATCAATGGCATTTGTTCAGTTTATACATAATACATATGTGAAAGCTTCATTATACAAGAATGATTTGTCATTTTTATCTCACCAGTTAATTGGATATTCTGCAAATGTATATTATCAAAGTGGGGTATCTTTTTTTCAATCCTCACCTGAGGATATGTTTATTGGTTTTAGAGAGGAAGGGAAGGAGAGGAGAAGAGAGAAACAGACAGAGACAAAGATAGAGACAGAGAGAAGAGAGAGACAGAAAGAAGCATCGAAGGGCTGAGAGAAAGAGAGAGACACAGACAGAGGCAAAGAAACATTGATTGGCTGTCTCCTGTATGCACCTTCATTGGGGATGGAACCTGCAACTTAAGTTTGTGCCTAGCTAGAGGACTGAACCCACAGCCTTTCGGTATATGGGACAATGCTCCAACCAACTGAGCCACCACCTGGCCAGGGCAAGTGGGGTATCATTTAAAAATTTTTATATGCAGAAATGATTTGTGGCAAATCTAATAATCCTTTTTGTATGAAACTTTGGGTACTATATCTTTAGAAAACTTGTCATTCAGAAAGTAATATTCATTATTTTTGCTGCTATTGATAATATGTTGAGGCTAGGTACTTTCCTTTTTCTATTAAAACCTTTCATATTTTACCTCTTTCTTTCTAGAGAGAGGCAAGGGAAACCCAACAGGACAATTTGAATATTAACCAGTTAATATTCAAAAAATGGATAATTAGCTTTTTTTTGTCTTTTTAAAGTATATTTTATTGATCATGCTATTACAGTTGTTCCATTTTTTTTTTCTCCTCTTTATCCCACTCTGCCCGGTACCACCATTCCCTCCAGCATTCCCCCACGTCCATGGGTCATACATATTAGTTCTGTGTCTTCCCTATTTCCTATACTATTCTTAATCTACCCCTGTCTATTTTGTACCTACTCATTATGCTTCTTATTCCCTGTACCTTTTCCCCCATTCTCCCCCTTCCCTCTGATAACCCTCTATGTGATATCCATTTCTGTGATTCTGTTCCTGTTCTAGTGGTTTGCTTAGTTTGCTTTTGTTTCTGTTTTTTTAGGTTCAGTTGTTGATAGTTGTGAGTTTGTCGTCATTTTACTGTTCATAGTTTTGATCTTCTTTTTCTTAGATAAGTCCCTTTAACATTTCATATAATAAGGGCTTGGTGATGATGAACTCCTTTAACTTTACGCTATCTGGGAAGCACTTTATCTGCTCTTCCATTCTAAATGACAGCTTTGCTGGATAAAGTAGTCTTGGAGGTAGGTCCTTGTCTTTCATGACTTCAAATACTTCTTTCTAGCCCCTTCTTGCCTTCTGGTGGTGATTCCTGTGTGGATGGTTTTGTGTACATTCTAGGACCCTGTGGGTCTCTCCAACAAACTCTCCTGTGCTGGTGGGAGTTTCTCCTGCCACTGCAACCCCCACAAATTTTTACAGCCACAGGTTTTGAGGCTTTATTTTTCTGGTGCCAGACCCCTGGGTTGTGTGGTCTGTATTGCTCCCCACTTGTTCCTACTGGCATATCTGCACCTGAATGTGGGACTGCCAGGACTGCCAGCTGCCGCCTCAC
The DNA here is from genome assembly GCF_022682495.2 of Desmodus rotundus. Lineage (NCBI taxonomy): Eukaryota > Metazoa > Chordata > Mammalia > Chiroptera > Phyllostomidae > Desmodus > Desmodus rotundus. The sequence goes on along the minus strand of NC_071393.1, from coordinate 55,444,806 downwards.
CACGTGGTCCACCAGCTGCTGCCATGCCACATGCCCTCTCCACCCAGGCTGCCCATGCCTGCCCCTCCTACCAGTCTGAATGAATGTTTCTTCTTTATCTTCTTGGTTGTTGAACTTTCATACGATTTGATTTTCTGGCAGTTCTGGTTGTTTTTTGTTTTTAAATTAATTGTTTTCCTTCTTTTGGTTGTGGGAGGAATTGAAGTGTATCTACCTATGCCTCCATATTGGCTGGATGTGAGAAAATTAGCTTTAAAAAAAAAAAGATTTTATTTATTTTTTAGGGAGAGGGGAAGGGAGGAAGAGAAACATTGATGTGTGAGATAAACATCAAGGTGTTGCCTCTTCCCCAGGTGTATGACCCCAACTGGAGACCCTGGCTGGCAACCCAGGCATGTGCCCTGACTGGGAGTTGAATCAGCAACCTTTCAGTTTGCAGGCCTGCACTCAACCCACTGAACCACACCGACCTGGGGGGAAAGTTAGCTTTTAAAAAGTGAATTGATATTCTTATCTTCCTCCAAGATCAATTGATTAAGACTAGTTAACTCACAGGGGGCAAACACAAGGCCCGGGGGACGAATCTGGCCGTCCATCTTGTTTTATCCAGCCTGGAACCTTGTTTCTACCTGGTGACAGTGCTGAGCTCCTTGCCCCTAGTTACAGTCTTAAAATTACATTTGGCCCTTTGAAGGCAACTGCAAGGCTGATGTGGCCTCTGGTGACAATGAGTTTGATACCCCTGAGTTAACTGGTTAATATTTTTGAGCTCTGTTTCCCCATTTTTCTGTATCCTGTTTGTTTGTATATCTCTTGTATTTGTGGTGATCTACCAGCTGATATAAGAGATTTATAATCCATATGGATTAAAATAATTATCACTATCCTTTCAAAATTTTTACCCAGCTTATCATTTGTTGATATAGTATATGGGTGGGTGAGAAAATGAATTATCTAAGATAAAAAGTAGAACTTTATTTTATATAGTACTATTTTTATTTTAGCCAAAAAAGCATTTATAGAGTAAAGAACATAAAGCACTTTGTTTCTACTTCCTGAGATTTTTAATTATTTCCAGTCAGGATAAAGAAAAAAAAACAGAATAATAATGATTTTTTAGATACTGACTCAATTATTGACATCATTACCTAGATGATTTTGTTTTTTAAAACTGCTCTTCCCTTAGTGATTCCCATAAACCAAAAAGCTCAGGCCAAAAATCTAGGACACATTCTTGATTTGTTTCTTTCCCTTACCCTGTATATACACTCAATCAGCAAGTCCTCTAGACTTTTCATTCACAATATATCTTAAATCTGTCTACTTCATCTTCAACACCATCCTGGTCCAACCCATCATCATTTACTTAGAGTACTGTAAGAGCCTCCTAAGAGGTATCTCTGATTTCACTCCTGCTTTCTTACATATCAGTCTGTTCTCTAAACAATATTCTGGATGATCTTTGAAAACTCTCCTCCTCAAAAACATCTGTGCTAGGCAACCAACTTATTATTGTTATTTTCTATAACATTAAGCACATAGTTAGTGAAAGAAATTTTTCCTTTATAGAAGTACTTCAGCTTTTAAAGAAAGAATAACAATTATAGTATCAACATTTTATAACTCCTAATGAAGTATAATAACAGATCTCAGGCATTAATTATCTAAGAGTGAAAGACAGACAGACATTGCACATTATCTTCTGATTGGAGCACATAACGTAATCTATGGATCAGTCTTGCTAGAAATTCAAACCTGAAACTGATTAATTACTATATCTGGACTTTATTTGAATTCTGATTTGAACCAGTAAGCTTTTAAAAAGTGATAAACAGAAATTGGAACATTAGCTATATAAGTGGTAATTTTAATGAAGTATTGAAAAATTTGATTTAATGATTGTAATATTGAGGGTGATTATATGAGTCTGTACAGAAAGTGTCCAGCCATGTGCTATGAAAACCAGACGATTTATTGAAGACAATACAAGAAATATTGTACATAAGGACAAGGATGCCTCATTCCCCTTCAAAGTGTACACCTTGGGACCTCTCACAGTTCTCCCAGTGTCATTAGCAACTGCAGCATGATGTTCTTGCAGCTCTGGTAGCAGAAGCCATAGAATAAATTTTGCGATGACACAGTTCATGCCAGTATCCTGCATCAAAATCTTGGACAAAGGCCCTGGCTGGTGTGGCTCGGTTTGAGCACTGGACTGTGAAGCAAAGGGTTGCCAGTTTAACTCCCAGTTAGGGCATGTGCTGGGGTTGTGGGCCGGGTCCCCAGTATGGGGTGCTCGAGAGGCAACCACACATTGATGTTTCTCTCCCTCTCTCCTTTTCCCTCTCTAAAAATAAATAAATAAAATCTTTAAAAAAAAATCTCTGACAAAGTAGTTTGTGGAATCCCCAGATCAGCTTCTATTCTCGCACTGTCAGTTGCCAATCTTTGTTGATTGCCCCCCACACACATTACACATTCTCACGTGTTCTGCTTGTTGCAGGCCTTCCAGAATGTGGATCACTTTCAACAGATTTTCAGCCATCTTTGAATCATTTGTGCCACACTTTTATTTGTGCTGCACTCATTACATCATCCCTGAAAGCCCTCTGAATCATCTGAATAGTTTCAGCGGGGAAATGTTCAAGCTTAATGCAAAATTTGATTCAGATTTATTGCTCTACTTGCTTGGTCATTTTGAATGTGATGGCCACACAGTACGCATGTTCACTCAATGGCATCTACTGCCCCCACTGACTAGTACAGTGAAGTTGTCATTGTTCACACATGTGCATTCCAGTCCACTCTCCTTGGTGGCCAGTTTACATTATGTTGCAAAATTCGTTCTTGTTATATTAACAGTGGCTGGACTTTTTCTAGACAGGCGTCATATTTACGAGATAAGTCCTTATCTTTTAGAGATACATACTAAAATGTGTGTACATGAAATGATATAACTGAGGGTTAGATGGAGAATGAGTGAAAGTGCAGACTAAGGAAGACTGACCCTGAATTGATAATTTCAATTGATAATTGAAACTGGATGATAAATATTTCAATATCCATTTTGCTCTTTTGTCTTTTTTTTCCAAATGTTTAAACTTCCTATAGTTAAACTTAAAACAGAACAAAAGGCCATATTGCTTTGACTGTAATCCAAACCCTTTATTTTAGCAGGTTCTACCTAATCTGACCATGCTCACCCCGGCTACAAGTATACTTCATTCTTTCTTTTCCTCAGATACCCCAAGCTCATTCCCACCTTAGCGCCCTTCAACTTGCTGCTGTTTGAAACCCTCTTTCCTCGGATATTTAGTGTCTGTCCCCTCTGGACATTCAGATCTCATTTTAAATGTCACCCGGAAATGCTGGCTGTGGCACTCATCTCACCTTGTTTTGTTATTACCAAAACATTTATCATCATTTGATATTTTCCTTTATATTGATTTACTGACAGTTACTACCCATTAGAGTATAAGTTACATGGGGGTGGTAGTAAAATCTTGACTATCTTTAAATTCCTAGCACTTCATACAAATAACCTGGCAAATATGGTTTTACTTGGTAAGTTTGCTGAGTGAATCAATTAAATGTTTGTGAAGTTGTTGAATTCTAAGAAGATTATTAATCTTTTACATTTGGATTGTTAACAATATATACTATTGTTGCCTACCAAAGTATTTGAAATTCAGCTGGAATTTTTCTTATTAATGTTTTCAAAGGCTTGCGTGTGGGAGCATTATCTCTATAGCAAAGCTTCAGAAAGCTTTTTAAAGATTCACAAAATGTCAAGTTTTCTGTTAGCATTTATTTAAAAATATTTTTATTTTGTGTAATTAATGTCATGCCTTGTCTAAAAGCTATTTTTCATATCTAGATAAGTACAGGTTAAGTCTTGTGATACGTGTTTGTGTATAACATGAAAATTTGGCAAACATTTCTTGGCTCATGTGAATAATAATGAAACATTTATAATTATATCCTCCATCAAAAAGGAACTGAGAAAATACTTTATAGATAAATGCATAGAAGAGATGAGACTATAAAATTATGAGATCTCTTTTGAAAAAATACAGAAAACAATATAATATATTTTGTTATAACAAACAAACAATATTTATCTACAAGTAAACAAAACTATCTACAAGTAAATGTCATTCAAAATAACTGCTTAGGGCGGTTGTTCATAATGGTTATTGAATAAAACTATGTGTTTCATTGATGGAATAATTTCCATCCTAATATTTATTAGAGTTACGTATATGATGCAAAGACTGGTAGATTCCCTCCTCCTCCTGTCCTCAGGAAGCTTCCCTTCCACAGTACAATATAGGCCATAGAGTCAGCCTCATTTTGCCATGGCCAAGGTGGTTCTTCTCGCCATCCTCCATGTATGGTATATGGGAGTTAGATCATAGCCTTTCTACCAGAAACATGCCATTCCATGTTTCTCTTCTTCACTCTCTCCTATCATGTTCTACAGATCCAGAAACTTCTTCAGATTTGGTTCTTTGCCAAGACACATTTTATTCTAAGTGGATTTGCTTGTTTGTTCTTTTATTGATTCCTTATTTCTGTATTCGGTACAGGTTTATTGTGGCTTGTCATGTGGATAACGCTAGCTTTGTGACTGTAGGCAGTAATATAGAGATGAACATAGCACAATACACTTGCAAGCCTACTCCAGGGACATTGCCTTGCTAATCTCACGTTTGGAACTTCTCTTTTGGAATTGCCTTTAGAATGAGTTTTTAAGTTACATGTATGCCCTCACATTTATAGTCCTATCTTACTTTAGGGGGAGTCAGAGGAAATAAGCTTTTCTTTGGTCTCCCAAGGGAAAGGAGTGAGAAGACACAGAATATCACTAGGTCCTAGGTGAACCCAGAACTGGGGCCACACAGGCCTAGTTCTCTACTAAGGGAAAGTACTGATTTTTCTTGTCATGATCCTGACCTTGCTCTCATGCTTGTCCTTCACCGTTCAGAACTCATCCAGTTCCCTGAATGATTCCTTCCTTCAGTTCCCCTAATTTTCACTCAGGGAAGAAGGCCACTTACCTTGTGAATCCCAGGGGAGTTATTCTGCCTGGTGGTGAGGGGAGAGTCCCCTAGTACCTTGCTACTTGGTGTTCATCTGCTGTGCTTAGAGCCTGATGATTAGGGAGTCTTGGGGTCTCTCAAGGGCTTTTCAAGCCCTGGCTGGCCATAGGGGCTTTTGTAGCTGTTCTGTTTGCTCCTTGGAGAGCACCTGCTTGGAGGGAGCTCAGTCTGACTACAAGGTGGCGTCTGGTTCTCAAGGGATAACTAGGGGCCCAGAGGCAGATCTCAATTCAGATGACTGACTCCAAGGCAGGACAGGCTCTGGGGCAAGATTTGATTTGGGGATTTCAGTCTCAAATACTTACTCAATTGTTTCACCAGTGGGTTTTGGGGAGTAGAGAAGAGGAGCAGTCTCTGCTGCTGGTTTTGGTCGATATCCGCGCAATCCCAAGTCCTGGGCCTGCTTAGGAACCTCTAGCTACTCCCCTGCTGGTAGGTTGGGATGTGGGGTTAACAGCCAGACAGGAGTGGGCAGGATGCTGGCACTAAGTGAACAGGATCTGCTGCTCAAGCCAGATGCGTTTGTACTGGAGTGACTTCAGTGCTCTTGGCTGAACCCATCTCAACCAGGAGGAATAGGGTGGGGGTAGGACCCACCCAGCCTCACAAGGAGAGGATGGTGGGTCTTAATTTCATCTCTGAGTGCACTGCAGCTCCTCCAGTTTGTTCCTTGATGATATTTTATTTAACCATTCTCCTATTAAAGGACATTGAAGGTTGAACCACTTTTTATTTAAAAAATCTTGTCTTGAGCATCTTTGTGTATGAGATAGCATTGGTTTTGGATGTATAATTTCTGTTTATTAATCTAATAAAGCATGGGTTGTGAATGTACATATATGTGTGCAGGGTCCAGGTGAACCAAATTCTTATATTTGTGAATTTGATGTTTTTCAAGGTGCCTTTATATTGTACTAAGTTTTTTGCAAATTAGTTTCTTTTTTTTATTTTTCAGTAAGAACAATTAAGTTCTACACTTAGTACATTTCAATTATATAACACAATGTTATCAGCTGTGATCAGCATTTTTTACAGTATATCTTCAGACCTATTTCATCTTACAGCTGAAAGATTATACCCTTTCAACAACCCCCTCGATTTCCCCCACATCCCAGCCAGCCCACTTTTACATTCTCTGTTTCTATGAATTTGACTTTTTGAAAAATTCTACATGAAAAGAGATACTATGCAATATTTGTCTTTTTCTCATTGGCTTATTTCACTTAGCATAATGCCTCAAGGTCCATCCATGTAGTCTCAAATGGCAGGATTTTTTTCTTTCTCATAGCTAAATATTCCATCATATATAAATCTTTACCCATTCATTTTTGACAGATACTTAGGTTGTTTGCATATCTTAGTTACTGTGAATGATGCTGCAGTGAACAAAGGAGTGCAAATATCTCTTTGATATCCTGTTTTCATTTTATTTTGATATACACCTAGAAAATGAATTGCTGGATCATGTGGTAGTTCAATTTTTAATTTCTTGAGAAACTTCCATACTGTTTTCCAGTGTGACTTCACCAGTTTACACTCCCACCAACAGTGCACAAAGGTTCCCTTTCTCTACATCCTCTTGTCTTTTTGAAGATAGCTATTCTAACATGTATGAAGTGATATTTCATTGTGGTTTTAATTTAATTTGCATTTCCCTGATCATTAGTGGGTGATATTGAGGACCTTTTTGTATATCTGTTGGCCATTTATATGTCTTTGGAAAATGTCTTTTCAGTTCTTCTGCCCATTTTTTAAATCAGATTGGTTTACTGTTTTCTTTTTCTACTGAGTTGTATGAACTCTTAAAAAATATTTTGGATATTAACCCCATAACAGATATATGGTTTGTAAATATTTTCTCACATTCATTAGGCTGTCTTTTCACTTTGTTGATTTCCCTTGAAGAAGCTTTTTAGTTTGATGTTTAATTTTGGTCCTGTTTCCTTTGCTTACAGTGTTAAATTCAGAAAATCATTTCCAAAATCAGTGTCAATGAGCTGACCGCCCTCTTTTCTTCGAGGAGTTTTTAGTTTTAGGCCTACTTTTGATTATTTAATCCATTCTGAGTTGACTTTTGTGTAAGGTAATAAGATAGGTGGTGCAGTTCATTCTTTTCCATGTGGCTGTACATTTTTTCCAGCACCTTTCATTGAAGAGACTATCTTTTCCCCATTGTATATTCTTGGGGAATCAGTTCTTAAAGTTTTAATAAATTGAAACATAACAGAAAATTCATTCAGTCATTCTATAATTACCCAGAGTGAAATTGAATTATCACAGTTTTTCAGGAAGAGGACAGTGGCCCTGTGTTTTGAAAATACAGGGTGAAGGCATCTTGTAAAAATTTTTTCTAACCATTTTGAAGCATAAGGTATTATGCATAGGCCTTTAGGCAAAAATAATACTACTTAATCAGTCATAGCTCAAGATTTTTATTTAACTAAACTTGAATAGTTTTTTAAGATGTTACAGGATCCATGAAATTGAGTATAAAAATAAACTTAGAATGAGTAGTTCTTGAAAGAGGGCAGACACCTTACTTGTAGCTTCATGGGTAGTTGGTTTTTCTTTCAGCTTGATGACCCTACAGAGACAAGTCTACTTCTCCTATGGTAATCATGCTTATAGCACCTCCTACTGTAGAACCTAGGGCCTGCACACCACCCAATAATTCTTCAGTATTGATTTTAAGTGCTTCATATTTCTACGAAGTGACTGTGTCACATGACCAATTTCATGATTTCAGCTGTTATGAAAACCAGAGGACAGATTTAGGAGTATTGATGAAAGTTGTATGTGCACAGCTTTACAGCCACAATTATTTGGAAATTTAAAGACATCCAGATACAGCTTTTGAGACATGTGTTGACCCTGCAATTAGACTTCTGTGGCACAGACTGCTAATGGGTGTGGAGTAGCCCTCCATTAAGGCAAGAATACCAGTCAGACTTTTATTTTTACAACAAACATTTTTTATATTCAATCATCTGACTTTGGAGCACATGAATTTTTGATTCACAGATATTTGCTGATCATTTTAGATTGTAATATTTCACCAAGTATCTTTTACAAATCTGAGATTATTGCTGGTTGAAAGAGGATTGCAGACTGAGGATTGTTAACTGGTTATTCCCGAGTTTACCACATCTGCAGCTCATCTTCATAAAACCATGAAAATATACTCTGACCTCTCATCTGCGGTCTATGTAAGAAATATCTATACCTCTTCTTCTTTTGGTGGATGGTAGAAGAGGAATGGGACAGTGGGATGGAGGGACCTGCTACTGAGAAGCAGTACATTGCATGGGAAGAATATGAGCTGTATTGCCAGAAAGTTAGTAGCTTTGGTGGTGGATATGGAAGGCCTCTTTTGATTGTTTCTCTGTTTTTCAAAAAATAAGACGTTTATTGGGTCCATATGTCCCTGGCACTGTGCTTGACCTGAAGAAACAAAAGTGAGTAAGACTTGCCTCTCTGCTCCTACAAGAGAGATTCGCTGTTTAAACGAAAGACAGCAAGACAACAGTGTGACTCTTTTGTTAGCACATTTTTCTAGGTTTTTGGTCTGTGCCCAAGTTTTAGCCTTAGTTTTCTCAGTGTAGGTCTCTTCTCCCTGCCCCCATTTCTATTTTTTTAATGTATCATTGCTTGGGGAGTTGAGAGAAAGAGAGAGGATGTCTCATTGATTGATTCAGGCCATTGGCTAACTGAGATTTTATGTTGGGAATGTGCATATATTTCTTTACTCTGACTTATCATCCGACATTAATAGTTCAGAATTATTTAGAGTATACTTGATTCAAAGAGGTAATTTCTTACATCCAGATTTTTGATGTCTTGGTTAGAATTTCAACCTTTAATTTTATTTGTACATTCATAACTAGTTTCCTGTTTTAAATATGACAATTAAATATCAGACTACATGACTGTTTTGATGCACTTTTGCAAAAGTATATATTCGTCACATTAAATAAAATTATTTCTTCAACTGGAAAAAAAATAATTCTCATTTAATATGTGACTTGAGATTTATAAACTGATTAAGAAAAGTCTAGTTAATAACAGATAGTTTTAAGCTGGCAGCCATGATATTTGAAATAAAAATGACTAGGGCTTCTGGTCAAGATGGCAGAGTAGGTAAATGCAGTACTGGCATTCTTCCATGATCATATCAAAATTACAACTAAATACAGAACAATCATCATTGAGAACTGCCTGAAGTCTAGCTGAGTAGAAGTCCTATAACTAAGGATATACAGAAGCCATTATGAGACAGGTGGGAAGGGTGGAGGCAAAGAATGGCCTAGTCTCACACCATGTGTTGTGAGTAAAAATTGGTAGGGATAGCTCTGCTGTGGAGGTCCACCTCCCAGCTCCAACCGAAGCAAGGGACCCCAGATCCACACCAGGCCCTCCAGCCTAGGCTTCCAATGGCAGGAAAAGGAAACCCCATAACTTCTGGCTGTAAAAACTAGCGGAGGTTGTATCTGAGTGAGACAGAGAACTTCTGGAGTTTTAGGAGGTCCTCTTAAAGGATTGGCTCACCGACTTATTTGAACTCACTCTGAGCTCTAGCACTGGGGCAGAAGCTCAAAAGGTACTAGGGACATAGAGGGAGGAACTGAATTGCCTGGCTTTGGGGCAAGGGCTGAAGAGGCAGCTTTCTCCCAGATAAAAGTGCTGGCAAAAGCCATTGCTGAACCATCCCCCTGCAACTGCAGGAGGGCACCGTATCTGGGTTTTCATCAACTTGGCTAAAACTGTTTGCCCTGCCCTAGTGATTAGCAAAGACCACACCCCATCCAACTTTTGAACCCACCCAAGCTGTTTCCAGTGGTTTTTCCATACAAATTGCCTGTCTTGGAACATGTTACAACTTTCCTAAATCTCTCAAAGGTTCACAAACCTGACACAAGCAGCATCTGGCCTTGGCATACCCCGTACCTCTTGCTAAGTGGCCCCAAGCCCAGTGCTAGTAGCAGCTGGACTTGGTTCAGAGCTTGGCTGCTCCCAGGCACCTCCAATCCCAGTACAAGTAGCAGCCATCTGTAGATTGCTTTGTAGCTCATGCCAGGTGTCCCCGGGTTGGGCACAGGCAGCAGCTGATCTTGGTCTGCACCTCCTGGGAGGCCCCAGAGCCAGTGCACCCTGTAGCAGCTTCAGACCATGCCAGAGGAGCACCACCCAACCACCTCTTATAACAATATACTCAAGAAGTGGACTTGGTGGGCACCAGAGCCCCATTGAAGTAAGTTCTGCTCCATGGGGTTGGCTCCTGCACAACAGCTCTTCTGCTGTAATCTTGGCTGGTGCTCATAGCTGATCATCGTGGGATTATTCCCTCCCATCGACATGGCACTAGAAGTCAAGGCTCAACTACAACAGGAGGTTGCATGTAGCCCGTGGGAGAGGGACGCACCTGCAGCACTCGGCTCTGATGACCAGGGAGGCTGTGCTGCTGGGTCCTACAGGACACCGACTACATAAAACCATCCTACCAAAACTGGGAGATGGAGTAGGTCTGTCTAAAACACAAAAACAAACAGAGAGGCAGCTAAAATGGTGAGAGGGAAAAATATGTGCAAATGAAAGAGCGAGAGAAATCTCCAGAAAAAGAACTAAATGAAATGGAGGCAAGAAAACTGGCAGGTAGAGAATTCAAAAGAATGATAAAGATGCTCAAAGGAACTTCGTGAGAACTTCAATAGCATACAAAATCACATAGAAAACATAAAGAAAGAACCAGTCAGAAGTGAAGAATACAATAACTGAAATGAAGAACACACTAGAAGTAATCAGCAGCAGAGTAGATGAAGTAGAGGACTGAGTCAGCAATTTAGAAGGCAAAATAGCAGAAAACACCCAGCAAAAAGAAAAAAGAATTAAAAAATGAAAAAGTCTAAGAGACTTCTGGGACAACATGAAATGTAACAACATCTGTACCAATGTAGAAGACAGCGAGGGATCGAGAACCTATTTAGAGAAATAATAACTGGAAACTTTCCTAACCTGGTGAAGAGAAAAACACCCAAGTACAGGAAGCAGAGAGAGTCCCAAACAAGATGAACCCAAACAGACCCACACTAAGACATATCATAATGAAAATGACAAAGGTTAAACATAAAGACAGACTCTTAAAAGCAGCAAGAGAAACAGTTGCCTACAAGGGAGCTCCCATAAATTTGTCAGCTGATTTCTCAACAGAAATTTGTAGATCAAAGGGACTGGCATGAAATATTCACAGTGATGTAAAGGAAGGACCTATAACAGAGATTACCCAGCAAAGCTATCATGTAGAATCAAAGGACAGATAAAGAACTTCCCAGACAAGAAATAGCAAAGGAGTTTATCACCACTAATCCAGTATTACAAGAAAAGTTAAAGGGTCTTCTTTAAGAGGAATAAGAAGCAAAAGATAAAAAGTATGAATTATAAAATGGCAATAACTATATATATGTCAACAATTACTTTCAATGTAGATGGATTAAATGCTGTAATCAAAAAACATAGGGTGGCTGAATGAATAAGAAAATAAGACCCTTACTTACATATGATGCCTACAGAGACTCACCTCACGTCAAGAGACACATACAGAGTGAAAGTAAAGGGATAGAAAAAGATATTTCATGAAAGTGGAAATAGGGAAAAAAGAAAAACTTCTATAGCCACACTGAAACCAGACAAAATAGACTAAAACAAAGGTTCTAACAACACACAAAGAAGGACCAGCAATTCCACTTGAATATTTATGCAAAGAAACCCAAAACACTAATTCAAAAGACATAGGCATTCATACGTTCATTTCAAGGTTACTTACAAGCCAAGATAAGGGAGAACCTAAATGTTCATTGATAGATGAATAGGTAAAGAAGTCATGCAGTCCTGACCAGGTTGCTCAGTTAGTTGGAGTGTCATCCTGGACACCAAAAGTTTGTGGTTTCAATCCCTGGTCAGGACACATACCTAGGTTGTGTGTTCAATCTCTGGCCTGGTCTGGGGCCATATGGAAGGCAACTGATTCATGTTTCTCTCTCATCTCTCCCTCTTCCTCTCGCTCTTCCTCTCCTCCTCCCCCCTCCCTCTCTTTAAAATCAGTAAAAATATATACTTGGGTGAAGATTAAAAAAAAAGTAATGCGTATGTGTAATAGAGTATGACTCAGCCATAAAAGAATGAAATCTTGCCATCTGTGACAACATGGATGGACCTAGAGGATATTGTGCTAAGTGAAATAAGTCAGACACAGAATAATAAATGCCATATGATTTCACTTCCATGTGGAATCTACAAAACAAAATAAATGAGCAAGCAGAGTGGAAATAGACTCATAGATACAGCAAACATTTCGATAGTTGCTTGATAAGAGTGGGGGTGGGGGATGGGTGAGAAAAGGGAAGGGATTGAGAAGTACACATTGGTAGTTAGAGAATAGTCATGAGGATGTAAAGTGCAGCATAGGGAATATAGTCCGTAATATTGTAATAACTATGCAGGGTGTCAGATGGGTATTAGTTTTACTGGGGTGATCACTTTATAAATTATATAATTTTCTAATCATTTTGTTGTACACCTGAAACTAAGTTAATATTGTATGTTATCTGTAATTGAAATAAAATTATTTTTTAAAAAAGAACAGAGTGACTACCTTTTCACAATATTCAAGTCTAGCAAAAAAGAAATAAAAATGACTTATTTTGACATCGGTACTGAAATGAAGGCAAAGAAATATGTTCTAAATAGCATTATTTATTGTTATTATCTCATTAGAGAAACCATAGCTTACTAACTAGAGTTAGTTTCTATATGGAACACAGATTTATTTGAGTCTTACCATGATCCAATTATTTTTCTTCTATTTCATGGCGTGCACCTACTCTGGCCTACAGTCTGTTACGTATGTACCACTGGAGTCAGGGATGGATTAGGAAAGATTGAAGTACAAGTCCTATTGGTACATACATTTTTTTTTGGCATAATTTTTCTTTGAGAAGGATATGATGATGCTTCCCTAAGTAATATTAGTTTTCTAGTTTTATACATAGCAAACTGAGGTCTAGGACGATGACTTTCACATCAGATTTACAAGTGATGTACTTGTTGGTTTGTTTTTTTGTCTTCCTATCCCTGCTTCATGAGTGCATGGACCTCGGGTATCTTGTTGACTGCATTATAACCAGTGTCTAGAACAGTGCTTGGTGCATGTAAATGTTGGTATTAATTTCTGAATTAGGCTTAAACTTCATAATGATTACCCTCTGCACCCAGTTATTTATACTCTGGCTTTAAGCATGTGTATTAATGTGTGATCTGTAATAAGATAAATAAATATGAAGACAGGAGATATTCAGGCAAAGACAACTTATAGATACATGACCACATCAACTTACTCATCAGAGTACAAGATTATTTTGAAGTATCGATATAATGACCAATGTGCTTAAACGAGAGTAAAGGAACAACTATTTATTTAATGGTCTTTTATGTAAAGTATAATATTCAGTCCATTTTCCTAGTTTTTCAACTTACTGATCTCAGATTTCTTAGATGTCTTTTGGGTACTTTTGAAGTAATTATGTGTTTTAGGAAGTTGGAAAATACTGAAGTTGATGAGATGGGAACTAGGTTGTTTTATGTGTTTATTTTTTCCCTAAACCTCAAACCTCTTTCCCACCTATACCTGTATCATCTCCATCTCTATTCTTGTACATGTATTTCTTAACCTTTCTGAAAATCCTTTGTGTTCAAAATAGTTATAGCTGAAAACTACTGCTTTATTTTGTTTTCACCAGGAAATCACTTGTGACTTTAAATTTATTGTTTTCTAGTTATCTTTGTGACAAGCTTACTTAACAGGAACAAGATACAGGTTTCTAAAATGTAGAAATTTAATTACTGGGTTGGCCAAAAAGTTCATTTGTTTTTTTCCATAAAACGGCCATAGTAGTGCTTTGTTGTCTTCAACTTCATTAGAAACAATTTTGTTAGATTGTATTGTGACAGCTGTCATATCAGTGTGCATTAAAAAAAAGCTTATCAAAATTGGTGAATCTTTGCGTAGCCATTTTAATATTGAAGATGAAAGAAAATACACAACATTGTCAGCATATTATGCTTTGTTATTTTAAGGGAGGTAAAAATGCAACTGAAATGCAAAACAAGATTTATGGAGAAGGTACCGTGACTGATCGAACGAGTAAAAGTAGTTTGCAAGGTTTTGTGCTGGAGATTTTTCACGGGACGATGCTCCACGGTCGAGTAGAACAGGTGAAATTGATAGCAATCAAATTGAGATAGTGAGAAAAATCAACATTATACCATGCGGGAGATAGCCAACATACTCAAATCCAAATCAATAAAGTTGTTGGTGAAAATGAAAAATGTCTTTTATTTTATAGAAAAATCCATATGGATTTTTTGGCCACCCCAATAATGTACTCAAACAACAGATGTGACTTTTCTGCTCACTTCTTTGCCCTTATAGTTATTTACATATTTTTAAATTGTACTTTAGCCAAATATATTTATGCTTAGTTTTACTGGTGAGAAATTTCCTATTAATTTCAAAAGAAGCCATTTAATGCTGCTCATGTCATCTAGGCATATGAAAATGATATTTTAATATTACTTGTTCAGATCATTGTGCAGTGTGGTAACCTCAGAAATGGACAAATTTTTTCTTACCATTTGGTAGAAAGAGTTAACATGGCATGCTGATTGAGAGAAATTTTAATTTTGACTTATAACAAGCTTGTCGTTAAAGCAACGTTTTAAAAAAATGTAATCCTGTTTAATTATCTATCTTTTAAAAAAAATCCACGATTTCATTTCCCTTTACCCTCTTCTATCACGCCCCTGTCCCCTTCTCTCTGGTATTCAGCATACTGTTATCAGTGTCTATGAGGGGTTTTTTTGCTTATTCCCCTCACCTTTTCACCCAGCCTCCTATCTCATTCCCCTCTGACAGCTGTCAGTCTGTTCTCTGTATCTATAATTCTGTTTCTATTTTGTTTGTTAGTTTATTTTATTCATTAGTTTCCACATATATGTGAAATCATATGGTACCTGTCTTTCTCTGAGTGGCTTATTTCACTTACCATAATACTCTCCAGGTCCATCCATGTTGTGGCAAAAGGTAAGAATCCCTTCATTTTAACGGTCTAGTAGTATTCCAGTGTGTAAATGTACCACAGCTTTTTTATCCACTCATTTACTGATGGGAACTTGGAATGGTTCCAGATCATGCTTATTGTAAATAACGCTGCAATGAACATAGGAGTGCATATATTCTTTCAAATCAGTGTTTCGAATATCTTCTGCTATCTTCCTGGAAGTATAATCACTGGATCATAAGGCAATTTTATTTTTAACTTTTTGAGGTAACTCCATACTGCTTTCCACAGTGGCTTCACCAGTCTCCATACCCAACAGTCACGAAGGTCCTCTTTTCTCCACATTCTTGCCAATACTTGTTGATTTGTCAATGATGGCCATTCTGACAGGTGTGAGGTGGTATCTCATTGTGGCTTTAATTGGCATTACTCTGATGATTAGTGGCATTGAGCATCTTTTTATATGTCTATTGGCCATCTGTATCTATTCAGATCCTTTGCCCATTTTTTAATTGGATTGTTTGGTTTTTTAGGTGTTGAGTTATATAAGTGGTTTATAAATTTGGGTGTTAACCCCTTATCAGATGTATCTCCTATTCAGTAGGTTCCTTTTCATTTTGTTGAGGATTTCCTTTGTTGTGCAAAAACTTTTTAGTTTGATGGAGTCCCATTTATTTACTTTTTCTTTTGTTGCTTATGCCTAAGAAAATATATCAGAAAAAAATTTGTTACTAGAAATGTCCGCGATTTTATTGCCTATGTTTAATCTAGGATTTTTATGGTTTTGAGTCTTACATTTAGGTCTTTAATCCATTATGAGTATATTCTTGTATATTGTGTAAGAAAGTAGTCTTGCTTCATATTTTTGCATGTACCAGTTCATTTTTTCCAGCACCACTTATTGAATAGAGTACCTTTACCCCATTGTATGTTCTTGCTTCCTTTGTCAAATGTTAGTTGACCATAAAGCGTGGGTTTATTTCTGGGCTTTCTAGTCTGTTTCATTGATCTATATGTTTGTTTTTATGCCAGTAGCATGCTGTTTTGATTACTATGGCCTTGTAGTAGAGTATAATATCAGATAGCATGTTTCCTCCAACTTTATTCTTCTTTCTCAAGATTGCTGTGTCTATCCAGAATCTTTTGTAGTTCCATATAAACTTTTGGAATATTTGTTCTAGTTATGTGAAATATGACATTGGTGTTTTGTTAGGATTTCTAGGTTAGGATTGATTCTATAGATTGCTTTGGGTAGTATGGATATTTTAATGATGTTAAATCTTCCTGTCCATGAACATGGTATATACTTCCACTTATTTGTATCTTCTTTGATTTCTTTCTTCAGTATATTATAATGTTCTGAGTACAGATATTTTATATCCTTGGTTAAATTTATTTTAAGGCATATTATTTTTTATTGCAATAGTAAATGGGATTGTTTTCTTTGTTTCCCTAATAGTTATTTATTGGTGTATAAAAATGCAACTGATTTCTGTGTATTTATTTTGTATCCTGCTACTTTACTAAATTCATTTAATAGTTCTAGTTCTTTTTTGGTTGAATCTTTAGGGTTATCTATATGTAATATTATGCCATCTGCAGTAATGACCGTTTTACTTACTTTCTTATTTGGATGCATTTTATGTTTTCCTCTTGTCTGATTGTGTGGCTAGGACTTCCAGTACTGTGTTGAATAAGAGTGGTGAAAACAGACATCCCTGTCATGTTTCTGATGTTAAAGGAAACACTTTCAATATTTGCTCATTGACTGTGATGTTGGCTGTGCATTTGTCCTGTCTGGCCTTTATTATATTAAATTATGTTCACTCTATTCCTACTTTGCTGAGATTTTTTATTATATTTGGGTGCTGGATTTCATCAAATGCTTTTCTTGGATCTGTTGATATGATCATGTTATTTTTATCTTTCATTTTGTTTATTTGGTGTATCATTTATTGATTTGCAGATGTTGTACCAACTTTGCAACCCTGGAATAAATCTGACCTGATCATGGCATATCATCATTTAAATGTATTGCTGGATCTGGTTTGCTAATATTTTGTGGAGGATTTTAGCATCTATGTTCATCAAGTATAGTGGCCTATAATTTTCTTTCTTTGTAGTGTCTTTATTTGGTTTTGGAATTAGGATAATGCTGATCTTGTAAAATGAGCTCGGGAGAATTCCCTCCTGTTGAATTTTTTGGAATAGTTTGAGAAGGAAAGGTGTTAATTTTTATTTGATAAAAGTCACCCTTTTAATAAATAAATATTTGGTAAAAGTCACCTCAGAAGCCATCCTGCCCAAGACTTTTGTTTGTTAAGAGTTTTTTTTTTAAATTACTGCTTCAATTTTATTAGCTATAATGTGTCTATTCAGTTTTTCTGATTCTTTCTGATTCAGTTTTGAAAGGTTGCATGCTTCTAGGAATTTATTCGTTTTGTCCAGATTGTCCTCCTTTGTTGGCGTATAGTTCATAACATTTTCTTACAATCCTGTGTATTTCTTTGGTGTCATTTGTTGCTTCTTTTTCATTTCTGATTTTATTTACTGGGTTCTCTTTTTTTCTGGATGAGTCTTATCAACCTTGTTTATCTGTTCAAAGAACCAGATCTTGGGGTTATTGATATTTTGTTGGGTTTTTTTTAGCCTCTATATCATTTATTTCTGCCCTGATCTTTGTTATTTGCTTTTTTCTATTCACTGTTTTTTTTCTATTCCTTTTATGTGTAAAGTTAGATTGTTTATTTGAAAATTTTCTTGTTTTTTAACGTGGGCCTGAAATGCTATGATTTTCTCTCTTAGAAATGCTTTTGCTGTTTCCCTTAAATTTTGGGTTGTTGTGTGTTTATTTTCATTTGTTTCAAGGTATCTTTTGATTTTTTCCATGATCTCACTGTGAACCTATTTATTGTTTAGTAATATGTTATTTAGCTTTAGTGTGTTTGTATGTTTTTCATACAAGATGCTTGATATGATTTCATGGTTCTTAAATTTATTGAGACTTGTATTCTAACTTGTGTCTAAGCTGTACACCCTGGCTTGTTTTTACCTGCATAGGGCTTAGGAGCAGGTCAGCTAAAGTCCTAAGACACTCCGAGATTTGCGTCCTGCCTTTGCCTGCCAGTTAGTTGCCTGTTAGGCTCAGTTACTGAAAGAGTCTTTGAAAGTATTCAAGTTGCATGAGGTAGGTTTTCAGCGAGTCACCAGATAGGTTCAAGTGGTGTTCACCAGACTGATGCGGGTCCAAATTTGGTGACAGTACTGGGTCTTCAGTTACTCAGCAAATGTTCCAGTGTATACCAAGTTTAGCTACCACTTGCTGGGTGCTCACATACCTTTGTGTTGTGATGGGGATTCAGGTAGTCATCAGAGTGAGCCAGCAGAGTTTATCAGGCCCAAACAGGCCCAGATCTGGCTATGTAAGATAAGTTTCTTCAGTGGTCAGGCATGTGAGGGAAAAATGACCACTTATCCTAGACCCACAGAACTCATTCTTTCCCAGATTCATCTAGGAGCCTCATCTCAGCAGGGTAGGGCCACCAGGAGTGGAGAAGATAGGGCTAATGGATCTCCATTGAGGGAGAGGTGCTGGTCAGGCATGGGGGAAAGTGAGGGAGTGGTCCCCATTCCAGAGCCACACAACTCAGTTTGTCCTGGATTCTGCCCATAGTTTCTCAGCAGGACAGGGCACCAGGAGGTGGCAGGGTAGGGCTTCTGGGAGCGTAGAGGTTGAGGTAACTTATCTGCCATGAGAGGGAGAGGCCAGTCAGGTTCACAGAAAGTGGGGGCAATAACCCCTACCCCAAAACCACACAACTCAGTCACTGACATCCACTGAGTCTACTTGGAACCTCTACACCCTGCCCAGGCAGCTGACTCCTCATCAGGGCAAAAGCTTTGCAGGGTGGGGCTGTAGGGAACCTAGAGGGTGGGGCTATTGCATTCCATCAGTCTGATGCCATATGGAGGGGTGTGCTGCACTGAAGAAAGATGGCATCTGAAATGTGGTAGAGGGGCAGCACAGGGGTCCCAACAGCTGTCCCTTTAGCTCTCTCCCCAGAGCCAGAATCCCAGTCTCTCCTCATACAGTGCTAGTTGCTCTGCCCTCTCTCTGCCTGAGCTCAGGGTGAGTTGCTGTGCAAGAGATTTTGTGTGTTGGCCTTTTAAGAGGGTGCCTGTGTCCCTAGTGGACTCCCGTGTCTCCCTGGCAGATAGGATTCCCACTGATTTTCAGTGAGATGTTATGTGGGTGCCACTTCTCAGTTCTGGTTCTCTGGACTAGGGAGCCTGGCTTGGGGTTGAGAGTCCACTCTTCTGAGGGGTAACACTCCAGGAGCTGAGAATTTTCAGCCCCCACCTGTGCGAACAAGTGGAGCCCTTTTGGTGTCTCCACCCTTCCTACAGGCTTGATGTGGCTTTTTCTATAAATCCTTAGTATAAGACCTCTTTTCAGCTAGTCTTCAGTGGTCTTTCAGGTAGATTGCTCTATATTTTCATTGTAATTCCAGTTTGGTCCTGAGAGTAGGTGAGTGTAGCTTCCACCTACTCTGCTGCTGTCTTGGATCCCCTCTTTTGATTTCTGAGTTTTAGTTGTTTTATCTGTAAGATAAGGACATTGGACAAGATAATCTCTATGGTCTCTTCTCGCTCTAAAATTCACCATTTTTCTGTATTAAGATGAGAAAACAGCCCTGGCAGGTGTGGCTCAGTGGATTGAGTGTGGGCTTGCAAACCAAATGGTTGCCAGTTTGATTCCTAGTCAAGGCACATGCCTGGGTTGCAGGCCAGGTCCCCAGTGGGGGGGTACATGAGAGGCAACCACACACTGATGTTTCTCTCTCTCTGTAAAAATAAATGTTAAAAAATACTTAAAAAAAGATGAGGAAACAGAGGCATAGAAAAGTTCAGCAGTTTGGCTAAGTTCAAACTATAAGTTAATGATAAAACTTCAATATCGTACTTTCTGATAATGTATTTATGACACTTTTACAAAACCCTATCTCTATCACTGAAACTTTACTGATTTCTTTACTGAAAATACAGTAGTTTCCAAGAATTATGCGGTAGATACAATCCTTTTTCTTTTTTAAAACTCAAATATATTTCTATAGTCTTGATCCTTATAATTTAGTAGATTCTTATTTATATTAAAAATAGGGGATGTCTAATAAATAGCAGTGCATGTAGCAACTAAAGACAAATCAGAAAACAAAACATATCTGAAGTTACATCGTCTGAGCAATAAAGACAAAAGTTAACCATCCTCATATATAGCAAAAGAAAATATTGGGAAGATTCTTAAGAGATGATTTTCTTCCATCCTTTTAATTGATCCAAAATTTGTATTTGAGTGTGTAGTATGCAATGAATGATTTGACTTTCTTTTTGTAGGCTAGTATATTCCTGACATGCGTGTTTATAGAATGAAGTTTTATGTTAATTGGAAAGTTGGATTGGACTTCTCAACCTTTAAGGGTTTATGTTTGAATCCCCTCCCTGCTCCTCACCTTAGTGGCATCTCCTCAAAAGCTTTTCCAGAATGCATCTATTTTGTAACATTTGA
The DNA here is from genome assembly GCF_022682495.2 of Desmodus rotundus. NCBI lineage: Eukaryota > Metazoa > Chordata > Mammalia > Chiroptera > Phyllostomidae > Desmodus > Desmodus rotundus. The sequence goes on along the minus strand of NC_071393.1, from coordinate 55,424,029 downwards.
CATTTTGTAAAGATATAACACATTAATTCCTAGATGAGCGAGAAAGTGGTATTTTAGGATGGCAGTCAGAGTAGATTGTAGTTCAATACAAATTTAAATCTTAGTTCTCTGTAAAATTTAGCTAAACTTCCAAAGGAAATATGATCATTCTATCAAATAAATTCTTCAATGAACCAAATATCTTTGAGCATTCTTGTTCTTATATAAGGTGCTCCCCCTTTTTAAAAAGTTTGTTTTGTCATTTTGGTATTTTGGATAAAAATGTCTCTTTTTTCACTTTTATTCTATGAGCAAACCTGTCACAAATATTCTCCAATTTACAAAAATAGATCATAGTCACACTTAAAAAAGTAGATAGAAGAAACCTTAGTGATTAATCTAAAATACTTTATTTTATAGATAAGAAAACTGAGATCCAGAGAGGTTAATTAGCTGACCTACGATAATTCTAGCTAGTTAGAGACACAAATGATTGGAAGTTAGACATGTCAACTTCTCAGACTAAAATTCTTCTGCTTAATAAATAGATATCTGGATTCTTGTCTATACCCAGCTATTGCCTTGTTTTTGCCAGACTTCCCCTTTGGTTCAGTCTGGATTTTTTTCCAGACTCCCCTTTACAGTGCTATTTAAAAAAAAATCATAGTAGTTAATGTCTGAATAAGAATTTAAAATCTAGAGGCTGCATTATAATAGCTCCGACTTAAAATATAACTGCATATGGAGCAACAGCTTCTTGTAGATGGTTTCCTGTTCCATATGATTTAGATCTTTAAAATTTTAGAATAAAATTTACTAAGCCAGTTTTTTAAAATGTGTTTAATAGCTGCAGATATTTTCAGAAAATCTGTTCTTAGTCTTCATAGGTTATTTACTTTGATTTAAACAATTACTCCACATAATTTTTCTTTTGTGGATGGTTAATGATACTTATTGATTTTTTTAAAAAAACAGAATTCAGTGGTAGATTATTGAAAGTTAAAATATTCTTTAATATCACAAAGTCAGGAAATTTATAGTCAATATGTCCATGATTACTAGGATACTTGCTTTGTAATATTAAGGACCCTTAAAGGATCGTGTAGAGGAAGAATACTATGTAATACCATTAAAAGTATTCAGAAATAAAAGAAACATTCTAATTAACCAGAAAAAGAAAATAGTTAAAGGAAATAATTCTATTTCTTATTTATATTATTTAAGTTTTCTGTGAGTCTACAGACTCTATTTTATATTGCATTTCCCTCTTAGCTGTGGGGATATGTTCCAAGACTGCCCAGTAGGGCCTAAAACCACAGATAGTACCAAACCCTATATATGACGAGGTCTGTTCAGGAAGTATCTAGCCGTGTAATATGAAAACTAGAGACATGTATTGAAGAAGATACAAGATGCAAGAAACATTGTACATAGAACAATGACACCTCAGTCCCCTTCAAAGTAAGCAACTTGGGACCTCACACAGTTCTTCCAGTGTCTCTTCCACTGTTCAAAACACTCTGCAAAATCCTTTGTGGGAATAGCCATCAGCTGCCCTGTTGTATTTTCCTGAATATCATTAACAGTCTGAAATCTCTTCCCCTTTAAAGGTGATTTTAATTTTGGGAAAACCCAGGAGTCACAAAGTGCCAAATCTGGGCTGTAGGGAGGCTGAGTCACCTGGGTGACTTAATGTTTCACCAAGAAACTCTGTATGAGATGTGATGCATGAACGGGTACGTTGTCGTGATGAAGCTGCCAATCACCAGTTGCCCATAGCTGCAGCTGTTTTTATCATATTGCGTCTCAACTGACAAAGAACATTGAGATAGTACTTCTTATTAATTGTTTGGCCTGGAGGGGCATAGTCATGATGGACAACACCTTCCCAATCAAAAAACACAGTTCATATGGTCTTGATCTTGCTGAGACTTTGCTGCACCTTCTTCAGGTGTGGAGAACCAAGTGACTTCCATTGGGACAACTGGTCCTTCGTTTCCAGATCAGAGCCACAGACCTACAGTTCATCTCCAGTTATGACCTTCTTGAGGAAACCTGGTTCATTGGTAGTAGTTTGAATCAAGTCATTAGCAACTGCAACATGATGTTCCTTCAGCTCTGTTAGCAGAAACCATGGAATGAATTTTCCCATGACATGTTTCATGCCAAGATCCTGAGTCAAAATGTCAGACACAGTAGTTTTTGGAATCCCCAGATCAGCTTTTAGTTCTCACACTGTCAGTTGCCAAAGTGTGTTGATTGCAGACCGTACACATTCAACATTTTCAGGTGTCCTGCTTGTTGCAGGCCTTCCAGAACATGGATCACTTTCAACAGATTCTTGACCATCTTTGAAGCATTTGTGCCACACTTACCGCATTGTCCTCGAAAGCCTTCTGAATCATTCGAATAATTTCCGTTGAGGAATGTTCAAGCTTAACACAAGATTTGATGTAGATACATTGTTCTACTTGTTTAGTCATTTTGAATGCGACAGCTACACAGTAGATGTGCTCACTCAGTGGCATCTACTGCCCCTACTTACTACTACAGTGAAGTCGTCATTGTTCACACATGTGCATTCCAGCCTACTCTCCTTGGCTGCCAGGTTACATCAGTGTCACACAATCCATTCTCATTGTATCTGCAATGGCTGGACTTTTTCTGGACAGACCTCATTGTATACTATGCTTTGTTCTACACATATCTTTGAAAAAGCTTAATTTATAAATTAGGCACAGTAAGAGATTAACCACAATAACTAAATGAAATAGAACAATATACTGTAATAAAAGGTATGTGAATGTGATTCGTCTCTCTCAGCTAACTGAACTGGTAACTGAGAGAACTACTAAGTGACTAACGGCAGGTAGGGTGTACAGCACGGATACGCTGAACAAAGGGATCATTAATATCCCAGGCAGGACAGCATGGGAAGGCCCAAGATTTCATCACACTGCTCCAAATGGAGTGCTGTTTAACACATGATTTGTTTCTTTCTGGAATTTTGCATTTAATATTTTAGGATCATGGTTGACTGTTGGTCATTGAAACTGGGGAAAATGAAACCATGGATGGGGGGGCTACTGTATATTTATTTTATCATATACTGGAAAAGTAGTACAGTAAAGCTCATGTTCTTGGAGGAATGAAGTGCTAGCAGAATTCTTCACGGTCTTGGAGAATATTTTTGCTGCACCACATTCTATGGGAGACTGGGAACATGACTTGAGTCACATAGACCAGATTCATATCCCAGTTCCGTCACTCACCAACAGCCTGACCATGGGTGTCTTTCTTCTTAAATCCTCGTTATTCCTACCGTAGATGGAGAGTATAATATACCTGTTTTACAATGTCACATAATACATAATAAGTATTAGTGTCTACCTTATAATAGGCTCTCAATTTCCTTTTGCTGTTCTTTACCTGTTACTTGCAGAGCCACCCCCTTCCCCCCACCCAACCTCTTCCCTATTACCTCGGTTTCACATAATGGACCCTAAGGCTCAAAATTAGGACCCCAGATGCTAAGTAACTAAAACTAAAAAAATAAACTCAACTAGCACAGTTCTTCAGATCATCTCCAGAATGCAGTAAGTGCACTGGATGGACCGGTCTCCTAGGGCAGTAGTGCTGCTCACATTCTGTAACATCCTTAAGGATCATCAAAACCCGTGGATGATGACTGTGGACTCTCTCAGTGGGGCGCCATGCAGTTTCGGTGCAGATTTAGTTCTGCCCCTTCATTACCTTGAATCTCCCCGAATACAATGATATTTCTAAGGATATTTTTGAAGAGCATTATAGTTTTATAGTTTTCCTTATTAAAGAGAGTACCACATATCTAAATATATTTTATAAACTGTCCAAAATTAAGTTAATAATTTCTTACTCCTACTGGAAAAAAAGTCTAAAGCTTCAGTTTTTAGGTGTATAGGGAGAGTTTTTATTTTAAAATTTGTTTTAGCTGGAGAGCAGATGACAGGTCGTGGGGCGAGGGTTAGGGGGTAGAGGGATAGAGCAAAAAGGAAAAAGGACACATGGACATAGACAACAGTGTGGTGATTGCTGGGGAGAGGGGCGTATAAGGGAACCAAATGGTAATGGACAAAAAAATACAATAAAGATTAAATTAAAAAAAGAAAGAATAAAGTAAAATCTGTTTTAGTAATTATTAAAAAATTTTTAAAGTCTTGTTTCTCAGGCAGGTTTGTAATGTTGTAGGCCATTTTAGTAGTAGTCTTGTTCTTCACTAACATCTACTTTTTAGGTTACGAACATCTGTGTAAGGGGTCGGCCTAAAGCAGGACCCTAGAGAACCTAGAGAGATGTTCCCATAATTAACTGAAATATTTTTACTTTTGTGTTGGCATCATTTCTATATTGTAAGGTTTTACTCTTTCAGCTGTACTTTGGATTTGCATGGGCATCTGTGGGCTGGCCTGGGAAGTGGATAATCTTTGAATATTATTTCAGCCCTGGCCAGGTGGCTCAGTTGGTTGGAGCATTGTCCTGTATACCAAAAGGTTGTGGGTTCAGTCCCCAGTTGGGGCACATATGGGAGGCAACTGATTGATATTTGTCTGTCACATTGATATTTCTCTCTCTCCCCTTCTCTCTCAAAAGTCAATAAACATATCCTCAGTTGAGGATTAAATAAATGTAAATATATATAAAATATAAATATATGTAATATATTTATAATGTGTGTGTGTGTGTGTATGTGTGTGTATATATATATAAAATTTCAGAAACTAGTTGCGGAGTTACTGAAGATTGACCCATGTATCAGCTCTTGGAGAGGAAGTCCTTTGTGAATGGATGCTGTCTCCAGGTTGTCAGGACCAGTGTGCTCTATTCCTCTGCTAGAACAGCTAAGGATCTGAGATGATGATGATAGATTGAAAGATAGAATAAAATTTCTCTTTTCTGTCTCAAAACATTACTACTGTCACTTGGTTGGTAGTGCCTTTGACGGGATTGTTCAAGTAGTCTAGCCCTCCACCCTCCTGCCCTTTTTCCTATAGAAAGGAATACATTTGAAAATGGATTAGAGAACTTTATAGTCTGAAAAGAAAAAGAAAATATTAGAGAAGAACATTTACATGATTGTAACTTTTATGATGTGTTCTCATTTTATAACTGGGTCAGCCCTTATCAAAACCATCTCAAAGATAAATTTATGTTGTTGCATCATTTATTTCCACAAGTCAGTAGGCCATCAACTCAGGTAGAAATTTTTGTTACTCAGATTTTTATTTTGGTATTTATATTTAAATAATTTCACCTTTCTAGCAATTTTCTTCTTGCCATCAAAGTGAAATGTTGCATGATTTTATGAATAGCCCACTGTGCAGAGCAAAAACTATGGTTTAAACTTAAACAAAAACACTTCATGTTCTATGTTAGATTTATACTGTATATAAAAGGTGCCTCACATGGAAAAATTTTTATAAGTATAATATAATTGTAGGGTGCAACTTGACTCATAGAATCGCTCAGTGGATGTTGATTGAACACTGTTGTGGTATTTTGGAGGGGATTGGATGTGGAGAGGGAGTCCAGAAATACACAAAGAATGGTCTCTTCTGTCAGGGAGCTCACATGAAGTTGTGGAGATAGTTATTTATAAAAATAATCACTCTTGAATTCTTAGAGCTTGAAAACCCATTCAAATCCTGGAGTTAGTTGATTAAAAAATTTTAGGAGCTTTGTAATTTGCCTGACAAATTTGCCATGGGTCTGAGACAAGGTTAGCTGCATCTTTTATGCCGGTAGTCGCATGATTTCATGTCTGGGATTCCAAGCAGAGCACAAGTACTGTTCTGTTTGCTGTTAGTATAGGTCTGTGCCTAACTGGGGTTGGAGAACTAGGAAGTCAGGGACAGATGGCAGAAATTAGGTGTGAAATAGACACAACAGATATAATGCCAGAGTCAGACACAAGGACAGTATTTTGAGATCCACTAATTACGAGTCAGGTAGTCATAAGAGTCAAAACCCACACTATTCAGTCAGAAATTAAAAGCAGATAGGAGGGAAAGAGGCGATGTCTGGCCCAGCCCTACTTCCTTTAAGAATGTGCTCTATCACTTGTGGAATGTTCTATGCACTGTATGAAGGAGCTGCCTGGATATAGCCCACTTTTAAATTATTTAATCTACATTTTGCCCCGTTTCTCCTGCTTCATATTTCTTGATTTGTTCCTTAGTTGCACCTTTTTCTTTCCCCTAGAAATTTAATTCTTCCTGGCTACTACTTTGGCTCTAGCAGGCTGTAGCTCTGCCTCTCTTGGCAATGATTTTCCTCCCTGACTCCCCAGGCCCAGGGGCCACCCCTACTGATATTACTTTCACCTGGCTCACATTGACCTTGCTAGCTGACCTGAGATGACGGGGACACTCTGCCTTGGCTTTGGAGAAGAGTATAGTAACTCTGTGGTATTTAAACATGGCTGTATAGTGCTGACGATGGAAACCGGTACCCTGGAGGGTGGCTGCGCAAACCGCTTGAGCCAGCTGAGGAGCCAAAAATGGAATGCATCTGTGGGCCCCTTCTTTTCAATACTTGCAACTCAGCCTGTTTGCACTTGTGCTTCCAGCATCCTATGAAGTGAGGTTTTTTCTCATTCATAGCACCGCACCGTAACTGATGTCCAGAAAAAGACAAATGACCGTATCTGCTCAAATGTTAGATATACCTTTATTTCCCAGTAATTTCTCAGAAAAGAAGAAATTGCCTTTGTTTGAGTCTTTGAGTTACTCTCAGATTATCAGGCATTATTTGGAATATAAGATATAAAATATTATTTGGTGGAGACATATTAGCCTAAAATTACCCAATCAGTGCTAGTTTGGAATATTTTTCCCTTCATAAGGTTGACAAAAAAGAAACAAAAATAACAGAGATTTAGTAATCAGTTTTGGTGGCATAACCTTTAAGCACTGGATGTATTAATAAACAAAGTGAAAGAACAATTTAATATACCTTTGTGGATATTAGATTCTGGTTTTTGTTTTATTTTCTACTTGTAAACTGGACTGCATCCTGAATTCTTCTAGCCTCCTTCAATATCTGCCTATGATTCTCAAAATGTGTTTCTAATTTTTCTCCCATCCTTTGACTAGAAACCATTGAGAACTAAAATTGCCTTTTTCCAAAGCCGTGCAAGCTAAAGATGGACAACTTGATATAAAATTCAGAAAATCACCACAACAGTTCATGCTTAAGTAATCTCAGGAATCGATGCTGTGAAAGCTACCCAGGGAGTTTACCTGAGAACATCGGCACAGCCACTTCAAACTACAAATGCTTGCAGCCTTACAACTAGAAATCTTGACCGACAGCCTTACAAACTCAGAAGCTGGGTTGTAATTTGCTATGATTATTACCCTTTGTTTTCATAGACATATCTCTCACTAAGTACCTGATATTATGGAATTTAACCTGTACAGTCAGGCTTTTGGCCGCCTCTACTGCTTAAGCTCTGAGTATTCAACGGATCACGGTAGAGCCCTCGGCACGTGGGTTGCTTAGACAGCAGGATGGCTTTAGGTCGCTAGCTGGGCACACAAGGACAGCTCTGTGCAGTGGCGAGTGCAGCACGCCTGCTATGACGCCGCCAACAAAACGGTGGCTGCGACTGGCAGGCCCTGGATTTCTCTTAGCTGAACAAGGTGGATATGTACTGTTATCAGTTCCTCGTGTTGTACGTGGATAAACAATACGGAACAAGTAGAAGTCATTGTCTTTAAGATATACAACCAAGCTAAACGGTTACACTTATTTGGGAAAGCCCACTCCGACTCCCAGGAGATCTGCAATCCTCACTAGGTTCCTCCCCCTCTTAGGATCTCTTGCTGCTATGCTTTTAGTGCACATCTTTGGGCCTTGCCTCCTGAGCTGCCTAGTTTCTTTGTCTGTAAAAGACTTGAGGCAAACTACAGATGATGGTAACCCAGGGATATGAGTGGTTGGAGTTACAGCCGGGAGACATTAGGCCTACTTGAAGCTAGCTAGGGAAAGGTTTCAGTTCTGTAACAGAGCCCCTGACAATAACCACTGGCAGCTTGAAAAAGTTGCAGAAGACAGACCTGCAAACCCTCAGTGCCCTTCAAGAATGAGGAGAAAGAACAGAAAAGGGGGGAATTTGTTACCCCACCATAAGCCTACATGACCTGACTAAAACCCCTACCTCGCCTTAACTCTGTTCACCTGAGAAACAAGATGGCCTGCAGTTAGTATCGCTCTCCCCAGAAGGAAGAGTTAGAATGGGCTGAGACCAACATCACCAAACTCACCTCCAGGCGACTCCACCCTTTTTATATCCACAGAGCATCTCTGAACTACCTGGGTAGCTCCACTTGTAGACTGATCCTTTGAGTTTGGAGCCTGAGAGGGAGTTGAGAAGGTTTTTCTGGAAGTGGGGTTACCACAAGGCTAATAAAACTTAAGCTCAGGGTTCCACACTTGCTGGTTGCAGTCAGGAAGCATTTCTACATAAGCATTTCAGTTCAAGTGATCTTAGAGACAGGAATTTGAATCTCTAAGTCTCCAACATTTTATGGTGATTTCACATTCCAAATAAATATTTACTTTTATACCTTATTTTGCATTTCTAATTTTGTATTCTTATTCTTAGAGAAGACTTCACAAATTGCATATGCTTTGGGCCACACAAAATCTGGACCTGCCACTGGATTTTACTAAATGAGCAACTTGGGTGTTTTGCTAGTACATGTTTCCCTACATTAAGTACCGCAGTTTGTACGAGTAAACTAACACTAAGTAGAATCACAGGGGTGTCCAACCTTTTGGCAACTCTGGGCCACACTGGAAGAAGAAGAGTTGTCTTGGGCCACACATTAAAAACACAAACACTAATCTCATAATATTTTAAGTAAATTTACGATTTTGTGTTGGGTTGCATTCATAGCTGTCCTGGGCTGCATGTGGCCTATGGACTCCGGGTTGGACACCCCTGAGGAAAGAATCCCAAATAATTCTAAAATCAATGCTTTGATGACTCTTTTTTAAGAGAACTGAAACTTCTGGCAACCAATATATTTCAATGTTAGTATTAATAAATGCTGTAAAACTGGAACTCGGATACTGATGTCAGTTCAGTTCGGTGCAAGGCAGCAAGCCTTTGTGGAATGCCTGCTGTGCGTGAGGAGATTTAGGGCCTGGTTCTTTTTTTCAAATAGCTTAAATTCAGTTTAAGAGTCATTTGAAATTAATTGCCTTAACAGTGAAGTATTTTTAGCTCCTGGGACCCTTAATAACAGTTAGTTGTCTTTTAAGAAATTGGAGCCATGATAAATGTGATTAAATACCAAGGAACAACAATGATACATTGTCGGTACCAGTCATTTGATGTTCTCTGGAACAGAGACTTGTCAGCCTGCCAGGGCTAGTAGTTTCAGTGCAGAGGATACAAAATGAAAAGTATTCTTTATCTTTTTTTGTAGATTGTTCCATAGATTATGGTCATGGATAACTTTGAGGTAACTATTTTTTAAACCAAGAAACCCTATTTTGAAAATGATCTATTTTATGTTCATTTCATCATTCTCTTAAAATGTGTCATTAAAGAAGTATTTGGGTTTGAGAAATATCATAGAATTCCTAACAGACAAGTCACTATATGATGTGAGATACTGTAAATGTTCCAAAGAAAAACAAAGTCCGAGGAGGAGAGAGATGGATGTTGCGGGGCGGGGGGTGAGGGGTGCTGTTTTAGAAAGGCCGCACTGTCTTCCGAGCTATACCTTGAGTGTGTCAAGCATAACTCCATTGTAGGGCCTTTACGATTGCTATTGCCTCTGCCTGGAATGAATTCCTTCAGATACCTGCACCAGTTATTCTCTCACTTCACTCAGGGCCCTGACCACCCCGTCTGAAGGGTCACCTTCCACCATTCTGTTTCTCCCCCTGCTCTTCAAGTACCCTTCACCATCTGACCGTGGACACTAAGGAGACTCAAAGAAATTCTTTGATGAATCCTTTGCTATCTGAACTCCCACTACTTGTATTTTGAAATTCTGGAATTGAAAAGATTTTAAAATATTTCTTGCTGTTTGATCTGGACATCTGAATCAGTCCCCAAATAATTTTGTATAGTAAGGGATACTTGTTCTCTTCATAGCATCTGACTTGTTTGTCTTTCTGCTTGTCCGTCTGTCTCCCTCACTAAAATGTTGGCTTCATGGTGGCTGGGACTTTGTTTTGTTCACTGCCCTATCCCCGTCACCTGGAGAGTGCCTGGCACCTAACTGAGTCTCAATAAATATGTAAATGTGTTACTACATGAATGAATCTGTTAGACCCAATATCATCTAAACTTTAATTTAAAAAAATATATGACTATGTGGAAAAGGCTTATTTGACATTATTGTTTTAAGAAGCAAGATAGGAGATTATATACATTTATGTTAAAAAAATTCTTGAACCTTTGCATGGGTTCATTTATTCATTCATTCCTTGAAAGAATAGTTATTAAGCATCTACAGTGTGTCCATTCTGTGTGGGGCATTCTAATTCAGCTACAGTTTCATGAAAAGACAGATCACGAAACAACAGTAAATGACTACGACCCTTTCCCTCATCACTGCTCTCTGACTTTGTTGATGTTCATTCAGTTTCTGACATTTGCTAACCTTTTTCCTTTGTGCAGGTTATTTCATAATGTGCTTAATATGTGTCTCCCTCTTTATCATAAATTCTGTGAGGCTAGAGACCATGATACCATTTAATTATCAATACCTAGCTCAATGCCTCATATATGGTAGGTACTCAATAAACATTTGTTGAGTGAGTGAGTGACTGACTGAATGAATGAATGTACGAATAGGAGAAGTACAAGTGGGACACCATATCTAATAGAAGTTAGGGGAAGTAAATTTCAAGCTGGGATCTGAAGAATGAGGAGGCATTAGCAAGTGAAGAAGACCAAGCAGAGTTCTCTGGAGCTTAAGCTCTGACTTTGTCCTAAAAGCAATAGAAGAGTTTTAAATAAAAAGTGACTATCAGACTTGTATTTTAGATAGACCATTTTTCATTGGTATTAGGAACAGGCTAGACAGGCAGTGCTGGAGCAGAAACTGGTTCAGAGGCTTTAGAGGAAGATGGTTGTGGCCTCCATTGGGTTCTGACAATAGGGAAGAGAGAAGTAGATACATTGGGGAGATTTTTAGAAGGTAAAATATAAGTGACTGGATCAGTGAGGGAAAGGAAGGAATGGAAAATAATTCCAAGCTTCTCCCTTTGGCAACTGAGAGGATCCTAGGCCCGCCATTCACTGAGGCTGGGGACTCGGAGAAACTGTATGAGGAAAAGGAGCCTGGGCACCCTTGAGACCTGTCTAAATTGAGGCTGAACCTTAAGGACTTGGTTATATAGCTGGATTTTCTAGACATGGATACTTAGGAAAATGCATGGAAAGAAACAATCAAGATACTGTATTATTGGAACTCATATCTCTAAAATTTTCTTGCTGTTAACTTCAGGTTTTCATTTTTTTGTGTGTTTTATAAAGGAAAAATAATAAACTTTGAAAACTTCTATTAGTATCTTCCACAGAAAATGCTGAGGCTTTTGTCCAAAGTACAAAAAGCCAAGGCTTTCTTGGGTTAAATATGGGCTGTTCCCAATGAAAATAAATGGTTGGTCCTGAATGGAAGCCCGTTGTGAAATGGGTTCACCGTTTGTGTATACGCATAGTGGGGAGGAGGACGCCATTTGGAAATTTAACCTTCTTCAGAGGTCTGCTAGAGTCAGGGACTGTCTCTTATTCATTCTTGTATTTACCTTTCACATAATATCCTCAGCACAGTCCCTGGCTTTTGGTAATAGCTCAAGTGAAAGCTGTCATTTATTTCTACTGCAGTTGTTATACAGTGATGTTATTTGTGTCATCTTGATTTTTAGGTAGATTGGGGTCAACTGGACTATTTAGTTGTTGACATGCCACCAGGTACCGGAGATGTGCAGTTATCGGTCTCACAGAATGTTCCCATTTCAGGTAAATCTTAAAGTTTGAAGTGATTCGTGCTGTCTTTGATGGTGTGCTGCTTGCTGCCTTACAGGGAAACAAACTTCATGACAGGCAAACATGTTTATATCTTAATAAAACATGATCATTTATAAGTTTTCCTGCAGAGATCAGGTTCATAAATTAAATTTTTCAAACTGTTATCAGATGGTTGTTTTCAAAAGCACGAAGACACTTGAGGTGGTGATGTAAATCTGTGTTCTGGGGGAGCAGTAGTATTCAGGTAGGACTTGGCGATTTGGGCTCCGCAGCTGTCCGGCACTTACAGCACAGTGCCTGATGCGTGCTGAGTAGTAAGTAAATACTTACTGAGTGCGTACTCCTGAGTGAGGATATAATTAGGAAAATCTGGGGTAAATTTAACTGTGGAAAAGTTCTATATTCTGCTAATTATTTAATGTTAAAGTCAAGAGAGCAATAAATACATTAGCTTACTTTGAATACACAGTACTTCATTACAGTAGGGGATATCTTTTTTATGACATGGAATTTCATAGTCAGTTTTTATGTTAACTCTGTTTTTAAGTGAATCTTACCTAGATTCCACTGAGGAAGTATTTGTGAATCTCTCTTATATATGAGGACTTTTAGAAAGATAATGGAATATTTAAATGTCTTTGCAAATCAGTTATTTATTGGTAATAAATAACCAAGCAATATCATTGACATTTAATCATCAAAAGGTTTAGAATCTATGTTTTTGACAACATATACACATTGTTTGGAAATATCAATATAGCATATTAATATGAACATTTTTTATGTTTAAATATGTTTGTAACCTAATGGAGTCAGACTTTTTCTTTAGTGAAGCAAGCTCTGAAGTATGAGTTGGGAGTAGAGCGAAGTACCATAGGAAAATAATTCTTCCTCTTTATAATCAGTGTATTATATGGCCTACTTTTTCTTTTTTTAAGTAGTTTTGAGACTTTTATAGTTTTCAGTCTTAAGAATACTCACTAAATGTTTATTGAATAAAATGTGTTCCTGACACTTAGAAATGCTTATTGCAGCTATCCAAAATGCTTATATTATTCGTGTGGATAATACACTGATAACTTGGACTAAATTATCATTTCTTTCCTGAGTTGTGACTTGGTACCTTGAAAAAATTTAATTTGCTTCACACAGATAAACCTAAGTGCCCAAGCAATTTACCTTTGTTTACCCAGACAAAAGCTCGTCTGTTTGGACAGGATTTATGATTGTATCGCCCTGTTTTAATTTGTGCTTGTGCTCCAAAACCAACAACGTGCAGACTGGGGTTAAAATTTGCTTCTCCTTTGAGGATTTCTTTCTTATATCCTAAAATTTAACCAATGTATTTCTTATTCCTTTCATCTGAGGAAGAGTTTGCCTTGTGCCAGATGATTAATGTTATATGAGAATAAAAAGTTGTATTTTTTATTGCAGTAAAATATACATGAACATTTAGCGGCCTTAAGTGCATTCACATTGTTGTGCACTCACCACCACCATCCGTCGGCTGAACCTTCCATCCTCCCAACCTGGAACCGAGCCCGTTAAATACTAACTTGCAATTCCCTCCGCCCCTTAGCCCCTGGCAACCATGATTCTCCTCTCAGAAACTGTTTATTATTAAGATGAGAGAATGAGGTAATTATATGAGAAAACATTAATTTAAAATATTGCATTAAATAAAAACCTCGCATTGATTTTATCATTTATTAATAACATTTTAAACCAACAAATATTTCTCTCAATATATAGGTGGATGCTAGGCTCTGTAGAGGATCCAACAATAATTATATCACATCTTTCCCTAGACTAGGGTTCCATACCTTCTATGAGTCCCAGATCTTTTTTTATTTTTTATTTGTTTTTACCCTCACCTGAGGACATACCCATTGATTTTAAAGAGAGGGAGGAGAGAGAGAAACAGCAATCGGTTACTTCCCATATGAGCCCCAACTGAGGACTGAACCTGTAACCTAGGCGTGTTCCCTGACTGGGAAATGAATCTATGACCTTTTGGTTTATGGGACGATGCTCCAACCAACTGAGCCACATCACCTAGGACAAATCGTATGTTCCCCAACCAGGGATTGAACCAGCTGCCTAGGTATGTGCCCTGACCGCAAAAAGAACCCCCAACATTTGGGTGAACAGGCTGATCCTCCAACCAAGCCACACCAGCCAGGGTTCTCAGACCCTTTTTGAGAATTTGATGAATATGTGCATTTTCTCCAGGAAAAGGTATTTGTACCTCAGAAACACTACTTTTTTGTATAATTTCAGGAGGCTCACTGTCCTCAGTTTTAAAACCCCAGCTCTAAGAGACAGAGCAAGGGGAAGGGCAGGGGGAGGGAGTAGCGGGTAAGAAAAGAACATGGATAACTACAATGCAGAGAATGAGAAGTGCTATGAGAGATATGGGGGATCAGGGAAGAAGAGATCATGGGTTTGAGGGGAATTGTAAAACACTTCATGGAGTTGAGCCTTAAAGAATAATATGATACATTGTAGAGCATTCAAGATAGAATACCTGGTCTGCTGTAGACAGGTATACAAAAACATACCTGGTCTGCTTTGCTTTTTCTTGGCCTACCTAAGGGGAAGAAATTGAGAATGAAATTTCTAGTGTTCTATATTTCTATTATGGAAATTTAGCATACATTTCAACTCCCAAATCTGGTCCATTAAAAAAAAATAGGGACAAGTACTATAGATGCTTTTGCAAATACACAAATTTAGTTATTATTGGACTATGAAAATAAAATTATTGTTTCATAAATTTTCTAAATTAAAAAAATGAACATGTATATTTTTATAATTTAAAAAGTAAGTAGCACTAATTCTTTAAGGATAGTAAATTTCTCTATAAATTGGTGATGATTATTTATTATTAATAACTGCCATTTAATGATAGCCTTTCATTTATTAATTGTTACTTATTTATTTGAATTATTTTATTTTATTTTTAGAGGGGAGGGGACAGAGGAGGAGAGGGGGAGAAACATCAATATGTGGTTGCCTGTCACGCGCCCCCTCCTGGGGACCTGGCCTTCAACCCAAGCATGTGCCCTGACTGGGAATCAAACTGGAGACCCTTTGGTTCACAGGCTGGCACTCAATCCCCTGAGCCACATCAGCCAGGGCAGCCATGTATTAATTTTTTAATTAGCACAAGTGTTTCTCTATTTTCTTAAATCATTGAAAGATTAAGTAACTCTCCCAAGCTCACACAGTTGCAGTCAGTCATAGCTGAGGTTCATGTTCTTAACCTTTACATCAAACTGCCCTCATACAAGACCCAACTCTATTTGACTGATTGGTTTTGTGAGAACCAAAAGACCTACTAGACAAATTCAAGAAGTGCTATAAGCACTGACTCATTGGTTTTCTGAGTTCAGTTCTAGTCCATTCAAACCCATATATGTTGAAATTACTGTAATCTAGGTAATCTCTGATAAAAATAAACTTGTCTATGAATATGCCTAAACCCGGGCACCTTTATATGATGAGTATACAACCAACTGTCTGCATCGGTGTTTACTATATTCAGGGTTTCCTTTCCTTTCCTTTTTCTTTTTTGACTCTTAAGAGATTACTTTGGGCCTCTTTAACTCATACATTCAAGAGGTCTGGAGGTGGTCCATAAGCAATCTCCTTTGACATTTAGGAGTAGAGCCCCAAATGATTCTTGGAAAAACCAATATTATCTTTGGGCTGATCATACTGGTCTTGGGCATTCGGCTAGTTTCCAGGCACACTGGCTCTCAGTATGGAATCGCAGCTGTTGTTGTAAAAAAAAAAAAACAAACCAGCAACTGTGTTTCATGTCAATGTTAAAATTAATATTGATGAAAACACTAGATTGTCCATGGTGAAACATATATTAATTTTGTAACTAGAAGAAATAGCAAAAAATAAATGTATCCTGCCAAAAAGGATGTGAGGGGGAGTTGGCTGGGGTGCATGTGATTGTGTCTGTGTGTGTCTTTGTTAAAGGCTTTGTTCCTGAGGTTTGGTTTTATTCAGGCCTGTGTCATTTCACAGCTAACATATCTAAGAAAATACCAAAATTGAGTTAGTTCCCTGGACTTAGAGGGAAGCATACTGACCAAGAGTTTCTGGCCCTGTTTGAATCATGGCTTTCATCAATTTATATAATCTAGAGCAATATATGAGCATCATGTCTGCCTTTCTAGGCCTCAGTGAGTTATCTACTCTATAATTATGAACCTGACTTTCCTTTCCTCTTACCATTGACTTTAGAATTCCTTATACTCTATGTGCTAGCTTTTCCTATGCCCCATATATCATCAACCATGTAAGTTTTTTAGACTCCCATTTGAATTCCCTGGATTTGACTTCCCCGTCCTTCCCACTAACTTTCACATAACCTGGGATCTTCTCCCCCAAATTTTATGTACTCACTGCCCCCTCTCTCTTCCCTTTACTTTCCAAAGTCTTTGTCTTTACACGCATTTGACCCTCACTTAGAATGTCTTTCCTCCCCAGTCAGTGGGTACCCGAGTCCAGCATACCTTTCATTTCAAATATCTACTCCTTGTTATCTTCTGCAAACCCCCAGTTAGAAATCATTTCTCCCTTTTTGGAATTCACGTAGAATTTTATTTGGATCTTCTCATGTTCTCCATTCAAAACCTGCAAAACTGTGTTGTCTCCTGTACCAGACCGTCACTCCCTGGAGCGCCAAGTTCATTTATTTTTGTATGTCTCACAGTGCCAAACTCAGTGCCTTCCTGTAACCACTCAGGAAATGTTGAATTAATGAATGTTTTATCTGTGTGTGTGTATTATCTTCCCAGCTTGGCTGTAAGATGCTTGAAAGCAAGAATTTTTTCTTATTCATCATAGTATTTCTTAGAGTACTTTGGACAATGGGTTTTGCAGTTCATATTGTTTGAATGAATGACAAGGCTAGCTGACTAGTTCTCACTGTTATGTGAACAGATTTGTCCCTCCTTATCTTTCTTACCATCCTGCTAACTCATTCCTGTGGTCTCTCTGACCCCACCTGCTTTTACTCAGGAGTTTTTACTATGTATAGGTTAAAGAAAGCATTTATTTAAAAACATGCATTTTTAAGTCACTCTCCCTTTGAGAGAAAAAGACATTTCCGTTTATATATATTTATGCTATTATTTTTCCTGTGCTATATATAATATCTTTGTAGTGAGTTGCTATCTTTTAGTATTAACTTTATTTTGGTTTCTGAGATATTTATGCATGTTAGCACTTGCTATTTGGTTTCATGCAGGCTCTGTATTAAATTACTAGTGAGAATCACTAGCATTATTCCATTGTAAGATAATAAGAAATTCTCCTTTTTACTTGTAAGGATGTTTAGCCAGATACCACTCACCTCTCTGACTTTTTATCCTAACCTGTGGAACACCTGACTATCCCACAGACTTATAAGGATCAAATGAGAGAATGAATTTAAAAGCTGCATGTAAATATATGACATTTTTTAGAAAATAATTGAAAACTTTGAGTTTTTGGGGGGGTGGTGGTGAAATGTTATGGATTAGAAAGAACCTTTATATCCACTTTGCATTTCTCCAAGCCATCTTGAGAATGAAATTAAATGTTTTATACTTGGAAAGAGACATCCTTTTGGAAAATTCAAGGAGACAGACCTGTACAAGCAAAAAGATCCTCTTTCTGAATGCTAATTAGCAACTTTTGTATGTGTTCCATTTTGTTCCATAGTCTGGATGACAGGCTCATTATAAGAAGAAACGTCAAAGGGAAAAAGTCATCCTCTTAGATGTAATAAAACGTTGTGTAGCAACAAAACTGATAAATGTGTTGACAGCAATATTAGTGGCTAATGATTTAAATTTGAGCTTACAGGAACTAGTGAATCATTACTTATTACAAGTACCTAGTAGTTGTAATAATGGCTAGAGGGAAAGGAGGCAGGATAGAGGATGGGAGATAACCAGTTATGTCTTTGGATTTGCTCTTGTCTTGTTGACCTTGTCAAGGGGGAAAGGCAGAGGTGTCAGTGCTGGTTTTGTTTTGTTATTTTATTTTACTACTTTTAAATTTTTTGGTGATACGGTTTGGTGACATTTTTCTTTTCTTTTTTAGTTCAGCTTATAAATTAGTTGTTGCCATGTACTGAATTGGATAGAGTCTAGGGTTGACATCTGGGTTTTTAAAAAATGCGTAGTGATAAACTCTTAGGAATTACTGAATAATAGAAGAGGATTAATATTTATTTGAAGAACGTTAAAGTTCCTTGAAATTTTTGAAAATATATACACTGTGCTAGTATTTGAATTCTAATAGATGTTACCTAAAATATTTTTTTCTTCCTTTGCTCCTCCAACTGAGGTCCTCTGTATGATTACCTAAAGACTATCTTAATTTGATTTTAACTGTTGGAATGCAATGAAGAGTTTATGCTTCACATAAAATATGTGAAGCATATTTTCTTTTTTGAGAGACTGGAGAATTTTAGTAAGTCATTTATATTAAGGTGCTGTATCAGTCAGGGTCCTGGCAGGTACGGATGACACACCTTGAGAAGAATTAACAACAGAGTTTGATGAAGGGACCAGTTACAGAGGTGTGGGCAGCATTAACGAAGCTAACAAGGGATGGTCAATTGCCCAGAGACTAATGATAGTAGGAAGTAGTCACTGTCCCTCTGCCTAAAGGGGCAAAGGAGTGAACTGTGTCAGTGCAGCCTGGCGACTGCTGAGCCATGGAAGAGAGGCTCCCTGTTGGGATCTGTGGCCACAGAGGAACACAGGTGAGGCCAGAACTCCTGCAAGGCATGGAGAAGCAGTGTGTGAGGTAGGTAATAATACTCCAACCTTTTTCACTTCCCACAGTCTCATATTTTGCTGATACCTCTTAGTGGCAGATCCCTTTAGGAAGCCAGAGGGTAAGGAAACTCTGGTGAAACAGTCCACACAGGTCAGCTACCCAGGCACTGATGGGGGCACAGAAGGGTGGAGGATGAAACAGAGCTGGGGAAGGAAAGGAAGTGTAATGTAGTTATTATCTGGGAAATACCCAGAACATCTTCTCTTCTTCATGGTCTTCATTATAATTGGGAATTAGTGGCTTGGAAGAGATGAAACAGAAGGCAAATATTTTTTTTTTGTCTCCCTCCCACCCACAAAGCAAATATTTTTGCCTCTAAATTTGCAAGCTAATAGAGACAGTAGTAGTACAATCAAATTAATGAAAATCCATACAATCACAAGGCAAAACTGTACTGTCATCAGATTTGTGAACAGAATATTTATATTGTTGGTAAGCGATGATATCAGTATATTTTATACAGTGGGGAATAGTGGATAAAGAGCTTATTTTGGTAGGATAGATTCATGAAAAAAGCTCCTCTTCACTTTATTAGGTAAAGATTGATGCAGGAATGACACTTTTGGAAAGTATTCTTAAAATAGCAGGGCAAGCACTGAGCAGTCGAGAGGGGAGCCATCAGAGCCCATTCTTTGTCCTCTCTCTCTTCCAGGGAAAAGGCAGAAATAGCACAGAAAACAGCCAGATCATCCTCGTGTGCTTCCTGTTTTCATTTCTTTCTGCTAGAGAGGGAGAAGCTACTGTATATATCAGAGTTATCAGCTACACAACATGCTAAGTATCTACGGGCTCAAGACAAGCTGCACTAGCAGACGTTTCATAATGTAGCAGGTATTACACTGTGAAAATGAGGCGATGCCCTTTCTTCCTGTCTGGGCCCTGTAGATGGGAAGAAAGCCAGAGGCCTTTTTGCCCCTCATTCATTTAAATGAGATGGAGTAGGAATTTTAAGTTAAGCCACCTTAATATTTCAGTCATTGTTCAAAGACACATTGCTTGTAGCAATGCTTGGGCCTATTGCTATAGTAACTAAATTCCTGTTCACTCATCAGAGATTCTTGAGGAAAAGCTATACAAGTCCACATTGGTATTTTCCCCTCTATCAGCATTTTGCTGGTTCTAATCAATTATCTCTTTTGTGGTAATACTCTTTGACTGCCAATTTTTACTGTTTTTATAATATGAAACCTGCATGGAGTTCGGAGGATCAGAGATATTACTGCTGTTGTTAGATAAGTGAATGACCACAAGCCATCACTTGAAGTAGTTTCCTTGCTCATCTGGTATTTGTTCTTTCAAAACTGAAGAAACATAGTTTCACTTAGATAAAGTAAATAAAATATTTTATTTTTCAAATAACTGTTTTTTCCTTTCTTAATTGTTTTTCAATTCAAAGACCAATTCTTTAAAGCTATCCAATATGAATCTTTTGGAAAACCATTAAAAACTCAAAAAGAAAATTCCTGGCTGCTTTGGATTTAAGTGCTGTAATTTTGCAGTTTATAATGACCTCAAATGGTAAAGCCAGAAGCATGCTTGTACCTTAAACGTGGAAGACAGGCCGTTACTTTGCCTAGTATTCGAAGATATTAAATCTTCAGTTGTGCTTTCAAGTTGCAGACTGAAACTTTGAAAGAGACAATTTTAGACTTCTTCCAGGTGCACTATATTTCCGTGCAAATGTTGAGTAGAGTTATAAGTAATGAATATTTGGCAAGAATAGCATGATGTAGAAGAGAGTTATTGTTTTATTCATAACATTATAAAAATTATGTACAAAATAAATTTGTTTTGTTATCCCATAAATTGTAGCCAACTGTTAAAGATTAGAATCCGTATTCCAGGGTTTTATCTTTTAGGGCACTTCTGGCACTCAGTGCGGAACTTTAGTCCTTGTTAGATTGGAATCAAATTTAAAGATTAAATATCATACCATTGGCTAATGAACAACAATGTTTCCAAATGTGATTTAAGAAGAAATAAACTTTTCAGGGCTCTTATATTTAGGTCAAACATATATTGGTTTGGCCAAAAAATCCATGATGTTTAATCCATATGATGGCTCTAGTAGTGCTCAGTTGTCTTCAACTTCATTCAAAACAATTTTTTTAGGTTGTATTGTGACAGCTGTCATATCAGCATGCATTTTTTTTTAAAAAAAAACAAAATTGGTGAATTTTTGTGCAGCCATTTTAATATTTAAGATGGAAGGAAATATGCACCATTTTCAGCATATTATGCTTATTTCAAGAAAGGTAAAAATGCAACTGAAATGCAAATAAAAAAGACTTGTGCAGTGTATGGAGAAGGTGCTGTGACTGATCGAATATGTCAAAAGTGGTTTGCAAAGTTTCTTTGTACTATTGACGTTTTGGCCAAATAATTATTTGCTGTGGGCTGTCTTATGCACTGGAAGATGTTTAGCAGCACCCCTGGCCCCTACCCACTAGGAGCCAATAGCAGGAGATAGCTGATGTACTCAAAATGTCCAAGTCAATAAAGTTATTGGTGAAAATGAAAAGCGTGTCTTTTGTTTTATGGTAAAAATAGTAACAGACTTTTTGGCCAACCCAATAGTACAGGTAGGATTTATGCTGTATTAGTTAACTGTTCAAAGAAATAGTCTGAGAATTAAAGACCCAGGATTTAAAAAGCTTTCCCAAATGATTCTTATATAGTCAGTGTTCACAGTCATTTTGTCTAGACCAGCTTATCTGATGTTTGAATTTCTTAGTTATGTTAGCTTTGGACGGGAGGCTTCTGAGATAGTTCATTCAGTTTTGTCTTTTAAGAATTTCTGGGCACTTCATGATATGACCGACAGCTAAAATTCCTTAATGTCTTACAGTCCAATGAATAGTATAATGGCAGTCAGATTCCTATTAAAAACTACTTTTAAATCCATTAAATATTTACATGTAGAAAAAATGCAAGTCCCATAACATGTTTGGTCATAGATGTTAGATATTTGATCAGAACCTGAAGTGTAGCTCTGAGAATGTCTTCCCACCTTAAGTATGACAGTATTTGGAAATGCAGCAAAGCTTTTCCATATAAAGTTTCGTTCTCTATTTCCTGAAATATACCTGGTTAAGTAAGTTAGGTGGTTAAGTAATTAGGGAGAAGCAGTTTTCCTCTCTGGAGTTTGCATTAGAGAAAGAATGTGTATAAAAAGGGGTGTGTTCTGTTATTAAGCAGCCTTCAGGGGTGGCTCACTGTGAGCATGGGCAGGCTGAACTATATGTGCATCTAAAAGATTTTGAAATGCAAAATATTAAATCCAAGCAAAAGAGCTTTCTGAGTTGTAGAGACATATATGTACAACAAGTAGGCTCTCCACAATGTTTACTTATCAGCATAAAGATGGGTTTAACACTGGAAAGAAGTGAAAATTTTATCTTAACTTTACTGGAAACATTAGAAGTTTGGGGAAGGGTGAGAATATGTGAGAGAGAAGAGAGAGAGAAAGAAGAGAGAGCAGAGAGCTAGTGTGAGCATGAGAGAGCTGTTTGGTTCCACCTCAAGCTCTTTAAAACCTCCCAAGTTCCCCCTTTTTTCCGGTGGTTCCTCAGTGAAAGGCAGGCTGCATAGCCCTGGTGAATTCATTGTTAACATCATTAAGGTGAGGTGATTGTAAGCTCATTACCTGTTGACTCACTTATTGAAGAGCCAATCTTTGTCCCTAAATAACAGGTATGCATCCAGATTCCTTTGATGAAATTGAATTCTTAAAGTTCCAAAGTACACTTGTTCTCTCTCACCAATGACTTTGAAATACTATGGTTTCCACTAGTTATTGTGTTTTATTAATTCTTTTTGGCAGCAATGGGCATAATTTCCTGTAACAAAATTCATTTCTAAAGTGAGCCAAATAATGATTCGTCTTTATATTAATAAAAAGATATCTCCTTTGTGACTACAGTCAATTTTCTACCCTGTTGGAATGGAGCACAGAGTCCAAAACAGTGACTCATGAAATAATTAGGTGTATTTCCTGTTAAAATAGTCTGTGGGTACATTAGAAGTGAATTTGCCTTTTAATCACATTTTACTTAATCTGATACTAATATTAGTGAACATTTCTTTATCTTATAGAAATAATGTTTCTAATTCAGGAAGTTTGGGGGTTTTAGAAGAGAAAAATGGGAGAGCTAAAAATATACCAAAGCCAATCTACTTAATAAACAATTGTATATTAGTTATTATTTATATTAAGCTAACTGAAGTTGAATGATTATTTTCTTTGACTGCAACTATCTTTAAATAAATCAAGGAGAATCAGGAGTGCTGAATATTAGAGCACTGTGAACATCAACTATATAGCAGTAATTTGTTGTTTTAAATCTTAGTTGTCTTTACCTTGAGTTACTCAAGAGTTGTAAGACATTAAATGACTCGTCCACATATGATTACAAGCAGTTTTTGTTGTATACATTTACTAGGTTCCAACACTGAAGTTTCTTAGTCAAGCATGGGAATTAGATACAGTTTGTGCCTTGGAGACTTAGAATGGCATACATTGGTGTAATTATGATCATCCTAACATCTGGAATAATCTATTTTAAATGTTTAACTACTTTGAGCTACTACCCAAATCCAGATATGCAGTTACAAATAGATTTTACTCTTAATAGTCAAGAGAATTAGCAATTAAAGGCAATACTCTAGATAATTACATTTTAGGATGTTTACATATTTGCCAGAATCCTTTAGTAGTAAATTAACCTTTTATAGTAAATCTCAGCTGATTAAAAGCCTTTAAAAACTACAGCTTTTGGAAATGCTACAACTTTAGCATTTAAACAATACTATATAATCATTTGGACCTAGAAAATAGGTAGACAATTCACCTTGAGTGGTACTTCCAGTCATGATGGAGGCATAGGTAAACATTCCTCGCCTCCTCACACAACCACAGGAAGACTTACAAGTAGACCTCAAAACAAATAACACCAAGAACCATCAGAAAATTGAGCTGTATGGAAGTCTGACTACCAAGGATTTAAAGAAGCCACCTTCATCTAGACAGGTAGGTGGGGCGCGTGTGGAGATGGGCAGAAAGGTACGGAGTCTCAGTGTGGTGTAGATAGGTGATGGTGGCAGAATGGGTGGTCCCACATTCACGTGTGGTGGATGAAAATTGGAAGGGATACTTTAGAAGCAAGCATCCCAGCCATGGGTCAGACCACACAGTCGAGGGTTCCAGTGTCAAGAAGATAAATCATCATAACTTCTGGCTGTAAAAACTAGTGGGGGTTGGGGTGGCAAAAGAAACTACAGGATTTTCAGGAGACTCTGCTTAAAGGGTCCACATGGACTTAAAACATATGTAGACCTACTCCCTCTGGGATTCACCACCAGGCAATAGCTGAAAGGGCACCAGTTGCAAAGAGTGAGTGCTGGGCAAACCTCCAGAAGCCAGGCAGTGGCATTGTTCCCTATCCGAGCCCTCCCTATGACACAGAGCCACAAGTGGTGAAGCGGGTTACACCGAGCTGGTGATTAGCTAAGGCTCTGCCCCACACAATTTATGGTGCCTTTTCTACAATAGGCCACAGTACTAAGACAGAGAGTCAGCACAGCTCTACCTGGTACGCAGAAACAAACACAGGGAGGCTGCCAAATTGAGGAGACAAAGAAATATGGTCCAAATGAAGGAACAGAACAAAACCTCAGAAAAAGAACTAAATGAAACAGAGATAACCAACCTATCAGAGGTAGAGTTCAAAACACTGGTGATTGGGATGCTCAAAGAACTCACTGAGTATGGCAAAAATAAAAATAAAAAAGACCCGGGAAGAAATGAAGGTTACACTAAGTGAAATAATGAAAAATCTACAGGGAACCAACAGTGGAGAGGATGAAGTCAGGATTCAAATCAACAATTCGAAACATAAGAAGTAAGCATTCAATCAGAACAGCAAGAAGAAAAAAGAATTCAAAAAAACAAGGATAGCATAAGGTGCCTCTGGGAATCGCCAAATGTGCCAACATCCAAATCATAGGGATGCCAGAAGGAGAAGAGGAAGAGCAAGAAATTGAAAACTTATTCGAAAAAATAATGAAAGAAAACTTCCCTAATTTGGTGAAGGAATTACACATACAAGTCCAGGAAGCACAGAGTCCCAAACAAGATGGACCTGAAGAGGACCACACCAAGATACATCATCACTAAAATGCCAAAGATTAAAGATAAAGAGAGAATCTTAACAGCAGCAAGAGAAAAGGAGACAGTTACCTACAAAGGAGTTCCCATTAGACTGGCGGCTTATTTCTCAGAAGAAATTTTGTAGACAAGAAGGGACTGGCAAGCAGTATTCAAAGTGATGAAAAGCAAGGACCTACATCCAAGATTACTTTATCTAGCAAAGCTATCATTCAGAATAGAAGGGTAGATAAAGTGCTTCCCAGACAAGGTAAAGCTAAAGGAGTTCATCATCACCAAGCCATTACTACATGAAATGTTAAAGGGACTTATTTAAGAAAAAGAAGATCAAAACTATGAATATTTAAATGGCAACAAATTCACAGCTCTTGACAATTAAATCTAAAAAAACAAACTAAGCAAACAACAAGAACAGGAACAGAATCATAGATATGGAGATCATTTGGAGGGTTATCAGTTGGGATGGGGAAGGGGGATACTGGGGCGCAAGGTGCAGGGATTAAGAAATATAATTGCTAGGTACAAAATAGGGGGATGTTAAAAATAGTATAGGAAACAGAGAAGGCAAAGAACTTATAGGCACTACCCATGGACATGAACTAAGCGGGGGGGGGGGGGGGTGGTACTGCTGGAGGGAATGGGTGTACCTGGCGGAGGGGAGCAGAGGGGCAAAATTGGGATAACTGTAATAGCATAACCAATAAAATATATTTTTTAGAAAAGATAATTCACCTTGAGATAGGTGTTTTATGATACTATGCTTCTCCCCCAGAAAATAATCTCATTTATTGCAAACTAAACATTCTCTTCATTGCTATTGACATTCTTTATGATCAGTAGAGGGAGCACAAGTTTTCTAACAAACCCTCCATCACAAAACAAGTGACGTCGTCATTGATGGTACAAAGGGAAAGAATCTAAACTAGTTCATATTGGTTCATGTTCCATGATCCCTGAGGAAAAAATATATACATTAGAAAGCCAAGAACTATAAAGATAAAATGAAATATCATATTCAGAGACCATGTTTTAAGTTAAGAGATATTAAGAAAAAATTGACATAATTTTCTTAACATTTAAAAATCTGGGTTGTGATCCACAGATTGATTAATCATTAAATTTACTTTTACTGAAGATTTTGTGGGCATGTTTTTTTTTTTTTTTTTTTTTTTTTTTTTTGCTTTATTTCCTTATCATAAATTCTAAAGGTCTTTATAGGGGCAGTCTGCAATTGTTACTTACCTGATGTATTAAAATTTGGTACAACCAAAGAGGTAGTGATTTATGTGTGAGGGAGTTATATTTTTGTTCTTTAAGAAAAAGTCTAGAAAAATTTTTCTCAGAACAGTTCCTAAAGACTAATTGTATTGTGATCAAACACTTAACATATATTTCAGAAAATCATACCCAAAAAATCTATAAATTAGGCCGGTAGTTCCAATGGAATGTGTACATGTTTTGTGAGCATTTGATGAGACATGGAAGATGATCATTGTCCTTGTCACAAAGTTGTCATCAATTGGTGTATGAATGGTGCTATTGAGATAACTCAGCAAAGAAACTCAGATGCCGTGGATGCCTACTGTGGGTCAGTACTGTGTTAGAGTGTTAGAGTTAAGTACTATAGAGAAAACCAAGCCACTTTAATTCCAGTCAAATTAATGTCACTGAATATTTTCATAAGGCTTTTACATATTTTTAATGGAACAGCTCTTTACATAGGACCAATGGAAATAGGTTTGTTATATAGAAGAGTTAATTGAGATGTACTGAGATTTAATGAGCTATTCAAGATTATATATAGTACATTAACATAGTCAAAAAACCCCAGAATCTAGAACTCTTAACTCCTGGTTCAGGTTACTAAGAGTTTATGCCACAGTAGCCTAGGATACATGATTTGAAAATATAGGAACATTGTTTAAATCTCCAATCCTTTGTTTTGTGCAAGCCATTAATTTTGTTTGATTAAAAAAATAAGAAATATTGTAAGTGGTCATGAAACTATTTTGTGTATAGTAATATGAATAACAGACAAAGGATATTTAAAACAATAAAATGTTTATATCGTATAAAAGCTAAATGCAATAGAAAACTCCCTACATACTAGTATATGGTTAATAAGAGAATTTGGAGGAAATAGTCAAGAGGTTTTCATTTACATGTAAAGAGAATGGCTCTGAGATTGAGGGGCCAAAATTCTTGGAGGAGGTTGCATTTCACATTCACTTAAACAAGTTTACTGAGGCCGTCAGGTTCAACAGGGATGGCTTCAGAAACTATAGTTAAGAAGGAATGCTAAGCCAAATAATCAGAGAGCTAGCTGAGACCTGGGAGACCGTGTATTCCTTGCACTGATTTTACAGCTAAGGAAACAGACCTCCAGTGGTTCTGAGTACTTGTGCAAGGTTAGTCACACAGCTACATGGAGGTAGAATTGGAATTAGATTCCTTCTAAATGCTTGGATAGGAAAAAGCACTGAAATAGATTGGTAACAGAATGTAGAAGGTGGTGAATTATGGAAATATATTGGATGTGTAGAGTAGACGAGTATAATTTTTGCTGGAAGTGATTTCCATCCATCTTTAAAAGAGTGGAGAGAACTTTGACTAGTTTTCGGAATCATGGGCAGAGCAAATCAAAACATAAAGATGCAGCGATCCATGGGGAGTTTGAATAGTGGGATGAGCTGCCAGATGGCAAATGTGAAAATGACCATCTCGGCAACTCGTAAGACGTTTTATTGTTAATAATAATAAAGATAATAATGATGATATTATTAACAACTATCACCATTTATGGAATGTTTACCCTTTCCAGGCATCACGTCGAGCATCTCATGTACAGTTAGTTCACTTAATTACATTATCCTGTGATCTAAGTATTACTGTGCCATTTTGTAGATAAAGAAACTGAATCTCAGTTTCTTGCCCTAGTCACATAAGTAGTTGGCTATGGAATAAAAATGTCAATTCTGATTATGTTTGAATTTCAAGGCTAGTGTTTCTCTAAATTGAGTAATGAATAGACCCTCCTAAAGGAAAAAAATCTGTTCCATATTGATCTATTTTTATTCTAAGACTATTTGTATAGATGTAAATGTAAATTCCTTAAGCTTTTAGCTGTTATATAATTTTTTAAAACTTAATAACAAATTAAATACAAATAAAACTTACAAAATCAATAAAGTTCAAATTAATAATATTAGTGTAATGTGAAAGATGAAGTTTTTACTGAAGGGAAAATACAGATTGCAAGATGAATTTGTAGCCGTTGAGCAGTTCTTCTGAGTTTGACATGCTGTATTGCCACCTGCTTTGTGATGACTTGGTTCTGCTGCCACGTTTCTCTGCCCTGACCTCTTTAAAACATCCCCTCAGACAACAGTAGTCTGGTATCATTTGACTTTCACTTGGTGCACTCGGTTTTTTATTGTTATTCCTACCTGTTTCATTAGCTATGGCGAAGTACTGCTGCCACTTGGAGGCGCTCTGATGGTTTGTGGCTCTGAAATGTCGTGGTAGTGTGGATTTAGTTCTGAGGTCGTGGCTACTCAGGTGAGCTACCCAGAATATGTTTGTGTTAATTATTTTTCAGGTCATTATCTTGAAGAAACTGCAAACTTTAAGAAATTCAGACTCTACAAATCCTAGTCAGGCCTCTGGGTATTTCTGCTTAAAGAAAAAATTGTACTTTCTCTCAAAACACTATATCATAGAACCAGCCGATTCCTTCAAGGTAATAGTGGAGACCCGGGAAGGCCTCCATCTTTGCCTACTTTCAGTGCTACCTTAGTTCAAGCCACCACTATATTGCATCTGAAATTTTGCTCAGCATGGAGTTTTGCCCCCACCAAACTATTCTCCACAGTGTGTTTCACACCCGTGAGTTTTCTATAGTAACAAATTTAGGACTGAGCTTCAGAATCTTCTCTTTGTGGACACTTTTTCTATTGTGCCCCTTTATCTCCTGCTTCCTCACCCCATTCATTATCACCTTCCCTCTTCTCTTCCCCAGATTGAATTAGGTTTCTTTTCTTTTATTTTTCCCTTTTTTGAATTTAAACTTTATTGTATTTCCATTACCATTTATTCCTCTTATATGCGCCTGTCCCCAGAATAACTACACTGTTATCCATGTCCATGAGTCCTTTTTCCTTTTTGCTCAATCCCTCCACTCCCTAACCTCCCCCACTTGTACTAGCTGTCATCCTGCTCTCCATCTATGAGTCTGTCCCCATTTTCCTTGTTAGTTCAGTTTGTTCATTAGGTTCCACATATGAGTGGAATCATGTGGTATTTGTCTTTCTCTGACTGGCTTATTTCACTTAGCATAATGTTCTCCAGGTCCACCCATACTGTCACAAAGAGTAAAATTTGCTCCTTTTTTTATGGCTGAGAAATATTTCATTGTGTTAATGTCCAATAGTTGTTTTATCCACTCATCTACTGATGGACACTTGCGCTGCTTCCATATCTTAGCAATTGTAAGTAACATTGCGATGAACATAGGGATGCTTATGTTCTTTTGAATTAGTGTTTTAGATTCCTTCAGGTATAGTCCCAGAAATGGGATAGCTGGGTTGAAAGGCAGATCCATTTTTTAATTTTTTGAGGTATCTCCATACTGCTTTCCACAGTGGCTGCACCAATTTGCATTTTCACCAACACTGCAAAAGGATTCCCCTTTCTCCGCACTTGTTTGTTATATTGATGGTAACCATTCTGACAGGTGTGAGATGGTATCTCATTGTGGCTTTAATTTGCATTACTCTGATGATTAGTGACTTTGAGCATCTTTTTATGTCTATTGGCCATCTGTGTGTCCTCTTTGAAGAAGTGTCTATTCAGGTCCTTTGCCCATTTTTTAATTGGGTTGTTTGGTTTTTTGTAAATTCTTTATAAATTTTGGATACGAACCCCTTATCAGATCAGTGAATATGTTCTCCCATTCTGTGAGTTTTTTTTATTTTGTTGATGATTTCCTTTGCTATGCAAAAACTTTTTAGTTTGATGTAGTACCATTTGTTTATTTTTTCTTTTGTTTCCCCTGCCTGGGGAGATACATCCAATAAAAAATTGCTATGAGCAATGTCTGAGATTATGCTGCTTATGTTTTCTTCGAGGGTTTTTATGGTTTCGGGTCTAACATTTAAGTCTTTGGTCCATTTTGAATTTTTTCTTGTGTGTGATGTAAGAAGGTGGTCTAGTTTCACTTTTCTGCATTTGTCCAATTTTCCCATCACCATTTATTGAATAAACTATCCTCAGCCCACTGTATGTGCTTGCTTCCTTTGTCGAACACTAATTGACTATAAAGGGATGGGTTTATTTCTGGGCTCTCTATTCTGTTCCATTGACCTATGTGTCTGTTTTTATGCCAGTAACATGCTCTTTTGATTACTATGGCCTTATAGTATAGTTTCACATTAGGTAGCATGATTCCTCCAACTTTGTTTTTTTTTCAGGATCACTGTTGCTATGCAGGGCCTTTTGTGGTTCCATATAAATTTTTGAAATATTTGTTCTAGTTCTTTGCAATATGTCATTGGAATCTTGATTGGAATTGCATAGAATTTATAGATTGCTTTGGGTGGTATGGACATTTTAATGATGTTAATTCTTCCTATCCATGAGCACGGTATGTGCTTCCACTTATTTGTATCTTCTTTATTTTCTTTTCAGTGTCTTACAATTTTCTGAAAACAGGTCTTTTACATCCTTGGTTACATTTATTCATTCCTAGGTAGTTTATTCTTTTTGTAGCAGTTGTGAATGGATTGTTTCCTTAATCTCCCTTTCTGTTAGTTCGTTGATTGGCCTATAAAAATGCAACTGATTTCTGAATATTAATTTTGCATCCTGCTACTTTGATGAATTCATTTATCAATTCTAGTAGTTTCTTGGTGGAATCTTTGGGGTTTTCTATGTACAGTATCATGTCATCTGCAAATAATGACAGTTTTACTTCTTCCTTTCCAATGTGGATGCCCTTTATTTCTTCTTCTTGTCTAATTGCTGTAATGAGAACTTCCACTGCTATGTTGAATAAGAGGTGAAAGTAGAAATCTCTATCTTGTTCCTGATCACAAGGGAAACACTTATAGTTTTTGTCCATTTAGTATGATGCTGGCAGTGGGTTTTTGTCAGAAATGACCTCTATTGTGTTTAGGTATGTTCCTTCTAATCCCACTTTACTGACAGTTTTTATATTAAAATGGGTGCTGGATTTTATCAAGCACCCAAATGGGTGCTTTTTCTCTATCTGTTGATATGAATATGTGGTTTTTATCCTTCATTTTATTCATATGGTGAATCACAGTTTTTGATTTGCAAATATTGTACCAACCTTGCATTCCTGGAATAAATCCCATTTGATCATGGTGTATGATCTTTTTGATGCATTGCCATATTCGGTTTGCTAATATTTTGTTGAGGATTTTAGGGTCTGTGTTCATCAGGGATATTGACCTATAATTTTCTTCCTTTGTAGTATCTTTATCTGGTTTTGGAATTAGGATAATGCTGGCCTCATAAAGTGAGTTTGGGAGCCTTTCCTTCACTTGAATTTTATGAAATAGTTTGAGAAGGAGAGAAGTTAGTTCTAGGAATGTTTGGCAAAATTCACCTAGAAGCCATCTGGTCCGGGGCTTTTGTTTATTGGAGTTTTTTGATTACTGCTTCAATTTCACTAGGCATAATCTGTCCCTTCAAATTCCATGTTTCTTCCTGATTTACTTTTGGAAGATTGTATGTGTCTAGGAATGTATCCACATTGTCCAGGTTGTCCAGGTTGTCAGCATATCATTATTCATAACATTTTCTTAAAATCCTTTGTATTTCTTTGGTGTCAGTTGTTATTTCTCCTCTTTCATTTCTGATTTTGTTTATTTGGGTCTTCTCTCTTTCTTGATGAGTCTGGTTAAAGGTTTATTAATCTTGTTTATCTTTTCAAAGAACCAGCTCTTGGATTCGTTGCTCTTTTTTAATCATTTTTTTAGACTCCGTTTCATTTATTTCTGCTCTGATCTTAATATTTCCTTCCTTCTACTCACTTTGTGCTTCATTTGTTGTTCTTTTCAAGTTCCTTTAAGTGGGAAGTTAGATTGTTTATTTGAGCTTTTTCTTGTGTGGATGTGTGTGTGTGTTTTGAAATAGGCCTGTAATGCTGTAGATTTCCCTCTTAGCATTGCTTTCCCAGTGTCCCACAGGTTTAGGATTGTCTTGTCCTCATTTTCATTTGTTTCAAGGAATCTTTTGATTTCTTCCTTGATCTTGTTGTTGACCCATTCATTGTTTAATAACATGTTATTCAGCTTCCATATCTTTGAGTGTTTTTCAGTGTTCTTCTTATGATTAATTTCTAGTTTCATAGCATTGTGGTCAGTGAAGATGCTTGATATGATTTCAGTCTTCCTAAATTTGTTGTGACTTGTTGTCTGTCCAAACATGTGGTCCATCCTAGAAAACATTCCATGTGCACTTGAAAAGTATGTATCTTCTACTGCTTTGGGATGAAATGCTCCAAAGATATCAATTAAATCCATTTGACCTAGTGTATTGTTTAAGGCCACTGTCTCCTTGTTGATTTTCTGTGTATAAGATCAATCCATTGAAGTCAATGGGCTGTGAAAATCCCCTTTTATGACTGTATTTCTGTTGATCTCTCCCTTTATGTCATCAAGATTCACTCCACATATTAGGTGCTCCTATGTTGGGTGCATAAATGTTTACTAGTGTTATATCCTCTTGTTGCATTGTTCCCTTTACCGTTATGTAGCATCCTTTGTCTCTTACTATAGCCTTGGTTTTAAAGTCTATTTTTTTTCAGATTTAAGTACTGCTACCCCAGCTTTCTTTTCCTTTCTATTTACATGAAATATCTTTTTCCATCCCTTTACTCTGCATGTATTTTTCTATCTAAGGTGAGTCTCTTGGAGGTATCATATTTATGGGTCTTGTTTTCTTATCCATTCAGCTCCCCTGTGTCTTTGGGTTGGAGCATTTAAGCCATTTACAGTTAAAGTGAATATTGATAGATGTGTATTGAATGCCATTTTATTGTTAGACTGTTTTGTTTGTTTGTTTTTCTTTCTCTTTATCTTCTTAAAACAATCTTTTTGACTTTTGTTGCACTACAGGTTTTGTGTTAACAAACTCCTTTAGCTTTTTCATGTCTGGGAAACTCATTTCTCCTTCCATTTCAAATGATAGACTTGCTAGGTAAAGTAGCCTTGGTTGTAGGTCCTTGCCTTTCATCACCTTGGATATTTCACCTGAAATGGCCTGAAATGATTCTGTTGAGTAATCAGATTCCAATTTAATTGGTGCTCCCTTGTAAGTGACTCCATGCTTTTCTCTTGCGGATTTTAGGATTCTCTCCTTGTCTTTAAGCCTTGTCATTTTAATTATGTTGTGTCTCAGTATAGGCCTCTTTGGGTCCAGCTTGTTTGGGACTTTCTGAGCTTCCTGGACGTGTGTGTCTTTTTCTTTTACCAGATTAGGGAAGTTTTTGGTCATTATTTCTTCAAATAGGTCCTTGATGTCTTGCTCACTCTCTTCTCCTTCTGGTATCCCCATGATGCAGATGTTATCAAGCTTCATGTTGTCCAAAATGTTTCTTAAGCTCTTCAGTTTTTTAAATTCCTTTTTCTTTTTGCTACTTTGCCTGGATGTTATTTTCTACCATGTTTCCCAAATCAGTGATTCGGTCCTCTGCTTCATCTAACCTACTGTTTACTCCTTCCAATGTATTATTTATTTCAGATATTGCGATCTTAATTTCTGACTCTTTCTTTTTTGTGGTTTCTGTGTCTTTTTTCATGCTGTTGAGTATCCTTATAATCATTACTCTAAAATTCATCCAATAAATTTCTTGCCTCCATTTTGCCTAGTTTTTCTTCTGGAGAATTCTCTTGTTCTTTCATTTGGGGTCTGTTTCTTTGTCTTCCCATTTTGGCTGCCCTTTTGCATTTTTCACCTTAGTTGTTAACCTAACCGGCTATTGAACTGATCAGTTATTAATCTAATCAAGCTGTGATCAGCAGCCTGGCTTAAGCAACACAGGGTGGGGCATAGTAATTTCTGTGGGCAGGGCTATTGCTTCCCCTCAGGCTGTTGCCATTCAGAGAGGAATGTTCTGCCTGAGAGGTGATTCCTGCAGTATGGGGAATGACTCAGCACAGGGATCCTGGTGGCTGTTCTTTCAGTTCTCTCCCCAGAGCTACCCACCCCAAACTCTCCTCAAACATCTCTAGTCCACTCTGCCCTCCCTCTGATGGAGCCCAGGGTAAGTAGTTGCAAAGGAAATTTTGTTCATTGGCCCTTTAACAGGCTCTCTGCGTCTCCAGCCATCTCTCCCTGGTGGACAGAAACCCTGATACTTTTCACAGCTGGATGTTATCTGGTTTCCTTTCCAGCTCTGGTAATGTCAGCTGGGGAGCCCAGACTAGGGTTTAGACCCCTTACTTCTCAGGGGGAAGCCGCTGGCCGCTGAAATATCCCTCCAGAACTTAAGCTGCTTCCTGTGGGGGCTCAGCTTTGCCTCTCGTGCCTCCTCCATACTGCCTACCAGTTTCATTGGGATGAAGTGTTTTCTTCTGTCTGTCCTTGGTTTTGAGGCTTCTCTCCAACTAGTGTTCAGTTGATTATTCAGGATGATTTCTCTACAGTTTAGTTGTAATTCCAGATTGGTCCTGGGAGGAGGTTAGTGTAGCTTCCACTTACTCCTCTGCCACTTTGGATCTGAATTATTTTTCTTTATTCCTCCTTTAGAACTCCATAACACCTTAGGCTACCTCTGTTATAATGCTTAGCATGTTGTGTTGCAGTCCGTAATTGTTTGGTCTTCCTAAGTAGACTACTAGCTTCTTGAAAGTAAGCCAGGGTGTGCATCTTCTAGCAGCATGTTGTCTGAATGGGAATGAGGTTCCGATGATATATCTGAGATCTTGAATCACTGGTCAGTCAGTTGTAATTTTAGAAGTGAGGAGGAGTCAAATACAGACAAGAGCAAGGTAGACATTTCCTCATCTTTCCCATTCATAATATGCAAAATTTATACAGATTACATAAGTAGTTACTGTGGTAGAGTCTTTTAGTATGTAAGCAATATAATTTTGGAAGTAATATTTCCTTAAATAATTAAATGATAACACTATTTTGCTCTCCTTTTGTTTTCTCTTGGTTAGGTGCTGTGATTGTCTCCACGCCTCAGGACATTGCACTGATGGATGCACACAAGGGTGCTGAGATGTTTCGAAAAGTCCACGTGCCTGTAAGCATTTATGCCTCACTGTTGCAAAAATATAAGACACTTCTAATTGAAGAAGCAAGTCATTGAGAAATTCAGTCCAAGTTTTAATTTAGTTCTGTGCAGAAGTCTATATGAAAACCCTACTTCATCTTATGGTTACTTTAAAAACATACATTTAGGTGCAAACATATATACAGATTATATTAATCAAGAAGAATTCTAGCCCTGGTTGGGTAGCTCAGATGTCCCCATATGCCAAGGTTGTGGGTTCGATCTCCCATTAGGGCACATACAAGAAGCAACTGATGACTGCATAAGTAAGTGGAACAACATCTCTCTCTCTCTCTCTCTCTCTCTCTCTTTCTTTCCCTCTCTTTCCCTCTCTTTCCCTCTTTCCCACCCTCCTCCACTCCTCTCTCTTTCTCAAACCAATAAATGAAAATGTTTAAAAAGAAATATTTTAAAATATCCTTCCAGTATGAGTTTTCTGAATAAGTGCTACCTCTCTCAAATACTTGCATTCTCATTGACCATCCCCTCCAAAAACTAAATAAATAATAAGGGTATTTTAGGAAATTATTTAGGTGGATACACTTGAATAGGTAACCAGTGGGAACACAGGTGGAAAGATGTCTTCTTTCCTCTGTCTCCTACAGTTTAACTCATTTATAGCTCACCATCTTGTAAAAGGTATCAAAGGATTTTTCTGTACAATATGGCAAGGGAGAACAAATTAAAAATATTGATATAATGAAAATAAAGCAAAGGACAATTAAATCAAATGGAGTCAGAAGTGAAATCTGTAAACAAATCGCATGTCATTAAGGGACTTAAATATATGCTAGAAGTATGCCATTAATTTCTAGCAGCCGCAGGGAAAGAAAGATGAGAGTGTTATAAAACTGTCCATTTCCACGCGGTTCAAAAAGAGGTTGATGCTCAAGAGAAGCAGATCTGAGACGAGAGAGGTAGAAGCCTCCCCTAGATTCCCAGAAAAAAGAAATCCTGTAGATATAAACACAATCTCTTCCCCTTCTTTACCATAAATAGAGCTGCTTCCTCCCAGTGTGCCTCAGCAAAAGCAAGTGGACCTATGCAAGGGGACAGTTTATAACAAGCATTTCAAAGCAGAGCCAATGTGATGCTTTCATCCATACGGCTCTCTAGTGGCCTTACTTAATTCAGAGA
Source organism: Desmodus rotundus (assembly GCF_022682495.2). Lineage (NCBI taxonomy): Eukaryota > Metazoa > Chordata > Mammalia > Chiroptera > Phyllostomidae > Desmodus > Desmodus rotundus. The sequence continues at coordinate 55,387,555 of NC_071393.1, read as the reverse complement.
CAGATTTTAGAGTTTGTAGAGCAGAGCCTTTTAGACTTCAGCCCATGGATTAGCTTCAGCGCTTTCATGATTCTCTCTCCTTTCCCTCCCTCCCACCCCTCCCAACTGTGTGTTCACTTTTCTTTGTTTTATTAAATTATTCAGTGAGACTATGATATGGCATAAGATCCAGGGATATGGTAGAATGAATAGACTCTCAGGGAAGCTTTCATAAATGTTTTTCTCCCAGGAGAGCTTCTGAGAAGTATCAAATAGTACAGTAGTGGAGCTGAGGTGATCCTCTTTGACAGTCGCCTCTGCCGCTTGTCTATTCGTACAGAGCTGCCTGCACTTCCAAGCCATGGGTGGAGCTCTGGATTGGGTCAACATGCTCTTGGGAAAATTGAGGAGCCTGGTAAGGATATTGTCTGTCTCCTTACCTTCTAGGTGATCTGAGGGTGTTCTCACTAGCAGGGCTGACATTGTGGTCAGAAAGTGTTTCAGGCACAGCTTTTGTATGTCAATAAATGAATGATAAAACCCCCAAGGCGGTGTTCTATGTTGTGAATTGTAGCTTGGAAAAATGATAAAGCAACAGTAACCAAATGCCCACCTAGGACAGAAAACTGTCTCAGTGAGGCACTTAGTTTGAGCAATGTGACTTCCTATTATGCCCTCCAAGATAAACTGATACAAGTAATGCCCTCAGATAACTAAATAATGTTACTTAGATGGGATTTTAAAATATACATCAGCAGAGAGTTACAGAGAGGGCCATCTACCAAAAATTATGAGACCAAGTAATCCATAATCCTTCTTCAGACAGAAATTAAATAACAGGGCCAGTGGTCTGTTACTGCCACTTCAAGGTCAGGATGACAGCCATGCTCTCAGTGTGTAAGTGAATGCTTAGCTGCTCATTCTTTAAGATAAGGGTGGAGGCTTATGTCCAACTCACTCACAAGCATCAGGAAATCTGTGAGGGAAAAGTTTCAAAAGAGCAGAAGCAAGAGCTGTTTGTTATTTTCCCTGGTAAATTATCAAGAGACCATTTCCACTGGTGCTGTCACTTGAGGCCACTATGGCTATGGGGCAGGTCCTACATGCACTTTGCTAGTCGGGAGTCTAAATGACCATTGTTGCCAAAGTCAGCAAATACAACTTTCAGTCCTTAAGTTATTTTCACTTATCTGTAGCATCTAACACTTACTGCCCTGTAAATAAAGAGGCAAATAATCTCATAATTGTTCTGACAGTCTTCTCTAGACTGTAGGACAGAAGGTGGGACAGAGAATCCTTATGGAACATAACAGTGGGGAAGAGGGATGGATGGTCACTAAGTTCAGGTTAGGCTATTGCTAAGTGAGTGCCACTGAAGGATAAATATTGAGGATATCAGCGAGGAACTAGCATGAGGAATTACTCCAATGGAAGAATTGCTCCTTAGGCTACATAAGGCTCATAGGACTCCAGCAGGATTAGCTAGGAACTGTAAGAGTTGTTAGTGATCAGAAAGTTAATGCTGGAGTTTAAGTTTCAGAGTTGGAGCTGTTCTGGGTCCTGAGAAGGCCCATGTGGTTGGTCGCGGATATGTGGGACTGAAATGGAGTGGAAATGAAAGTCATTGGAAATGCATAGTCCTTCCAAGTTGGTTTTTTTAAACATTGTCCTGTACCTTTATTGGACACCTCTTTTTCACCACTGTTTTAATTATTTGCCCTATGAACAGCAAAAATTTAAAAGAATGTAGAATGTTTTAATCATCTCTTAAACCTGTAGAACAAAATAGGTGCTCAGTAATCTTCGCAGTTGAGACTGAGAACTTCCTGGCAATGAGCTCTGTAAGCGGTTGGACAACCCTGGAGCAGCCACATTGTACAGGGAATCCCAGCCTGGAATGGGAGGTGGACTTGCTAACCTCGGACCCTTCTGGCACTTAGGATCCTTGGAGTCTAAGAAATGGTGAAGCATTTGAAATTAGAAAGTGTTCCACAAATGCCAAGGAGAAATGTTATGCTTTGTTTATACCACTTTATTCCATTTTTTCCTGGTTGTTAGTTTTGCTCTGTGTTTTTTCTTCTTTTGAAGTGCATTAGTTACCATGGAAACAATGGCGTCATCAGAATTCATTGGTACAGACAGAGCTTATTAATGTCTACAAGAACATTTTGGAGTTAATTTAAATGGTTTCTTAAAGCTCAAGGCTCAGACACGGGAAGGAGAAGAAGAGATGAACTATTAAATTCTCTTTTTTCTGCCTGAATGATATCAACTCTGCCAAATCCTTGATTATCTCAGTATTTTTAGATAGCCTGTTTTTCAAAAACTAATACAAATGTTCAATCTTACACATTTTTAATTGTGAGTGCACTATATGTTGTGTTAGTCTCCCCCATTTTTGTTGCCTTCTTTTACTTGGGAGGCCCAGGCACCTCAATTTGAAACCTTTCCCTAGCATTTGAACTTTTAGTCAGAGGGATTTCACTGCCCAGCCCTCCCTTCTTAGGTAATCTCCTTCCCAGCTCCTGAAAAGGATATTAAAGTATATTTCCTCTTATTCCATCTGTATCTAAGGGATCACTTACTTAATTTTAATTCAATAAATATTTATTCTATAAATACTCATTTACTGATAGTGCCTTTTGTAAGCCAAGTACTGTGATAATCTCCATTGGTGATTTTTTTTAAATGAGGAGGATGAAGCCTTTCCTTTCAAGAACCTTATCGTCCTGTACACTGACTTCATCATGGTGCAGAGGCCCTAAACTCGGAGGGACTTGGGAATACTTTCTTCTCTGGGCTGTCAGGGAGCTCTTCCATGGAAAAGCCATGATTTTTTTTCATGGCCCTGTGATTTTGTACATGCTGGTCCCTTGCCTGATAAGCCAGTGTCAGCTTGGGAAGTCATACTCATTTTTCATATCCCTGCGCAGGCGTTACTTCTGCTAGGAGGTTTTTTTTTCCAAACTGCCAGAAAAGGTTAATAATTCTTTCTCTGAACTACTTGAACATATATGTAGTTTGAGTCTTATCTCGCAATAGGTTTGCCTGTCAGTCTCCACTGAAGAATGTGAGTTCCTGGGGGCAAGAAAACAAAGCATTTGAGGCACAAATGCTCAGTTACCTGGCATGTAGCAGGCATATGGTAAATTCTTAGTGTACTGACATTTGACCTGGGGTATAGTGCCATCCACAACCCACTGTTCCTTAATACCCAGGTCAGGGGCCGCTCTGCCTCGCAGTCTCTCCACCACAGCTAAATCGGTTGTCCCCACCTCTTTGTGATTTCTGAACAGTTCCTTTCCTTACCACCCTCAGCATGCTGTTTCCCCACCTAAGAAATCTTTACCCTCACTTTTTACCTGGTAGCTCCTTTTCATCCTTTGGTGCTTAGATTAAACATCTTTTCCTGTGGGAGATCCGCCCTGACCCTGTTAACTAGATAAGGTCTTTCTGTGTGTGTGATCCAGTAACACTCTGTTTCCCCAATGTAACCATTTCACGTTCACGGTGCCCTCCTTACTGTCAGCCGTATGAGTGCAGGGACTGCTGTCCTTCCCCTGTACCTAGAATGTGTAGATGCTCCCTAAATATATAGTCGGTGAATGAGTGAGTGGAATTTTTACAGGGATATCGGGGGATAAGGGAGGACAGAATTCAGTCTGAAAAGAATCAGGAAACTACACGTTGTGTTCAGTCGGTTTGTCTGTAGTTGAAGTAATATGTTTGGGTGTCTCTGTGTTAGGCCCATTTGGTCGAGACTTAAACACTGGAATAGGCTAGGAATTTGGATCTTCTTCTTCAGATTTTTAGAGGAGTCCATAAAGAATGTTGGACAGCAAATAGACAAAATTAGAATAGAGCTTTAAAATGATTTAATATACTGGGGATTGATAGAAAGGATAGGAGCCGGGAGAGTGCGAAGGAGGGAAGGAAGCACTTGCAGTGGTGAGAGTCATGCGCACTGCAGGCTGTGACCCACCACGGGCCATGAAGTCAGCACGGTGAGGGATAGAACTGAAGTTTTAAAACAGTATCAGGGTAAACTGCTTTTAGGAAGAAAATGTATTATTTTATAAAGATTTGCTTTCAATAATAAACACATATATGTATATATTTATATTGGGTCAAAATGTAAAACATTTCTCATACCATGAGACAGTTTTAATAAATTGGAAAAACGCTGGTGTAGGTGATAGACAGCAAGGGTCTGGTCTAGAATAATAACGATGAAAATGGGAAGGGGAATGAATGTAATTGGCATTTTGAAGGAAGGATGGACAGGCTTGACAATTGATTACGTAGTCTAGGGCGGTCAGAAAAAAGAGCCCAAAATGAAAGGGATTCTGAATTATGCTGTTTCTAATAAATCTTCCAGGGGCTGTTTTTTTTGTTTTTTGTTTTTTTTTTAATCAGGATAACAGTGAACTAGAAATTACAGGTTAAATTACCAGTCACAAATCCTTGCCCTTATTCTCTAAGGGTTGTGATTTAAAACTGTTTGGCAAGGAAGAGAATGGTAGAGAAAATAATTTAGTGTTGGCCTTTTTAATACTATTCACACGGAACCATCTCTTCTCAAAGAACCAGATTTATTATTTACCTGTATATTTGTATCCTCTTATACACATATTTTTTAGCACTTAGAGAGCTGTATTCTTTAAATATATAACCTCTTCCATTTTTAAATTAAATCACGTTAGAAATTTTTTCATAATATTTATGCAATAAGGTACTGCTTACAGAAGCATTTTTACATAATAGTAATGAGGGGTAAGTTAAGGAGTCTGAATGCTGGAGTTCGAATCCCAGATGTGTCACTTTGCAGTTGTATGACCTGAACAAGTTACTCTCTGACTCAGCGTTCTCATTCAGTGTGGGTATTATAGTAGTATTTCCCTCAGAGAGTTGACGTGAGACATAAATGAGATAATGCTCACAGAGGATTTGGTACAGTGTTTGGCAAACTCTAAACACTCAATGACAATATAATGCCATGTAATTAATGCTTATTATAATTACTTTTGGAATATCATCATGAAACAGATAAATTTATAAGCCATAGGTGTTTATGTATTTGGCCTAGGTATTTTGACAAGTCTGTTTATTTAGTAATAAGAATTTTAACAACATTTTTAAAAATTAGATGAATAGTGTTTTTGAGATTTATTCCTTTAGTATATTAGTTGAGCCTAAATTTTTCTCTTCATATAGATTTATTAAGTTACTAAAGTTGTTTAGAATTTAAAATTCTGCATTATTTAAAATATGCATTTTTTAATGTAAGCTAATTGCTATTACAAATGGACCTCAAAATATGTAGTGATGCAAATGCAATAGAAATGCATGTTTGACTTGCTCATGTAACAGTACTAGTGGATGAATAGGTGAGCGGGGTGGTCTTCCTCCATAAAATCACTTAGGCTGTTGGAGCCTCCGCCATCTTAAAATGTGACTTCCAAGGCTAACCTTGGGACCACCTTCATCTGAGACAAGCAGCACAGAATGACAGCACAGCGGCATGTACATGGTAGATGTTTATGGACCAGGCCTGGTGGTGATGCACGTGCTTCTACTCACATGCCACAAAACGCAGTCACGTGACCGCACACCACGATTTTCAAGGACCCTAGAAACGAGGACTAGCTATGTGCTGAGGAAGATGAGACCGTGGGTTTTGGTGAACAACTAGTGTCTGTGCTGCAGTTGTCTGGGCAGCAAATACAGGGTGGGGCAAAAGTAGGTTTACAGTTGCTTGTGTGGAAAGTAACACGATAATTAATAAACAATACAAGAAGAAACTTTTTGCATACTCACAACTGTAAATCTACTTTTGCCAACCCTGTGTATTAAAGCCTAATGCTGTTCACTGAACTATTTTTTCCCTTATAATAATGCTGAAAAATCTATACCTATTTCTGCCTTGCAAATAGTTACTTATTTTATAAAAGAGAGTTAGAAATTTTGCTTTCCTTGTGGCTTACTTTTCCTGCTGGCTAAAAACAAAAAGCAAAGAAACAAAAAATCATACGGTGGTATTGAACATTTTAGCATTTATGTGTAAGGGTTAATGATTATATTGTCTTCCAAGAAAAATTAGGTAATCTTAGAACCTAAAATAGATGATTCTTATCAATGTTTTCTTTCCATTTTTTATTTGTACTACCAAAGACCCTACAAGTTGCTCTTCGTGATGAGGATCAGAATTGTGATTTATTATTTTTCTGGCAGAGTAACCATTTATGGCGGTAGGTTATCTGTTTGGACCAGGAGTTCTACACTCTCACCCTTGAATGCTTTCATAACTCATGTGTTTGATATTGGTCTTGGAGCTCTCTCAGCATCTAGTGGGTCTGTTGTACCCCCAGTCAAAACTTATTTAATACCTCAAGCCTGCCTGCCTTAAAAAACAACTTAGGCATAGGTAATCTTATGTGAAAATAGAGGCAAATGATACATTTATTCTCTCCTTTTCATCCTTGAGCATAGTTTTTCCTTGTGATCATCAAGGAGTCTCACTGGATTTTCTGGGAAGTTGAATACTTCTGGTATTTAAGGAACCTTTCATTATTGGCTTTGAAGGCCTCGTAAAATACTGTTTGAATTTTTTCCAGGAATACATATTAACTAGTTTGCACATGGCATATTACATGTGGCTTTCTTCTTCACAATTGACAATCTTTCCATTTTTAAAAACTGACTTTTCTTAGTGATAATCTGTATAAGACTGGGTAGGTAGCGTTCTTCATCTCAGCCATAGTTACATCTCAGAGACTGAACATGGGTGCTTTAAACTAGAATGTTGTTTTGTATGATTTACACGAATTAAACTGATATAACCTTCACAACAAGCCTGAGAATTAGATAACATTATTTTTCCCATTTTGCAGATGAGGAAACTGTAGTACAGAGATTAAATAACTCACTTAAGATTAAATAATTGATCCATCTGTTTAGTGGGCCACTGGGACCCTGTTGTAAGCGGTCTGCTTTCTAGAGCCCACGTTCCTCCTTGCCATTTCTGTGGGTCAGCCTGTGGACATCATGGCATGTCACAGGGTGCGAGAGTCCAGGGAACAAGTGGCGCCTCCAGCAAACTTGATTACCACTGGGGTTCTGACTGTAAAGGTGAACAAGTGAAGACCGGAACTGGTGGATTAAAAATGGGGAGGAGTTAAGGGGCCATAGGTTCTGCTGACAGTCAAGGGAGGTATAATGAGGGTGTTAAAGAGAAGGAGAGTTCCATGGCTGGGAGAAGGGAATGGATTCTAAGGCTCGACTGTATCAGTCAGTAGTGAAGATGGTACAAGTTAGGCCTTCCCTTATAACTGTGCTCTTAGTTACTATGTTAAATCCCCCACTAAACTGTATTGACTCACCGATTGTCAGGCCATTAGTTCCATAAACAAAATCATCTAGTTCACTTACTTTTCATCTTGTTTGGTGACTTCCACATATAAACCAGTGACCCAGCTAGTTTGAATTCTGGCTCTGTTATTTACTAATTTGGGACCTTGAACAAATAATCTAGCTTTAGTGTCTTGTGACCCACCAATAGGTCATTGTGATAGTTAAATGAGATAGTTATTTGTACAGTACTTAGCATAGACCTTAGCACATGCTACTAGGGTAGCTCTGAATGTTATTGTTACAATGGTAGATTGTAGAAATCATTATAAACCCTCATTCAGAATTCCAGGCAGAGAGAAAGTGGGTTGTACCTCACAGACCCAGAGCTAGTTACTTGGTTCCTGAGAGGAGCATGAACACAAGCCTCCCCGTTCATTGTTCTTCCCATGCCAGACTGCTTCTGAAAGAGAAGACAAGAACCCCATCTCAGTTTTTAAAATTATAAAACCCGTATACATGATTCAAGGATTATACCAAAAACTGGTTCAAGTCTAATGGAGAACTGAAAAGCACTTCTATTTCAGTTATTATTATTCATTCTCTATTTAACAGCGAGTTTTTCCTCTTCACTTCTCCTTAAACCATAGCTTTTAATCCCTGTGACAGGTTCCAGCCAGCAAGAATTTAACCTGATTATAACCTTGAGAACTTGGATCATATAGTAGCCTGAAAATCTTGCTTATTACCTACCAGAATCTGGGTTTCAAATACCAAGAAGAAGTTAAAATCAGGCACTTTTGAGCCTGCCTAATTCAGTACATTTAGATACGAAGCCAGTATTTTGGAGCAATGTTGATATTTCCAGAGTCAATTTTTATAAAGTTAATAAGAGAAGTACTCTTCTGAGTCAATGGATTCGAATAATGTAAGAATAACATATAAAAGGTTTATAGTGGCTGATGTTAGGCAGACATGTAGCATTTACTTTTCTTTCAGTAAAACCAGCTGAGGTAGAAAGAAAAAAGTATCTTCTACTTTGATGAGACATTAGAAACTGATAGAGCAAGTTTACAGCTGTAAACTATGTATTATATAAGTTAAGCTATGGCAAAGCATATTTTCTGATGTTTCTACTACCAAATGATACACAAAATATCTTGACTAGAAGCACCAACAGCTTAAAACATATTCACATGATATAAGAATGTTTAAAGGGCAGGGAAGGGGGTTGTTGTGTGGATATGAATTCTTTAAGAGAAGAATTTTTATCAACAAAACTGTAATATGGATAATCTAATGTTCTTCCTTACTATGTTAGCTACCCTTGTTTGAAACGAATCAATTGTAGAGGACTGCTCTTAAATGAAGTAGAGCAGTGTTTTCTAATCTTTCTAATGCTCAAAGCTCTCTTTGTATTTTTCTATTTTAAAGATTTTATTTATTTATCTTTAGAGAGGGGAAGGGAGGGAGAAAGAGAGGGAGAGAAACATCAGTGTGTGGTTGCCTCTTACGTGACCCCTACTGGGGAACTGGCCTGCAATCCAGGCATGTGTCCTCCCTGGGAATTGAACCAGCAAACTTTCAGTTCACAGTCCGGCTCTCAACCCACTGAGCCACACCAGCCAGGGCATCAAAGCTCTCTTTTAAATGTTCTCCTAACTAACCCCATATTTTGAAAAAGTTGTCTGCCACATAGTCTGCATACTTTATTAATACGTAATTTTTTCCTCTTTATAAATCATGTGTGTTTTATGCATGTTTGACTGTCGTGTGAGCTTCTGAACAGAAGATAATCCGTGAGTGTTAAAAACGCGAGGAATTATTAAAATTCAACTTAAAACAGCACAATCAATAGAGAAAATACACAAGAGACCTAAATAGACACTTTACAGAGGACAATATACAAATGACAATATACAAAAAACGTAAAAATATGCTTCATTTCGATAATAACTATGTCAATGCAAATTAAAACCACAGAGAAAGGAGAGCTGAGCACAGAGTCAGGAAGAGTGAAGGCAAACGGGAGTGCACCTGCGCCTCTGCGTCTTTCTTTCCCCACCTCTCACCAGAGGAAGCATTTACGGCGTAATGCCCGAGGCCTCACTTCCACTTCCCAGATCTCACGCCACTTTACTTTTGGTGAGCTTTAACCAGGAGCCACATAGTTCCTGGTATAAACAGACTGACAATTGAACAATCCAGCACAATGAGATTTGACAACACACTCACCATATTTGCTAAAATGAATGATGAATGATAGCATCAAATGTTGGCGAAGCTGTAGCACAACTGGGATTCTCATACATTGCTGGCCGGAGTGTAAATTGGTAGAACTTTATTGGAACACTTGGGCATTTTTTACTGACGTTAAAATGTATAACTTAATACCCAGCCAAAAAATACATGTATAAAAACATTCATGGAAGGAGGAGGGGGGCATATGGGAGCTGAAAGATAATGGAAAAATATAATTTAGAAAAAAATAATTAAAATTAAAATGGAAAAATATGACAAAGATAAAAAATAATAATTAAAAATTAAAAACAAAAATACATTCATAGAAGCAGTATTTATAATAGCCAAAACCTGGAGACAACAGAAATGACCCACAAGAGAACGAATAATTGTGATAGAGTCATCAGAGAATCTTAGGTCTCAATGAAAATGAACTACAGATATACATGGTTTCGTTAGACGAATCACACAGACAAAAAAGAATATATTGTATGATCACATTCATACCAAGGTCACCAGACAAAATTAATTTGTGGTGGTAGAAATCAGGCTAGCTCGCTTATACTTTTAGGGACATGTTTTGGAGAGTATACAAGGAGACTTCTAGGATGCTGGCAATGTTTTATTTCTTTACAATGGATATACTTTTTGACAGGTCCATTTAGACATGCACTTAAGACATACTTTTTTTGTGCATATTCACAATATACTTTATTAAAAAGGTTAAAGAATAATTTGTAAACATAAAATAATTGAGATATTTTACATCCTTTTTCCTGTGCTTAGTCTTTGACACCCAGTGTGTATTTTACACTCGAAGCCCATCTCAGTTCAGACTAACTCCATTTCAGGTGCTCACTTGTGAGGAGCGGCTACCTTACTAACCAGTTCAGGACTAGAACCCTGCTGTTGCATTTCAGAGCTTCTCTGGAGTTAAACTTTTATTTCAGGTCTTTCCTTGGAGCGTCAGGTTGAAAGGAAAGGGGATTGTTCCTCCCAAGGCCTTTATTTTAAGTTTACTGCTACTTCTCTGTTTTTATGGGATCTTCTCTACTTAAAGCAGATGGTTGTTTTTGTATGTAGGTTTAGAAGATGCCCAATAAACCATCATTTTGGTTATTTGCTCTTATTGCTATATAGGCCATTCTTTACATGACTACCCTTTTTTAAAGCAGACATTTTATTGAAGTATGACATACATAGAGGTACACAAATTGGAAGTGTATAGTTCAATGAATTTTTACCAAGTGAACACACATATTGTTTGTATTCAAGAAATAGAATATTAACAGTACTCCGCAAGCTCCTACTTCGTGTCACTTCCCAACTGTGTCCCCAAAAGTAGAACCCAAATTATAACGTATAACCTCAAAGATTAGTTACACCTTTTTGGAGTTACAAGTATATACTTTTGCATGACTTATTTTGCTTAAAATTGTATTGGAGAGATTCAGTCATACTGTTGACTGTAGGTATAGTTCTTTTTTAAAAGATTTTATTTATTTATTTGTAGATAGAGGGGAAGGGAGAGAGAAAGAAAGGGAGAGAAACATTAATGTGTTGTTGCCTCTCACACGCTCCCCACTGGGGACCTGGCCCGAAACCCAGGCATGTGCCCTGACTGGAGATCAAACTGGGGACTCTTTGGTTCCCAGGCCAGCGCTCAATCCACTGAGCCACACCAGCCAGAGCCTGTAGCTATAGTTCTTTAATTCACATTGCCCTGTAGGATTTCATCATGTAAGTATACTACAATTTATTTGTGTATTTTACTGTTGATAGACATTTGGAAAGTCTTCCATATGGGGGTAATTAGTGCTGTTTTGAACACATTTGTACGTGACTTTGTTGAATGTTGTGCTCACATTTCTGTTAATATATAACTGAGAGTGGAATTACTATGCCAGAGTGTAAACCTATGTATGTTTAGATAGGTAGTTAACTGCCAAAGAGTTTTCCAAAATGGTTGTACCAGTTTACACTCAACTGAAGATACGAGTGTAGTTGTACCTGTCCTCACCCACATTTGGTATTTGTTTGTTTTGTTGTTTTTGTTGTTTTAGTCATAGCATTTATTCTATTCAGGTCTTAAGCATAAATATGCGGTACCTCATTGTGGTTCTAATTTGCATTTCTCTGCTGATAAGTGAAGTTAACACTTTTTCTTATGTATGTTGGTCTCTGAATATCCTCTTTTTACAAAATTGTTGTTCAAGTACAGTTGCCTCCATTTTCCCCCTCACCACTCCCCCCCGCCCTCCGCCATCACCACTTCCCACCCTTGATCCTAACCCCCTTTGGTTTTGTCCATGTGTCCTTTATGTGTTCCTGAAAACCCTTCCCCCTTTCCCCTCCATTATCCCCTCCAACCTTCCCTCTGGTGGTTACTGACAGTTTGTTCTTAATAGCAATGTCTCTGGTTATATTTTGCTTGCTTGTTTGTTTTGTTGATTAGGTTCCACTTATAGGTGAGATCATATTGTATTTGTCTTTCACTTACTGGCTTATTTCACTTAGCATAATGCTCTCCAGATCCATCCATGCTGTCGCAAAGAGTAGGAACTCCTTCTTTCTTTCTGCTGCATAGTATTCCATTGTGTAAATGTACCATTGTTTTTTGAGCATTTTCTCCAACCACAAGGGACTGAAACTAGAAACCAACCTCAAGGAAAAAACTCAAAAACACTCAAATTCAGGGAGATTGAATAGCATGCTATTAAACAATGAATGGGTTAAGAATTAAATCAAGGAAGAAATAAAAAAGTTTCTGGAAATAAATGAGAATGGACTCACACCAGTCTAAAACCTATGGGACACAGCGAAGGCAGTCCTGAGAGGGAAGTTCACAGTGATACAGGCCTACCTAAAAAAGATAGGAACATTCTAAATAAACAACCTAACCATACACCTGCAATAACTGGGGGAACATCAACAAAGACAGCCCAGAGCAAGTAGAATGAAGGAAATAACCAAGATCAGAGCAGAATTAAATGACATAGAGACTAAAGAAATAATTATAAGGATCAATAAATCCAGGAGCTTGTTCTTTGAAAAGATAAACCAAATCAACAAGCCTTTAAGCAGACTCACCAAGAAAAAAAAAGAGAGGACCCAAATAAACACAGTCAATGAAAGAGAAGAGATTACAACTGATACCACAGGAATACAAAGGAGTGTAAGAAATTACTAAAAGAACTATATGCCAAGAAATTTGAAAACACTGGCTAAATGAATGTCCTCTTTTATGGAGTGCCTGTTAAGTCTCTTCCCCATTTCCCTGTTACATACCTGAATTTTTCTTATTGACTTGTAGGACTTCTTTATATATTTTGGATAAAAGTCCCTTGTCATATGTGTGTATTATAGATACCATCTCCTTTTCTATATCTTGTCTTTTCATTCTCTATGTCTTCTGATTAAGTTATCAATTTTAATGTCTAATTTGACAAAAAAAATTTCATTTATGTTCAGTGGTTAGGTATGTCCTGCTGAAAAAGTATTTTCCTGCTTCCAAGTGTATAACATATTCTCCTGTTTTCTTCTAAAAGCATTATTGTTTTACCTTTCACATTTAACTCTATAATCCATCTGGAATTAATTTTTGTGATAGTGTGGGATAGGGACTTAAGATTCTTTATTTTCCACGTGGATACCCAGTTAGCATGCAGTGCGATGCCATCTTTATGGTAAATTGGTGACTTCGTGTGTGAGTCCGTACTCTGCTGCGTTCCTTTACAGCCTTTTAAAAGCAAATTGGTGTGTGGGAGGGAAGTTCTTAAGATGAGGGAATTCTAGAGTGCAGTGGAGTTGGTTTATCCAAGATAACCTAGGAAGCAGTATTAGGGCATTTATCCTTAAACTAGAAGGTATGTATTGTCAGTAATAGAGCCAAGTTTAGTTGTCAAAACCTCTGAATTTCATACATACAGAGGATTATCTCCAGATTTTTTTGACTATACATCCTTATCAGTAAATGATACTTGAGCATATATTTATTTATTATTAATAAATTATATATAGTATCTATATATAGTATACACATGTTAGTGCACCTATGTTATTTTCACTATAAAACATACCCAAAATTGGAATTAAAAAGGAAATCATTACAGAAATTGAAATTTTAATATTTTCTTCCTGTCCCCCTTTATCAGCCAAAATGGGCTAGGTTGTGTGTACTAACAATCCTCAAATTCCAGTGGATGAAAATGCCAGTTTATTTCTCTCTTGTTATATGTCTCTCTGGTTTCGCTTCCACCCTCCTCGGCACTGTTCTTTCTCTGGCACCTGGACTGATGGAACAGCCACTGTGGGAAGCTACGGTCACAGGGACAGAGGGAAAGAATATGGGGAACTGGCACGGACAGCCTCTGCCTAGACGTGGCACCTGTCACTTCTGCTCGCCTTTCGTTGTCCACACAAGTTGCATGTCCTCGCCTAATTGCAAAGGAGAGAAATCCTGACCTTGTTGTACCCAGGAGGAGAACTGGAATATTTTAGATAGCACCAAAAACTGTCACCTCTGAAAGGACTGATTTCAGAGAATATAGCCCTGGACTTATGTTTGTCTAAGAAAACAAACATGCAAGGACAGGTCCTTTTAGGTTTTCCATTCCATGTTTTTAAAACCCTGCTGTTCTGAGAAATGAGTCTGCGACAACTACTGTTCTCTCTTGCTTAACACTCCTTAAGGGTTTCACTTGGCACTCACGTGACCCAGACCCTGAACTTGGCCTCATCTGCCACTCACACTGAACCCCACCCTTTGACCTTTCAGTTCCTTGAAGGAGACATGTACTACCTGCTTCTATCTTGAGTGTTTTCCTACCTTTCTTCTTGTTTTTACCTGCCTATTCTTTAACTCTGAAGTCATGTATTTCCTCAAGGAAGTCCTCTGTGACTCCCAGGGCAGAGTCTTCTCTTTGCTACACTCTCATAATAATACTCTGTTGCTTTGCTTCCAGACAAGCTGTTCTAGTTTTTAAAGTAGATTTTTGCACTGTTACTTGTTCAACCCTTTTCTTCAGTTAGTGTGCAGGCTCCAAGCGGTCAAAGACAAAGTCTGCCTGACCCACCACTGTCTGCTGCTGCTTCTGTTTGGCCCAGTTACTGGTGTGTGATAGGAGCTGAGTTTGGTTATAGTTTTATGTTTGTGACATTTTTGTAGCCTCTATAGAGAACGTGTCTTTGACATTTATGTAGTCCTTAGAGAACAATTTGATGCTAAGAACTTAACCCACTGCAGATAAACTGTTGCTCCAAGCCTCTGTGCCTTGGGAAGTCTTAAGAGAATCCAGAGTGAGGATGCTTTTCCCATTCTCTCCGGATTGGAATAACCCTCACCTAGATTTTCACATTATTTAAGTGTTTTTTTTCCCATTCACATTTCTTGAGTGATATTTTTATGTTTAAGTTGAAAGCCCTACAGTCAGGGGATATATGCCATTCAGCATAAATGGCAATAAAACTGCCCAAGCAATGAGTGTAATATGGAGACATAGTGAATGAATAAACAAGTGAGTTGTGTGATATTAAGGTGAACTTTTTTTTAAAGCTTCTGGAGATGATATGAATTGCCAAACGTACTGTGATTTATTTTTGGGATACTGCATCAGCAAAAGGCCATACATATACTAGAGGCTTGGAAAATGCTTACCTACATATTTATGTCCCTCACTATTTGTCTTCATTTACCTGTGTTGTGGGAGACTTTAGTCTTTCAGTCTTTTCTGTTTCTCATTTTAGAAAGAATCACAAATTTGATCACTTTCTTGTCTATATGATTCATTGTGGACTATAGGTGCTATTCTTCATTTAAAGTGCAAATGTTTAATAGAGGTATCTCCTATAATGATACTTTTATAGGTGGAATTGGCAGGATGATACGGACCTTGTTATCTGTAAGCCTCTGACAGTTATGTGCCCCATTTTTATTCTGGAAGAGAACCACTGCTTCCCGTCCATAAGAAGTGGGATTAAAAGGAACATGAGTAAGGATTATATTTGCAGGGCCTGTCTGTTTATCAACAAATGTTTATGAAGTTATCTACTTTGTGCCAGAAGCTGGGGAAACTCAGAAAGAGATGGACACTTTCTATAAGGCTTTAAATTTTTGTTTCAAATGATAACTTTCTGATAAGCACTAAATTTCACTCTTGCTAGCTGTGTCAATTTTCTCACCTAGAGATGGGGATGATAAAATACCCAGCTCATAAGGTTCTTGTGAAGAGTAAATAAAATAGTGCATTTAAAGCACTTACCCAGTGCCCAGCATAAAATAAGCACTCAGTGTGTTAGCTGTTATTTACCATAAGGCTTTGTCCACAATTAACCTCTTAACTGCTTACTTTCCTGTGTTTCTTCTGCTTATTTTTTCCGTGTTGCCATCACAATTAAATTTCTGGAACATAGATCTGATTGTGTAACAGTACCTCTTCAATACCATCTCAACTTTAAAAAACTTTTGTGGTTTTCTGTTGTCTCAAGAAGAAAGTGTCATATGCCTGGAAGGCATTTAACATCTTTCCATCTGACCTGACCTTTCTTACCAAAGCAGCTTCTGCCTTAGCCCCCTACTAGGTTGCAGCCCAGATAGGCCACACGAATTATATTCCTCTGTCTGGTGCTCTTCCTTCTGCCTAGAATTTCTGCTATGGGCCTCAACCCCTCTTCTCACCCTTGACCTGAACAAACAGTGCTCTGTGGCAACTCAGAGATTCCTCTGATTCTCCCTAGACATAATTTTTAAAAATTTTTATTTATTGATTTGAGAGAGAGAGAGAGGAAAGGAGAGGGAGAACGTGAAAGAGAGAGCGAGAGAGAAACATCAATTCATTGTTCCTTTTATGTATTCATTAGTTGATTCTTGTATGTGCCCTGACTTGGGATCAAACCCGCAACCTTGGCATATCAGGACGATGCTTTAACCAACTGAGCTACCCGGCCAGGGCCCCAGTCACAATTTTTTGATCCTTGTCACTTATAAGACACATCTCTTTAACACTTATCACACTATAACAAGTAATTACGTGTGTCTTGCTCTCCCACTGGCTTGCGAGTTCCTTGAGAGCAGAGACCGTAACTTCTTCATCACCATGTCACTAGAACCAGCCCCCCACACAGTACAGGTATTGAAAAAATGGTTTGAGAGTTGGTTTAATTTTGTTTTGATTTCATTGTGTTTTTATTATTCTAGGTTCTGGGCCTTGTTCAAAATATGAGTGTTTTCCAGTGTCCAAAATGTAAACACAGAACTCATATTTTTGGTGCTGATGGCGCAAGGAAACTAGCGCAGGCCCTTGATCTTGATGTTCTGGGTAAGACCACGGCATATTCTTTCGCAAAGGAAATGGTAGAAGGGAAAATAGGAATCGGGCATGGTGATGAAGGGTGTCTCAGAAAATGATGGATTTCTTTCCACGTTGTGTTTTAAATTAAGTATAGTGCAGTTCTATGTGCTAAACTTTCTCTGGCCTTTTATATTTCATTAGTGGAAGACTTTTTAAAAGGAGGTTTGTTCTGCCAATTTTGATACCTTTTGCTATTGATAAAAACTGCTTATAACTTGAATTTGAGAACAGAATTTTGAGGTCTGAAGCCCAAATAACAGTCATCAGTTTGCAAAGTTGGGAGCACATCTCTCAGTATAAACGGTATAGACGAAAGTCCCTGTTCATTATGTTGTGGCCACCTTTGGAGGTGTCACTTCTTGGTGCGTGTGAAAAAATGCCTTCCTGATCAGTTCTGAATGTATCAGTTCTTCTGCTCTAGAAAGACAATATTTTCTGTTATTTAAATCTTTTTATATGTCTTTGCCATATCTATTGAATATGGCACCTGAAATTTACATTGTAGGTACTGTTCATGTTATTGAACTGAAGGGTTAATTAGTGTTATGAGGAGAAATGAAATCATGTGCTAAGTGAGCAAAACACAGATTTTGGATACAACCTGATTTTTAAAAAAAATTCACAAGCAACTTAATGAACTTTTTAGGAAACGTGCTTTGATACTCTACTTATTGAATGAGTTTTTGTGCTGGGGAAGGCTGATGTTAGATGCTGGGTAAGGGAACCTTAGAGTGAATTATTAGTTTTAGGTAGTTTACAATTAAGATCCCTTAGAGACCAAGGAATTTCAAAACATTTTCTATTATAATTACATTTCTAAAGGTTGGTGTTAAATTGTCATTATGCCTTTGTACTGTAGCAAAAACCATAATACCAAGTGAAACTAATCATATTTTGATACATTGCTATAATTATAGTTGCTAATTATATTCTGCAACTGTTTTTCATTTAACTAACCTAGAAAGTTCAGTTTCTTAAATCTGCATAATAACATGACAGATTGACATTCACTTATACAATAAAGTAAGTGTGTAATTATAATGGCATTATTGAATTACATTGACTATTATAATTCCCTAATTTATAAATGTGTGTGTGATTTTGTGAGTCAGTGATTTAGAATTTTAAAACGTATCTCCTAGAGAAACAATTTCACATATGGAAGTTACTTTTTAACTAACAGTTCACAGATGTATAGTTATCTTAAAAAAGTACCAGCAACACTGATTACTAATCACAAAACTGAATAGTGCTATACAGACTGCTGTATCTAACAGTGTTAAGGGAAAAATAATTCAGGGCACATCTCCTTTTAATGTACTCCTGGGGGCCCAGAGGTAACTCCCATGCACGGAACTGGAGCAGGGGCTCTGATATTGAAGGGGTTGAAATTGGAAGTTAGGAACTGAAATATCGGAAAGCGCTCTCACAGCGATGGCCTCCTGACTGGTAGAAGCCCCCGGGCACCCTTATTGGTCTTGTACTGACTGGCTGCCTCAATTTATTTCATCCATTGGGCTGTGTTTTAAATTTAGTAAAATGGCTCTTCAGAACTTTACCCATATTTATCTACAGGGACAGTTTAGGCATGGAAGTTAAGGTCCCTGGGATCTCACAGAGACCCCTTTACCTCGTGTCTGAAACAGGCCCTCCTTGCCTTCAGACCTCGCCCATCACAGACACTTTTCAAGGCCAGGCTGCAGCTCGCACACTCTCCACACCTTCACTCCTTCTTACCCTCCTCTGTGTACACTGCTAGCCCTTCACCGCTCTCGCTGTGCCATCTGTTTTCTAACAAGGTTTTCCTTTTTTTCGTCTGTGCTTCTGTGCTGATGGTAGGGTTGTGACTCTCTGGAGGGCAAAAATGATGTCAGTAGGTAGCTGTATAAAAGAGAAGGTTTTACCCTTTCCCATTACTATAAGGGCAGTTCCTAAATCAAGAAAAAAAACTTCATGACTTTCTAAGTCTTTTCTGTAGCATATTCCCCTGCCTGCCCCGTGTGACAGCTCCTACAGTCTTAAGTTTTTCTGTAGAACAGACATCAGATTCACTGAAAAGGTAATCTGTAAAAGGTTACTGAAATATTCATGTATTTTGTCATTTGACTATTGAACGTTTTGGGAAGACTTAAAGAGTTGGTTAAGATTTCAAAATTTGCTGAACATAAAATATCTATTCCTTCATGTACTTCATAATATAAATTATAGGTTTACAATTCTGTAACATATACTTGGGCATTATTTACATTGCCTGGCGTGGTGCTGAATGACTTGTTTGTATCACACACACACACACACACACACACACGTTTCAATAACCTTTTCTTGGAGTTGGAGTGGCTCTAAGAATGCTGAGGACCACCAGTCAACTCTTCTACTTAAGACTCCACTTACAGTGTTTTAAATCTCAGCCTTTCGAAAGGCTTTATTTGTGATGATGTGGTGGGAAGAGTCAATTGGATGGTGAATCAGAGCATTTCTCCTAAATTATACTACCTGACAGTAGTATATCATCAGGAAAGGCATGCGTCCTCTCAATCCTCAAGTCTGCATATTGGAGATTCTTATTATATCCATCCCAAGATCTCATCAGACGCACAGGTTATAATGCTACAAGATTAATGTATAATAAAAGTTATCCTGTCTGATAAAGAAGCAGAAAGTTGAGATAACAGTTCAGGCCTACTTTTCAACAGTTCTCTTGGCTTACTCTCCTGCCAGCATGAGGAAGATTATATTGTACTTTTTTTTTTTCTTCCTACTTTGCCTCTCCATCTTTTCCTCTTCAGTTTCCTCTTATCATGTGGTATGATGTGTCTATATCAGGTATTACAGTTAAAAATAATTCACAGATGTCTTAAGCCATTTCTTGCGGGGATCTCCAGCAAAGACTAAATCAGAGGCCTTATCTCGTGAGAGGCTGCCGCATTGTTTATATATATATCACCACACAACACTCAAATGGAATATTTTGCTCCTAATTTTCATTTAAAATTCCTTTTTTTCAGAGATTTAGCAATTTTAGGATAGCCATAACTCAAATTGATTTGAATAAATTTAGTTTAGATTTTGTTTCTTTCTGAAGTTCAAGTAGTGTAATTCCAAATGCCAATGCAAACTTTTGTCGTGCTAATGGACATCTGATGGGCTCTTTTAGGAGACATTCCCCTACATCTTAGTATAAGGGAAGCTTCGGATACAGGCCAGCCAATTGTATTTTCACAGCCTGAAAGTGATGAGGTAAGTGATATTTTTAAATACGTATTTTAATTTCTTTTTTCCAGGATATATACTTTTTGATATATAAAAAGAAGGTTGGGAAGATCAAATTTATCTATTTGTAATGTATATATTAAACAAAGATTGGTTAACTTATACAAAGCATTTTCAGGTACTATTTTTATTTGTTTGTTTGTTTATATTATTGACATTATTACAAATGTTCCCTATTTTTCTCCCTTTCCCCACCTTCATCCAGCTCCCTGCCACCTTCACCACACTGTGGCCTGTGTCATTGGGCTGTGTGATACGTTCTTTGGCTGATCTCTTCACCTTTTATCCAGTCCCCCCTCCCCTCTGACATCCACCACTTTGTTACTGTTTTATATGGTAGGCATACCAGGGCTGGCTCTGAATTATCAACTGAACAAGTACAAAGAATCATCATCTAACCAGTTTTCTCATAAAAAACATGAACAATGAGAGTTTTTAGAATTCTCGTCTTGCTGGCTATCAATATTTACTTGCCCAAAGTTATTTGGAACCTTGGTTCTGGAACTTAATTTGTTCTGTAAAAAAACAGTTAGAGGAGCAATTGAAAACCAAATCTTTGTTTGTTGCCTGAGGCCCACAGGAGTGATCATACAGGTATCAGTGTGAAAGGGTTGTTGGGTAGAGAACTGAGACCCGAAGTTTTGTTAGACAACAGAGACATTTTTTTCCACGAACAGCTTGGTGGGGAACTGAATTGTTCGAGAACCAAGACGTTCAAGAACTGTGGTTTGACTGTATCTCAGTCCAGCTGCTTGTTGGAAGAAGAAAACCTAATGTAAAGAAAAAATGAGCTGGATACAGGGAAGCTGTATAAACCATTAGAGATGGGGTTTCATTGCATTTCATTTAATAAATGTGATTGAGGAAGTAAGGTGGAAAAACTAGTAGTGTTTCATTAGGGGTACTGTTGATAAATTTTCAAGTTATGAAGCTTTACAACTTTAAGCCTAAAATATTTTTATCTTACTCTTTTATAAAATAGAAGTAAAATCAATCATATGTATCTCTTTTTCCTAAGTAGCACTTGTTATTCAAGTTAGACACTGAGCCATTGACTGGTACATCAGTTTTGATGTAGTTTTTGTGCTCATTTGCTGAACAGTCCCGATCAATCTTCCGATAGTTTCTCTGTTTTTTTTTTTCAGCTAATGAGTATAGCTTTATAGTACTGGTATTTTGCTTTTGTCCTTTTTTAAAATTATAGTTAACATACAACATTGTATTAGTTTCAGGTGCACAGCACAGTGATTCAACATCTTTATAACATGTGAAGTGATCACCACAGCACTTCTAGCGCCCTTCAGTTGCCATTCGAGGTTATCAGAATATTGTCGACTAGATGCCCCATGCTACATCTTACATGCTGTGACTTACTTATTTATAACTGGAGATTTGTACTCCTTAATCCCCGATTAAGGTCAAATTCACCTTTTTGTCCATCACCCCACCCCTCTTCCCTCTGGCATTTACCAGTTTGTTCTCTGTATCTGTGAATCTGTTTCTATTTGTTTTGCTTGCTCATTTCTTTTGACCTTCAGATTCCACATGTAAGTGAAATAGTGTGGTATTTGTCTTTCTCTGTCTCACTTATTTCACTTAGCATAATACTGTCTAGGCCCATTCATGTTTTCACAAATGGCAAGATTTTTATTATTTTTATGTGTGAATAATAATATTTCATTATATATGTTATATAGCCACATATATATTATATATATAGTCACATCTTCTTTATCCATTCATCAGTCAATAGATACCTGGGTTACTTCCATATCATGGCCATTGTAAATAATGCTGCAAAGAACATAAGGGTACATATATCATTTCAAATTAGTGTTTTTGATTTCTTCAGGTAAATGCCCAAAAGTAGAATTGCTGGTTTCTAATGATAGTTCTATTTTTAATTTTTTGAGGAATCTTCATTCTATTTTCCATAGTGGCTACACCAATTTATAATCCCACCAACAATGTATGGGCTTTCCTTTTTTCCACATCCTCACCCACACTTGTTACTTGTTGCCTTTTGATGATGGCCGTCCTGACAGGAGGTGTGAGGTGATATCTCGGTGCGGTTCTGATTTGCACTTCCCTGATGTTAGTGACGTTGAGCATGTTTTCATATGTCTACTGACCTTCCTGTGTCCTCCTTGGAGAAATGTCTATTCAGGCCTTCTGCCCATTTTTAAATTGGATTATTTATTGTTTTGATGTTGAGTTTTATGATTTCTTTATGTATTTTGGATATTAACCCCTTATCAGATACATCATTTGTAAATATCTTCAATTTGGTAGGTTTTCTTTTCATTTTGTTTATGGTTTCCTTTGCTGTGCAAAAGCTTTTTAGTTTGATGTAGCCTACTTGCTTATTTTTGCTTTTATTGCTCTTGCCTGAGGAGACATACCCGAAAATATATTGCTAAGGCCTATGTCAAAGAGTTTAGTGCCTATGTTTTCTTCTAGGAGTTTTATAGATTCAGGTCTTACATTTATTTTTTATTATTTTTTAAAATATATTTATTGATTATGCTATTACAGTTGTCCCATTCCCCCCCCCCTTTACTCAACTCTATCCTGCCCATCCCCTCCCTCCCACATTCCCCCCCTATAGTTCATGTCCATGGGTCATACTTATAAGTTCTTTGGCTTCTACATTTCCTGCACGATTCTTACCCTCCCCCTGTCTATTTTCTACCTATCATTTATACTATTTATTCTCTGTACCTTTTCCCCCTCTCTCCCCCTCCCACTCCCTTGTTGATAACCCTCCATGTGATCTCCATTTCTGTGGTTCTGTTCCTATTCTAGTTGTTTGCTTAGTTTGCTTTTGTTTTTTGTTTTAGGTGTGGTTGTTAATAACTGTGAGTTTGCTGTCATTTTTACTGTTCATATTTTTTATCTTCTTTTTCTTAGATAAGTCCCTTTAACATTTCATATAATAATGGCTTGGTATTGATGAACTCCTTTAACTTGACCTTATCTGAGAAGCACTTTATCTGTCCTTCCATTCTAAATGATAGCTTTGCTGGATACAGTAATCTTGGATGTAGGTCCTTTCCTTTCATGACTTGGAATACTTCTTTCCAGCCCCTTCTTGCCTGTAAGGTCTCTTTTGAGAAATCAGCTGACAGTCTTATGGGAACTCCTTTGTGGGTAACTATGTCCTTTTCTCTTGCTGCTTCTAAGATTCTCTCCTTCTGTTTAATCCTGGGTAATGTAATTATGATGTTCCTTGGTGTGTTCCTCCTTGGGTCCAACTTCTTTGGGACTCTCTGAGCTTCCTGGACTTCCTGGAAGTCTATTTCCTTTGCCAGAGTAGGGAAGTTCCCCTTCATTATTTGTTCAGATACGTTTTCAAGTTTTTGTTCTTCCTCTTCTCCTTCTGGCACCCCTATAATTCGGATGTTGGAACGTTTCAAGATGTCCTGGAGGTTCCTACGCCTCTGCTCATTTTTCCAAATTCTTGTTTCTTCATTCTTTTCTGGTTGGATGTTTCTTTCTTCCTTCTGGTCCACACTGTTGATTTGAGTCCCAGTTTCCTTCGCATCACTATTGGTTCCCTGTACATTTTCCTTTGTCTCTCTTAGCATAGCCTTCATTTTTTCATCTAGTTTGTGAACAAATTCAACCAATTCTGTGAGTGTCTTGATTACCAGTGTTTTGAACTGTGCATCTGATAGGTTGGCTGTCTGTTCTCTGCTTAGTTGAATTATTTCTGGAGCTTTGAAGTGTTCTGTCATTTGGGCCATTTTTTTTTTGTCTTGGCGCATCTGTTACTTAAAGGGGGGGAGCCTTAGGTGTTCCCTGGGGCAGGGTAACGCTGGTCTCTGCGCTGTGACGCTGTATGTGGGGGAGGGGCTGAGAGGGAGCAATGGCGCTTGCTCCACTCTCTGCCAGATTTCAGTCACTCCCTCCACTACCCACAATCAAATTGGGCCCCTCTGGTGCTGATTCCCGAGTGGGTAGGTTTGTGTGTGCTCTAGGCCCCATGGGTCTCTCCAACGACCTCTCCTGTGAGGCTGGGAGTCTCTCCTGCTGCCGCCCCAACCCCCACGGGTGTTTTCAATCAGAGGTTTGAGGCTTTATTTCCCCGAGCTAGAGCCCTGGGTTGTGTGGTCTGCTTTCGCTCCCCGCTGTTCGTCCCGGTTTATCTGTGCGCGAATGTGGGGCCCTGGGGTCTGCTACCCGCCGCTCTGCCTGCCCCTTTCTGCGCCACTCTGAGTCCGGCCCTCTTGGTTTATCTGTGCGCGAATGTGGGGCCGCAGGGCCAGCTAGTGGTCAGACTGCCTGCCCCGGTTGTCCCACACTCCGCCAGTCTCGGTCTGCCACGGCAACGCAAGTCGTCTCCGCCCCGGCTGCCTGTCTCTGCCCCTCCTACCGGTCTGGATGAATGTTTCTTTTTTTTTCTCCTTGGTGTCGGACTTCCTTGCCGTTCGATTTTCTATCAGTCCTGGTTGTGCGAGGAGGTGCAGTGTGTCTACCTATGCCTCCATCTTGGTTCTCCCCCCAGGTCTTACATTTAAGTATTTAATCCATTTGAGCTTATTTTGTATGTAATGTAAGAGAGCAGTCTAGTATTGTTTTTTTATTTTGCATGCATCTGTCCAGCTTTCCCATCACCATTCACTGAAGTGACGGTCTTTTCCCCATTGTATATGCTTTTTTTATTGTATTTTTTCCATTGCCACTAGCGCCCTTATATCCCCTCTGTCCTGCAATCACCATGCTGTTGTCTATGTCCATGAGTCCTTTTACCTTTTTGCTTGATCCCTGTACCCCCTAAACTAGCCCCCCCTTAGCTGTCATCCAGCTCTTTATCTATGAGTCTGCCTCTATTTTGTTTGTTAGCTTGGCCATTAGATTCCACATATGAATGAAATCATGTGGTACTTGTCTTTCTCTGGCTGGCTTATTTCACTTAGCATAATGTTCTCCAGGTCCATCCATGATATTCTCACCTCCTCTGTCATAGGTTAATTGACCATACAAATGTGGCTTTATTATAGGTCTCTGTATTCTGTTTCATTGATCTATGTGTTTTTGTGCCAGTACCATACTGTTTTGATTACTAGCTTTATACTATAGTTTGAAATCAGGAAGCATAATACCTCCATAAAGCATAAAACTTTGTTCTTCTTTCTCAAGATTGCTTTGGCTATTTGGGGTCCTTTGGGGTTCTTTATAAAGTACCACTATTTTGCCCATCCATAGCTACTACCTCTTTCATTCTAGTTTGCTTCCTCTAATCTTGTGTGAACTGGAAAATAAGAGAGCCAAGACTGGTTAGAGTTGTGAATAAAGTAAAAGTAAATTGAAAGTCAGGAGTCTAGGCTAAGTAAAGTAGATTTATTTTGAGTTGTCCCTTTCAGAGTCCCAGAGCTCCTTTCCCTTTCTGAATGGTTGACAGTTATGGCACAGGTGATTGAGTTGCTGGGAATACGATCTCTGAGTAAATATAGTGTAGCACTTATCATTGTTTTTCTTTTCTCTTTCAGGTAATAGATGTTAAATTTCCTTTTCTGTCTTTACTTAGGAATCTTTCATATAAGCAAAAACTGTAACCCTTTACTTCTTTCATAATTAAACTCTGGCAGTCCCACCTACAACAAGTGTACCTTATGCAATGAATGAAAACTTGTATGAAAATTGAAAGTTTTTTAAAATTATACACTTTTAAATGCCTCCTGAGAATAGACTATTTAAAGCCATTCTACGGTGATTGTGATGAATAAGATTAATTACTTACTAGTGTATTTCAATTGAGTTTAAATTTTTAAATATTTTTCCATGCTCTTTTTCCTTTGAGATTTTCCAAAAGCAAGGAACATTTTGAGCAAGTAAAAGGAATGTAATATAAGAAAGAATATATAGCAACTATCAAAAGATAATATGATTTTAAAGTCTTAAACAGCAGTGTTTGTGGAGTTTTTTTGTAGTTACATATTTTTTAAATCTGCTCTGCATTAACATTAGACCTGTTATTATATTTTTTAAGATTTTATTTATTTATTTTTAGAGAGAGGGGAAGGGAGGGAGAAAGAGAGGGAGAGAAACAGCAATATGTGAGAAACAGCAATTGCCTCTCACACGCCCCCAACTGGAGACCTGGCCCACAACCCAGGCATGTGCCCTGACTGGGAATCAAACTGGCGACCTTTCAGTTCACAGGCCAGTGCTCAGTCCACAGAGCCACACCAACCAGAGCTAGATGTATTATTTTACTATTGTTGGGTGACATTTATGGGAATGTGAACAGCCTAAGCTTTTGTAGTTAAAGCTAGATTTGATTTAGCAAGGTGTGCTGTAAGATAGTCCTTGGTTAAAGACTTTCAAATATAAGTGGAAACTGTACCATCTTATAATTTCTAAATTATTACTTCATAGTCTTAATATGAAACAACTGTGTATGATAAATTAGAACTTTCAGTCTTTAAAATAAAAGACAAAGGATCAAAGCTCTGTATAAAACTCCTTGTATTTTGGTTGCCATCCATTTCCTTGTTGATGACAGAGCAGACAAATAAGATCCAGCTGTTATTACCTCTGCCTCATGACGGCCCAATAAAAGACTTTGAGTAGATGAGAAGGGTTAGTCTGTGTAGAGTTGAGTTGATGAGAAAGAGAGTATTAATAGTCTGAGAAATCTAATCAATAAATCATATTTTTATATGTGATGTGTGTGTGTGTGTGCATTTGCTAGTTACAGATCAAACTAAAGGGAGGGATTTAATGTACTTATTCCTCGATAGGGAAGAGTACCCAAAAGAACATGTTAATGTGAGTCCTTCCATGAGATAGTAAATTACTTCAGGACAGAATAGTAATAATGGCCACAAATAGTTATTATATGCTTCTTCTGTGCCAGTACTTCACATATTTTTTCAATTTTTTGGTCATCTTTTAAAAGATTTTATTTATTTATTTATTTTTAGAGAGGGGGAAAGTGAAGGAGAAAGGGAGAAAAACATCAATGTGTGTTTGCCTCTCATGTGCCCCCCACTGGGGACCTGGCTCACATCCCAGGCATGTGCCTTGACTGGGAATCGAACTGGCAATTCTTTGGTTCACAGGCCGGTGCTCAATCCACTGAGCCACACCAGCCAGGGACTACTTCACATATTTTATTTTTACTTAATATTCCCCCAAATCCTTTGAGGTAGATACTATTGTTATAACCATTTTACAAATGTGGAAACTGAGTCTAGAAGGGGTAAGTAACTTGCCCAGGGTCTTAGAGCTAGTAAGTATATAGTAGAACTAAGATTTTAAACCATGCCTGTCTGACCTAAAGGCCCTAACTCTTCACCAGCGAGCTTTTATATCATTACATCTCACAGATTTCCCCAAACAGTGCCTTACACACATACACACATGAACAAAAAATGTATTTTTTTGAAATGGTACTGCCTGGCTTAAAAAATTCAATCTCAACAGTTTTGCAGAAATTGAACTATTAAGCTAAGCACTTTTAATGGTTTCTCAGCAAATGACAACCTGAACATTACTTTGAGTGTCAGATATTGAAAGTGTAAGCCCGGAAATAGTCCGTTAAAAAGCAAAGGTTACATATAGCACATTTGTTTATCCTGGAATCATTCAGTATTTTGTGTCATCTGATAAGTATGTCTCTAATTTAACATAAGTATGAATAAGAGATAGATTGATGACCTTGTCTCAACTTGCCTTAGTGAACTTTAAATTTCCTCAGAAAGTATTAGGCTTAAATACCTAGAAGAGATACTGGGAGATTAAAAAGACATTCATAATGATGCACAGTTGAAAACCAGCATTTTAGATTTAAGAGGAATATTTCTTTATAAAGTCCATGCTATTTCCATTTTTAAACAAATTTATGGTTTCTATTAACTATTACAGGGACTACAGCCAATTTTAGACAAAGCATTACAATTATAATTACTTGTATGTTGATTTACTGTTTCATATGTGATGTAGTAGAAGGAGCTCTATTTGGAGTCAGCTGGACCCAGATTTGAATGTTTCCCAGCCCACTGATTTTGTGACCATGAGCAGCAACAGCCAGTTCCTTCGTCCCAGCTGAGCCCATGAGGCTTACACAAATGGGGTGACTCATGTGAAGTCCTTGGTATAGTAGATGCTCATTTTTAAAAAAACGTCCTTATCCATGTTGTGGGAGCTATTCTTTTTTTAAAAATGGACTCAAATGAAATTTTGACACTTTGCTGGTAAAATAAAGCATAATTCATGTTAGGGTTCAAGCATAGTTTTTAAATCCTCACCTGAGGATATATTTTCTTATTACTGATTTTTAGAGAGAGAGGAAGGAAGATGGAAAGAGAGAGAGAGCACCATCAATGTGAGTCAGAAACATTGATTGGCTGCCTCCCTCATGTGCCCTGACTGGGGATCAAACCTACAATCTGAAATGTACCCTGACTAGGAATTGAACCCACAGCCTTTTAGTGTATGGGATGATGCTCCAGCCAATTCAGCCACCCAGCCAGGGCTCTAGCATAGTTTTTTCTTTTTTGTTTTTTACTGAAGATGTGTAGACACACTTAAAGCATTTCATTGAGTCAGGGTGAGCAGACCTCAAACGGATCTTCACCAGGCAGAGTCAAGAAGTCGGACAGCTCATCTCATACTAGCTGTAAAGCTTTTGACAAGATGCTTCACCTTTCTGGGCTTTGGTTTCCTCCTCTACAAATTGAGGGTAATGACAGAATTTATTACTTAGGGTAGCTGTAAAGAAAAATGAAATAATACTAGGCAAACATTAAGTACTGAAGTGTTAGCTATTACTAGTAGGAGCTTATACTCAAATCTAAGTATAGAAATGTATAAATTAATGATTTTAAAAAGTCTTACTATTGTATCTTAAAGTTACTTTTATAGATAAAATAAAAGAAATAAGTAGTATTTACATTGCAATTGTTTAAAACTCTTAAAATACAAATATAATGACCCTTGTCCTAACTGGGCTGTGGGCGTTGGGTTAGTTTGTGGCCCACTCGGTGGCCCGGGGCCCGCTCGCACTGTTGCACCGCACTGGGAGTGCCAGAGCTGAAGAGTGTAACCATTGACCCCACGGTCCCCAAAACTCGCCAGGTGAAGGAGGCGCCAGGTGCCAGGTGCTTGGTGCTGGCATTAGGTGCCATTCTCAGAGAGAGTAAAGAAAATGTTTTCCAGAGACAAACTGCAGGGTGGTAAATAATAGTCTTCTTTAAAATGACTAACAGTTCTATGCCAAAGAAGTGCTGGCAGTATCTAACTCAGGATACTATTTTGTCAGAAGAGGAAGGTGTAATTTTTCTGCAGTTAGACTAGGTTGCTAGTTTGCTGACCTGGGAATTAGACTTTGAAAAACAGTAATTGCTACTACTAAATATTTTCTTCAGAAACTCCAAATAATCTAAAATTCTTTCTTCTTGCCCTACCTGCAATGTACACAGAGGTATCTTCTCACTTCTGAATTTTTTCAACTCAGTCGGCCTTTTTACTATTAAATTCAGTGGACAACTGCGGCAAACAGTTCATGAGTCATTGGATGTGCACTAGGGAGAAGTATGGGACAGACTTGCTGTTCTTTTCCAGGCCAGAGCTTACCTGAGAGTGGCTGCAGAAGTGGTGAGAAGACTGCCACCGCCTCCGCAGTGATTCCCCACGGTCCTGGAAACTTACCTGCTGCACGACAATAGGAAGACCTTTGGAAATCAGCAGTGTGGTGGTAAAACCCACAGAAGTACTAGCAATCATAGTTGTTTTGTTGTATTTCTAAGGAAATAATGTCTCATTTTCAGGTTTGATTTGCTAAGCAATGACTCACAAATGAAGTTTTTACATATCAATGCTAACTGCTACATTTAGGAGTTTTTTGAAAGCTGATGTGTACCAACTGCACAGAACTGCATTTTATTTTATTGAAGAATCATGAGTTTATATTACAAGCTCAACTTTCAATTCAGGAGAGAAATATACTCTTTCTGCAGAACCACAGAGCTGGTCATTTAAAGGATTTACTGAATTTGTGTAAGAATATAAGTGTGATGCCCCTCCATCAGGCAGTTTGAATCCTGCCTCTAATACTATCTTGAACACATTCTTTTCTTTTCTTTTTTTTTTTTTACATTTTTATTGTTATTCAATTTTGAACACATTCTTAACATAGATGAAACCTGTGTTCCTCATCTGGACCAAACTCCACCCTAGACTTAATGAATCTGAATCTCCGGGGATAGGGCCTGGACACGTGTGTTTTTAACAAGGTCCTAATGATTTTGATAAATCTTAGGATGGCAATAATAGTAATAAGAGCTAACATTTATCAGGTGTTTTCTTATGTTCCTTATAATTAATCTTCCAATTGTATGAGTGGGGTGCTCCATTTTACAGATGAGGAAACAGTTACAGGCAAGTTAAGTGTCTTACTGAGCAAGGGCTCCTATTTTAGCAAGATGGAGCTGGGCTTTAAACCTGGGCAGTCGGATACTGGATCCCTCCTTTTGCACAACATGGGGCACTTGTTTATGTCAAAAGGGGGATATAGTATTCAGCATTATCTCAAACTCACTTGACCATGAAACTCCCTGTCCCTACCCCCACCTTTTAGAAGTAGTTCATTTTTCAAAGAATATACTTTGAAAAACATATCTTATCTAGTTGAGGCTCGGAGAGTTGGGGGGCATCCCTGGGTTAGGAAGCAAGATAGTTATGAGGCTGCAAGTGTTGGTGAGTCATTAGTTAACCCTCATACACATAAATGCTCTATGACCTTTGGCAAATGCCTGACATCCTGTGCTCTGTAGTTAAGCAGCCAGAAAATTAGGCAAAGAGTTACATGTCATTCTAAACATGTTTTCCCACACTTATGTTCACATGATTATTTATAGCAGCTTTATTTGTAATAGCCAAAACAATGCAGAGTTTTTCAGTATGTGAATGGTTAAACAAACTGTGGTATATCCATACCGTGGAATACTACTCAGCAGTAAGAAAGAACAAACTATGGATGCATGCTACAACCTGAATAAATTCTAGAGAATTACACTGAATAAAAAAGTTAATCCCAAAAAGTTATGTATCATGACTCCATTTATGTAACATTCTTGAAATGACAAAATTATAGAAATGGAGAACAAATTAGTGGTTTCCAGGGGTTATGGAAGGTTTTGGGTGGTTGGGGGTTGTGTGTGTTTATAAAAGGGCAACACCGGGGATCCTCACAATGAGGGAAAGACTGTGTCAGTGTCAGTGCCTTGGTCGTGGTAGTGTTCAGTAGTTTTGCCAGATGAACCATTAGAGGAAATTGGGTAAAGGGCACAATGGAATGAATCTCTCTGTATTAGTTTTTTATCATTGCATGTGAATCCACAATTACTTAAAAATAAAAATGGAAGTTTAATAAAAATAAATCACATGTGCTTCTGTGTCTGAACTGAATGTCCTGGAACACATTACCCACGCTAATTAAAATCATGAATAGAAGTATTTGTGGACACACAGTAACCATTATTCATCACTCCAAGAAGGAAGTAATCACTTTAAGTTGTAGATGGTTGTTTGTGTTTTTATTTTTGGGGGGGAAGGAGGCCAATATAGAGCACTTATTAAAAAAAGCAAATATTTGAACCAAGCTTAAATTTACCTGGAAAAAGAATGATTTAAATAAGCTTCAGAGGCCCTTAAAGTTGTGAACCATAGTTTAATACATCTTTTGAGGAATGGGAAAGATAGTCTTTACTCAATACCTGACCTAGAGAAGACCAACATACATAATCACCTGTTCCCCTCTCCTCCCTCATCACTCGTCTCTGCAGATGCTTCCAGGAAAGCCACTGCAAAAATGGGGGTTGGCGCTTGTAAGAGTTCAGAAGTGGAGGAAGGACAAGTTGCGGTAAGAGCAAGAATGAAGTTTATCCTAAAATTTTGCTCATGGCAGCCTTTGCTAAGATTCAGAGAGCTGGCTTCAAAGACAGACTGTTAAGCAAAGCTAATCTGCCTGTTGTTAGGGATAATATTTATTGCTCATTATTCATATTTCCATGGAGTATAGAGAATTTCCACTTCACCATCCAGGAGGGAAAGGCAAGCTCCCCAACTCACTCCATTCCAGGAAAGAAGGAGTGACTCATCTTCTGGGTCAATTTCTTCCTCTCTGCATTTCCTCAATTTCAGCCAAATCCCAAGCTTTCTGAGGAAACCTACAGGGAAACCTGAAGTCCACTTCTGCCTCAGACTTGGGTGGGCAAGTTGTTCATCTAACTTAGGGGTAGGGTATTGGTAACCCATGTGGTCACATATCTTCTATTCCCGCTACTTATGAATAATAAAGCTATTTTTTTCATCTTTGTCTGAGATCTTTGTCTCTCAGTTCTAAACAGGGGAAGATATCCTGAACCACATGCCATGAAAACACAAAATGTCTTTCTAGAATCTTATAAACTTCAAACCAGAGATCATGTTAGAGTTCAGTGTATTTGAAGTACCTCTAGTAAGAAATCAGTTTATCAATGACCAGAAGATAATTTAGAGGGATGTGGGGTGAGGTTATTATGAAGTATATACATATATAATAAAGCACAGAAGACAAATATACAGGTCAATTAATTATCTACAAAGTGAACACCCATGTAACTACCAACCAGGTGAAGAAGTAAAACACTGCCAGCATCTGAGAAGGCCCTGTGTTTTCCTTCACAGTCTCTCCTTCTCCTCCCCTTACAAAATTTACCACATACTAAGGTGTGAACACCTAGGCCTATGCCCTCAAACATTACAGTTTTGCCAGTACTTTTCAGATGTATATTAAATGGAATTATACAGTATTTTGCTCTATATTAACTGCTTCTATTTGGTTCCATATAGATTGTTTTTCTCTGTTTCTGAGATTCATGTCTAGTTTTGCATTAGCTGTGATTTGTTCTACTCTTTCCTGCAGAATGTTCCATTGTTTGCATATACAACTTGTCCATTCCACTGTAGATGGATATTTGGATTGATTTTAGTGTTTTGCTATTACAGATAATGCTGCTCTGAACATTCTTGTACGTGTTTTCTTTGTGTTCATGTGCTTGAATTTCTGTTGAGTTATTTCTGGGAATGAACTTACTGGGAGTTGCTTAGTGATATCTCATTGTGGTTTTAACTTGCATCTCCTGATTACAAGTGAATTTGAGCACTTTTACTTATATTTATTGGCTAATTAGATAGCCTTTTTTTGTGTAGTCCAAGTAAAATCTCTTACCCATTTTTCTATCGCGTTGTTAGAGAATATGTGTATTTTTATATTCTTAATACAAGTCCTGTCAGTTCTTTGTGTTAAAGATATCCATAGAGTGGATAGCTCTTCCACTCTATGACTTGTTTTTCACTGTCTTAATAGTGTCTTTTGATAAACAAAGGATCTTAATTTTAATGTACTCAAATTTATCATTTTTTACTTTTATGATTATTGATTTTTGTGCAGTGTCCAAAGCATGAAGAGATTGTTCCATATTAACTTCTAGAAGTTATAAAATTGTTTTGCCTTTTACATTTAGTTTACAATCCAGCTGGAATTATTCATTGGTTATTAGGCGAGGTAAGCTTTAAGTTTCTGTTTTTGTCTTTGTGGCTATCTCATTGTCTCAGTACCACAGGACCCATTTTCTCCTCCGCTATTTGGCAATACCACCTTTATTGTAAATTATATGTCTGTGTTTCTATGGGTTGAACACTGTGTTTCTGAGCATTCTATTCTGTTCCATTGGTTTACTTGTCTGTCTTTGCAACTTAAGCACAAGGTAATACGAGAGGGATTTGAAGTCAACAATGCCTGAAGGTAACCATAACAACAACAATACCTAAACAAGATAACTCCTGGCCAATTCGACTCAAGCCTGCCCATTAAGTTCTAGAAAAAGAACAGGCATGCCCATATTTAGCCATAAATGCTATTTATCTCAGTTCCTACTCTTCTGCTCACAATAGCCAGTATTTAGTTTAAAAATTATAGGATATAAAAAGCAAGAAAATCAACCCCTTATCAAGAGACAAAGCATTCAAGAGAACCAGACAGAGATGACTCAGATGTTGGTACTGTCAGATAAGGAATTTTAAAATGGCTACAATTAATATGTTAAAGGATCTAATGGAGAAGGTTGACAACATGCTTCATTAAATGAGGAACTTCACAGAGACAGAAACCGTAAGAACAAGTAAAACAGAAATGCTAGAAATTAAAAAAACACAGTAACAGAGATGAAAAATGCCTTTGGGTTCATCAATAGACTTGACACAGATGAAGAAAGAATTGATGATCTTGAAGACAGGTAAACAGGAGTTACCCAAATTGAAGCACAAACAGAATGAAGAGTTTAACACACAGACACACACACACAGGGGATAAATAGAAGTATAATAAGAGGGGACCACTGGGACAGACAAAATATTTAAAGAAATAACTATTAAGAAGTCTCTAGACAAAAGGTATTAAACCAGGGAATTTACAAAGCTCAGAAAGCCTTGAGAAGGATTTTTAAAAACCTACTTATATTAAAACCAATGGAAAAACAAAAATGAGAAGTCTTGAGGCAGTAAGTGAAAAAATTCACATTAAATACAACAAAAATAAGAATATGACTTAAATACAGACCTGTATGTCATATACAGACCCACTGTGTAAGTTGTAAGGCAATGGAGGAACATCTTTAAGATGGTGAAATTAAAAAACAACTGTAGATGCCAGAGTTCTATACCAATGAAAATAACATTTAAAAAGAACAATTTTTTTTCAGACCAAAACTGAGAGAATTCATTAATATCAGACTATATTACAGTGTACTATAGGAAATTCTTTAGGCAGAAGGAATACCAGATAGAACTTCGATCTATACAAAAAAAAGGAAGATCTCTGAAGAGAATTCAAATAAATAGTATTTTTGATTACTGTAAAAAGCAATCGATTATCTAAATAAGTGATAGCAATATATTGTGGATTTATAACATATATAGAAGTAAAATATATGCCAACAATAACACAAAGGATGAGGGGGATGCTATTGTAAAGTTCTTACCCTATGCTAGAAATAGTATATTATTTGAAAGAACATTGTGATTAATTAAAGCCAAACATTATAAATTTCAAACAACTAATATTTTTAAAAAATAGTTTAATAATCCAGTAGTAGAGATAAAATGGAATCAAATATACCTAGTCCAAAGCAAGCAGAAACAGAAGTATAACAGGAACAAAGGAACAAAGAACAAGTAGAACAAAGAGAAAACAACTAGCCAGATGGCAGATTTTAAAAATCCAAACATTGATAATTACAATGAATGTAAATGTCCAAAACATGCTAATTAAAACACTGTCGGAATGGGTAAAAAAATAAGACTCAATTTTATACTGTCTAAAGGAAAGCCATTTTAAATATAAATAGGTTAAAAGTAAAATATAGAAAAGATATACAAAATAAAGATTAATCAAAAGATATGCAGAATGCCTAGAGTATTAGGCACAGGAGACTTAAGAATAAGGGACACCAACTACCAAAGCTCACTCAAGAGGAAATAGATAACCCGAATAGTCATAAATCACTTAAATGTAATTCATAGTTAAGAGTCAACAAAGTAAACTCCAGCCCCAGATGCCATCATTGCGAAATCTACCAATATTTAAGGAAGACATAATGACAGTTCTGCACAAACTTTCCCAAAAACTAGAAGAGGGAACAGAATTACCCTAATAATCAAACCCAACCAAGACAGTCCAAGAAGACTACATTGCAATATTCTCTATCAGCCTAGATACAGAAATCCTCAGCATTTATTATTTAATTGAATTATCCTGAGAATGCAAGGTTGGTTCAAAATTTGAAGATCAATGTAAACAGTGATTAAACAAGAACCGGAGTGAAGAAATACAGACTAAGGAAGAAAACCATGTTTATCTTAACAGAAGTGGAAAAAGCATATGACAGAATTCAACATTTACAATAAAAATCCTCAGCAAACTAAGAATAAAACACAAATTTTCCAGCCTGATAAAAAGCATCTGGGAAAAAAATCTACATCTAACATCATAACTAATGGTGAAAGACTGATTACTTCCCTCCTAAGACTGGGAACAAAGCAAGGTTGTCCAAGCTCACTACTTTTATTCAATATTGTAGTGGAGGTCTTAGGGCAATTAAAAAAAAAAAAAGCATACAGATTGGAAAGAAAGAAAGAAAACTGTCTCCACTCACAGGCAACAGGATTGTTTATGGAGAAACCCCCCCAAATATTTTTTTAAAGTGCCTAGAACTAATAACTGAGTTTAGTAGAGTTGCAGTATGCAAGTCTATACAAAAATGAATTTAATTCTATATATGATCAATGAATGATTGAAATTGAAAATAAAAGAAATAAAAACACACAGATGGTGAGAGATACTATGTTCATGGTTTGGAACACACGATATTATTCAGATATCTGTTCTCCCCAAATTGATCTATAACCAATGCAGTCTCAGTAAAAATCCCAGGAGATATTTTTGTTGAAATTGACAACGTGATTCTAAAATTTATGTGGAAATAAAGAGGGTTTACAATAGCCAATACAGTTTTGAAAAAAGATTAAAATCAAAGGACTTACACTACTTGGTTTTAAGACATTATTAAGCTACAGTAATCAGGACAGTGTGGTATTGGTGTAAAGTTACACATAGCACAATAAGACCCTAGAACAATAGACAGAGATAGTCAGAGACAGTTCAGAGATAGTCATATATGAATGGGGTAACTTGATTTTGAGCAATGGGGTCAAAGCAATTCAATGAAGAATAGATCATCTTTTCATCAATTGTGCTTGAACAATTAGATATCATTTTGCAACAAAATGAACCTTGCCTTACACATTACACAGCTACAAAAATTTTATCAAATGAATCTTACACCTAGGTACAAAATTTAAAATTATGAAATTTCTACAAAGGAAGCTTAGGAAAAAATCTTCATTATCTTCAATTAGGCAAAGATTTCCTAATAGGCCACAGAAAATCACTATAAAACTATAAAACAAGAAGTTGATAAATTGTACTTAATCAAAATTAAAGCAGCTGTTTGAAAAACACAGTCAACAAAATTAAAAGGCAACTTATAGACTGGAGAACATTTGTAAAACATCTGACAAAGAATTTGTATCTAAACTATATTTAAAAAGTCTTAGACCCCATTAATAAGAAGACAAAAAGCCCTTTTAAATTTTTAATATATTTTTTGATTACGCTATTACAGTTGTCCCAGTTATTTCCCCTTTGCTCCCCTTTACCTGGTTCCCCTATTCCCTCCAGAAAACCCTTCCTGTAGTTCATGTCCATGGGTCATGCCTGTAAGTTTTTTGACTACTCCATGTTCTATACTGTTCTTAACATCCCCCTATTTTGTACCTACCAATTTGTACTTCTTAATCCCTGCACCTCTTCCCCCACCCTATCCCTCCCATCCCCCTCCCAACTGATAACCCTCTAAATGATCTCCATATCTATGATTCTGTTTCTGTTCTGCTTGTTTGCGTAGTTTGTTTTTTAGATTCAATTGTTGATAGTTGTGACTTTTTTGCCATTTTAATGTTTATAGTTTTGATCTTGTTCTTAAATAAGTCCCTTTAACATTTCATATAATAGTGGCTTGGTGATGCTCTGGCTGGTGTGGCTCAGTGGATTGAGCGCAGGCCTGCGAACCAAAGGGTCATTGGTTTGATTCCCAGTCAGGGCACATGCCTGGTCCCTGGGGAGGTGTGTGAGAGCCAATCGCACATTGATGTTTCTCTCCCTCTCTTTCTCTTTCCCTTCCCCTCTCTCTAAAAATAAATAAATAAAATCTTTTAGAAAATATAATGGCTTGGTGATGATGAACTCCTTTAGCTTTACCTTGTCTGGGAAGCACTTAATCTGCCCTTCCATTCTAAATGATAGCTTTGCTGGATTGAGTAATGTAGGTTTTAGGTCCTTGCTTTTCATTACTTTGAATACTTCTTGCCTGTCTCTCTAGCTTGCAAAGTTTCTTTTGAGAAATCAGCTGACAGTCTTATGATAACTCCTTTGTAGGTAACTATCTGCCTTTCTCTTGCTGCTTTTAAGATTCTCTATCTTTAACCTTTGATATTTTAATTATGATGTTTCTTAGTGTGGTCTTCTTCAGGTCTATCTTGTTTGGGATTATCTGAGAACCCTGGATTGTATGTCTGTTTCCTTCACCAAATTAAAGAAGTTTTCTTTCATTATTTTTCATATAAGTTTTTAATTTATTACCTTTTATCTTCTCTTTCTGGCACCCCTATGGTTCAAATGTTGGAATGTTTGAAGTTGTCCCAGAGGCTCCTTAACCTATCCTTGTTTTATTGGATTCTTTTTTCTTCTTGCTGTTCTGATTGAATGTTTTGTTTCTTCCTTATATTCCAAATCATTGATTTGATTCTTGGCTTCACTCACTCTACTGTTGTTTCTCTGTAAATTGTGTAAAATTCACGTCTGCCTGGGTCTTTTTTGTGCTGTTGAAGTACCCAGTGAGTTCCTTGAGCATCCTGATAACCAGCCTTTTGAACTCTGCAGCTAATAGATTACTTATCTCCATTTAATTTAGTTGTTTTTCTGGAGTTTAGATCTGTTCTTTTATTTGGGCCATATTTCTTTGTATCCTCATCTTGAGCCTCCCTGTGTTTGTTTCTGTGTATTAGGTAGAGCTGCCTTGACTCCCTGTCTCAGTAGCATGGCCTGTTGTAGAAAAGCCCACTGGTAAATTGGATGGGGCAGGGCCTTAGGTAATTGCCAGGGAGGGGCAACCCATGCTGCCGTGCTGTGACTCTGTATGGAGGAGGGCTCAGAGAGAGGACAGTGCCGCTGACTGGCCTCTAGAGTTTTGTCTGGGAGAAAGCTGTCCACTTCAATTTCTCCCCACATGTCACTGGTGCCTTTCCAGCTGTTGCCTTGGTGCTGAAGCCCAAAGGGAGTGAGTCTGGGTTCCTAATTCCACTGTGGGCCCTTTAAGAGGAGATACCTGAGAATCCCTCAGTTTCATCTGCCCCCCTAACCCCCACTGGTTTTTATAACCAGAAGTTTTGGGGACTTACCTTCCTGGTACTGGAACCCTGGGCTGTGTGGTCTGGTGTGGGGCTGGGACCCCTTGCTCCTGAGATATCCTTCCCAATTTTTATCTACCACATGTGGGTGTCAGACCATCCATTCCAGTCTCCACGCCTCTCCATGTCTCTGCCCCTCATAGCTGTCTGAATGAATGTGGCCTTTTTAATTCCTTGGTTGGTGGGCTTCTATACAACTCTATTTTCTGATGAGTCTGGGTGATATTTGTTGTGTAGTCTAGTTGTAATTTTTGCTGTGGTTGTGCGAGGAGATGATCGTGTTTATCTATGCCTCCATCTTGACCGGAAAACCCTACTTTAAAATGGGCAAAGGTTGTTACTAGAGACTTTAGTAAAGAAAAGATACAATTTAAAAATAACAGGCAAAATGCTCATCTTTAGTCATTAGGGAAATTCAATAACCAAAAAACAAACAAAGAAACAAAAACCCTACGATGAGATGCCACTACACAGCCACAAAAATACCTACAATAAAGAGACTGACCACACCAGGTGCTGGTGACAATGTGGATCTACAGGAAGTTTTGTATACTTGGTAGGAATGTAAAATATACATTTACATTTGCAAAACAATCTGGCCCATGCTAAAAAAGTTAAGGATGCACTTACCATACCATCTAACTATTCTGTCCTAGATATTTACCCAAGAGAAACAAAATATATATCCACATGGAGAGTTAAACAAATATTCCTAGCTGCTTTGTTTATAAAATCTAAAAGTTAGAAACAATTCAAATATCTACCAAAAGGTAAATGCATAAACCAAATTTGCCATATCTATACAACAGAATACTCCTTAGCAATAACATGGAATGAATTATTGATGTAGTAATATGAACAGATCTTAAAATAATAATGCTGAATGAAAGGCAAACAAAAAAGTGCTACCTATATAACTATTCATATACAGTTCTAGAAAATGCACATTTCACTACTTGACACCGTAGATCAGTGGTTGCCTGGAGGTGGGTTTGTGGGGAGAAAGGACATGGAGAAGGGATGGATTTAAAAGGGAATGAAATGTCGAGAAGTGATAGAAGTGTTCATTAACTTGGTGAACATTTCACAGGTATACACATAGGTCAAAACTCATCAGGCTGTACATTTAAGTAGGTGCAGTTTATTGTACATCAGTTATACTTCAATAAAGGTGTAAAAGTAATTCATTAATGCATTGCTTTCTGATACTGAATTATACTTTGCAGAATAGTATTTTTTTAATACGATAATCCTTTTTAAATGCCTGGAACCTCGCACTTTTCATATATGACAGTTTTCAAATCCCTTTTTAAAAGCTCCATTAAAAAAAATTTTAAAGCTAGCTTATTAAACAATTGGATGAGCATTCTCTCTGTGTTAATCAATTTGACTACTAACATTTGGAGTTCAGGTTGAAACTTGAAGGATAATCAATTATTTGCTTTCTTTTCTTCGGCCACATCCTATTGTATGATCTGAAGCAGCAAATTGTTTTTACATTTAAAACTATGTTTAAGTAATTTGGCTTAAAGTGTCCATGTAGTGACAACAGAACCTGTCCGTAGACCACGTTCATAACCAGAAACCCTATTTCAATAACATGTAAACCCAGTCATCAGTTTAAAGCGTAGTGATGCTTTGCAAGCCTTGTTAAACTGTGTAATTGGAAGACCTATGTAAATATTAATCTGCCACACTTTCAACTTATTAATTGAAAAGTAGCTGACTTTTATTCCGAGGAATGTCAGGCTTGTAACATTGTAACAACAAAGAACTTGGTTAAAACATAAAAGATGTTTGTTTAATACAAAATAATATCCTTTTAAAAAAGACCAAAAAGTGGCTGTGTATTTGAAATTGTTTTCAAATGACTTTCCTGCTCTTTATTGTTTATTATTTTTAAACTTTTACAGATATTTCAAAGTTCTATAGTTTTTAGTTTTTGTTTCAGCTTATTTATACCCTATGCCTTTGGTAATTTTTATCTTTTATAAGTGTTTATTTTTTTTTAGAGAGAGAGGGGAAGGAAGAGAGAAAAAGAGGGAGAGAGAAACATTCATGTAAGAAACATTGATTGGTTGCTTCCCATACATGCTCCAAACAGGGACCAAACCTGAAACCCAGGCATGTGCTCTGACCGGGATCAAACCAGTGACCTTTCGCTTTGTGGGGTGAGACCCAACCGACTGAGCCACACCAGTCAGGGCTGCCTTTGGTAATGTTTATACTGCAGGTTAGTTTGGGCCTTTACCATAAACATCAGTTGTCTTTTATAAATTGAATGCATCAAGCAATAATGATTTTTATTTTTTGTTATTTTAATGGAGACAGAAGATAGAACAATAAATTATCTTCAGGTATATCTGTTTCGAGCATTTAAAAAACATTTTGAACAATATGGGTGTTACAACTCTTGAGCTGTTGTTTAAACATTGTCTCTCACACTGTGCCTAATGGATTTAATTATGGTTCATACTCTTGTTTCTTTATCATTTCTTCAGGTGGAGAGCTATACAGATACATTGTAAGCTACTATGACAGCGTGTTATTAGGCTGTCTCTGCCGATAAAGGTATTTTCAAATTATGTTGTAACAGTCTCACAAATAAATTCCATTAAGCACTGGCTTTCTTTTGTAGTTCATTAACTGTAGTTACTCACCTAGGTCAAGTATAAGAGATAACCAACATATCCAAGTTAAAAGGCCTTATTTTGACTGGACCAAACGGTTGGCAATAGTGATTAGTCTAAAATCCATTTAATATGGATTTTATATTTCTTCAAAAATATTTCTTCAACTCTTTCTAGCTCATAATTGCCCCTGTGGAGCTCGTACTTAAACTGAGGATACCAATCATAAAGTAAATTTTGAAACTAATAGGCACCGATCTCTGACTTTTAAGTGTATTAGTAGTTTTAGAGACATGTTTTGGAGACAAATCTGGAATCAAGTTTGAGGAACAGGTGGTGAAAAGAATGAAGAAATACGAGCAAAGAAATTAGGGGACATAAACAGGCTGAATATGGCTTATACGGAGGTGCTATTGGAAAACTAGCCTGCTGATGAATATAGTTTCATATTTGGAAGTAGTGGATGAAAGGACAATAGGATGAAAAAACCGATTGGATCACTGAGAGCCTTGAATGACATGACGTGTAATTTGACCGTGATGTAATAAATAGTTACAAGTTTTTTAATTTTTAAAAAATTTATGATACATGCCTTCCAGACAGAATTTTAAAGGTACAAAAAGGGATTCCTTGAAAAATCTTCCTTTTATTAAAGTCTAACAAACTAATTTAAAAATTTATATGAAGAGCCCTGACCAGTGTGGCTCAGTTGGTTGGGCGTCATCCTGCAAAGCAAACGTTCGCTGGTTTGATTCCTGCTCAGGGTACAGGCCTGGGTTGTGGGTTCAGCCCCCATTTGGGGTGCATATAAGAGGCAACCAGTTGATGTTTCTCACATCAGTATTTTTCTCCCTTTCTCTTCCTCCCTTCCCCCCTCTCTCAAAAATACATTAAAAAATGTATACGAAGAGCAAAGATCCAAAAATAACTGAAAAACTGAAGAAGAAATATAGGCTGGAGGAGAGAGAGGAGGAAGGCAACTCACCCCACCAGATATCTAGACCTTCTATAAATCGCAGTAATTAAGACAGTTTGGTGTTATTACAAGGATAGAAAATGGACTAAATAGAGAGCCTAGAAATAGTCTGTGCATATTTGAGCACGTATGACAAAAATGGCCCTTACAGATCACTGGGGAAATAGTACAGGGACAATTGGTTCTCCATATGGGAAAAAAGAAAACAGATCCCTACCTCATGCCATACAAAAAATCAGTTTTAAAGGTGCAATTATAAAATCTTGAAGAAAATGTAGGACCTTTGTGACCTTAGGAGTGAAGCTATCTTAAACAAAATACAAAAGGCACTAACCACACAAGAAAGATTGATAAATTGAGCTATATTAAAAATTAAGAATGTCTCTTTAAAAGACACCATGTAGACATTGAGGAGTAAACCATACACTGAGAGAACATATTGCAGCACCTATAACTATCCTGAATAATTCAAGAGCTCCTACAGATCAATAAGAAATAAAAAAGATAACTTCATTGGAAACTAGGCAATAGAGACAAAACAGACATTTCACGGAAGAGGAAACATGAATGGCCAATAAACATAAGAAAAGAAGCTCAATCCCAGGAGTAATCAGGAAAATGCAAATCAAAACCAATGAGATGCCATTTACACTCATTGGATTGTAAAAATTAAGTCTTATAAACCAAGTGTTGGGAGGGATGTGTTTTTGTCGTTGCTGGTAAAATGTTAAACAACCACTTTGGAGAGCACAGCCTTATAATATTGCAGTCACGTAACTTCCCAGTCTGTTCTGGGTATTTCCTGGAGGACGTCTTGCACACGTTCACCACAAGACACAAAAGAACGTTCATGGCAGCACTGCTCAGAGTAGCAAAGACCTGCAAATACCCCCAATGCCTGGCAACGGAAGAATGGATAAAGTCAATGTGGTACAGTCACACAGAATATTATGTAGCTACCTTTAAAAAAAATGGATGAATCAGCCCTGGCTGGTGTGGCTCAGTGGATTGAGTGCTGGCCTGCGAACCTAAAGGTTGCTGGTTCAATTCCCAGTCAGGGAACGTACCTGGGTTGTGGGCCAGGTCCCCAGTGGGGGGGCGTGCAAGAGGAAACCACACATTGATATTTCTCTCCCTCTCTTTTCTCCTTCTCTTCGCCTCTAAAAATAAATAAATAAAATCTTTTAAAAAAATGGATGGATCTTAGGAGCATAATGTTTGAAAATGACAAGTTACAGAAGACTATTTTATAGGACAGAGAGTCTATTTCAGCAATGCCATTTTACAAATCTCCAAAACAAGCAAAGCGAACTAATCTATGATTTAGCCATATTAACATGATAAAATTTCTTAAAAGCCTGTAGGAATGATAAACACTAAAATCAGGTAAGAGTTATAGGTAGGGTAAGAGACGGGGATGAAGCAAGAAAGGTAGAAAAAGGTAAATACAGTATTGGTAAACTGTTTTTTTTAAGTTGGGAGGGTGGGACAGGATCATGGCTATTCTGTTTCTTAACTCACTGGTAGATATTCTTTTGTGTGTATAAGGTGTAACCTTAACTTACAGAAATATAACTTCATTTGAAAAAAAATGTGTTTTTTTTTCTTCCTTCTCACTCAACCCCCTTACCTCATTTCCCTCCCACAGAGGTTTGTTAAATAAATTGTGAAACATCCACACAATGGAATATAACACAGCTATTAAAAGAGAGTAAAGCAGCTCCATGTGTTCTGAAATGGATGGATCACTGGTTATATTGTTAAACTGTGTGTGTGAAATACTGCAATTTACGTGTAAACACTGGCGCACACACATGTCT
Source organism: Desmodus rotundus (assembly GCF_022682495.2). NCBI lineage: Eukaryota > Metazoa > Chordata > Mammalia > Chiroptera > Phyllostomidae > Desmodus > Desmodus rotundus. The sequence continues at coordinate 55,342,866 of NC_071393.1, read as the reverse complement.
GTGTATGTATGTGTGTGTCCGCTGTCTCAGTGTGGTTACTGAGAAACTGGCTCTCATAAGTTCTTGACTCTGGAAGTGACTAATGGAAGCTTCATTTTTAAAAGATTGATCCAGCCATGTGTAGGAAATGAGGTTGAGGCAGTGTTGGGGTGGGGTGTAAGGGAGGGGCACTCAGTAACAAAATCAGGGGAAATAGGGAGACCAGCTGGAAACCATCACAGGGATGTGGCCATGAGGAAACCGAGCTGGAGAGGGGCGATGGAAGAGCATAAGGAAGGGAAGTATCTATTTTGAAACTGAAATGATTAAACAGTTCATTCTGTACTTACTGTAGCCAATACCCAGTAGTCTTAAAAATTCATGTAAAACTACATTTTTAATCTACTAAATGCAACTGATTTTATGACCTGTTAAATTCAAGGCATGGCCATAAAATGTCACAGCATAGATGGTCTTCAGAAGATTTTGTGGAATCTCCTTTTGCAGTCAGACCATGAAGGGAGAAAAAACTACAAAATCAGAAATTCTTCCTGATTTACTCTCTATAAACTAATTTTTGACCTTTCACCCTGAGAAGGACTTTATTGGTGTCTTTGGTGGGATTATAAAACGTTTGCCTACTGATGTGTCCTATGTAGCAATACAAAAAATACCCTCCTAACTAGATATTCTCAGAAGTACTTTTTAAGGCAGAGAATAAATATAGGACTTGTTCTCTTGACACCTACAATCAAATTTAATGAAAATGTTAAAAACTTTTCTTCTATCAATGAATTATGGTATGAATTTTTGCAGATGTATAGTATTATATCCACAGTTATGAATTGTTCATTTTTCTTACATTGTTCCATCAATTATTGACGTGACCATTTTTTTACTAATTTGTGGTAGAATCTGCTGGCAATCTGAAACAAAATAGTTCTATCCACCCTTTCTCTCCCCTCCACCTGCCCCGCCCCGACCAGGCCTTCTTTCTTCTGCCCGTCTTGCCGTCATTACTCTCTTGCCTTTGCCCTTTCTGCCCATAGGAGCAGTTGTGTGCAGACCTATCGACTGCAGTTCTGTGTGTGTGACTCTCCGCTGCCCATTTTCCTGACCCTGGAATAGAGTCACCACGCTCACCAGTACAAATCAATTACGACTTGTTCAGGTACCCGAATCTTTGAACATCTGTTGTCCTTTACGTCATTTATGGGACTCAGAACAGATCCACTTGACTTTTTTCATCTCATACCACAGGGATTTTCTAAAACTGGTGTTATTTCCTGTGGCCCAGAGATTGTTTCATTTTCCTGCAAGAGGAGGAAAAGAGGGATCAAAATGCTTCCTGTGGTTGCATAAAGTTTATTTTAGGAACTAAAATCTGCGCTCTTTTTTTTCCTTATATTCCTTGCTGAAGAATTTGTAGGATGATGTTTGCTCCTTTGCACCAAGGAAATGTTTCTTTTACTGATTAGAAAGTTTTAAAATAAATATTACGTGACCCCTTAGTTCACATTCCAGGCATCATGTGTGTGGAGAGAGAAAACATTGCTCTGAACCCCTCTCCTTCCTCTTTAGTTAGTGTTCAGACTGTTGCTTGAAGTAATTGGCATTATTCAGCATCTCTCTACACTCGCCTGCTTTTACGAACAGTGTACATAAAATCATCAATGAATAAAAATAGCAAAACCTTTTATTAGCTTATGTCATTTCATGGTGAGGAGAGAGAATTTTTACTGTCTTGAATAAGCAAGTAATTTTCTGTTGAATCGGGGATTTCTTATCATTTTTAGGGAGGAATTTTCGTATAAACAAGCTTTTTGTATCTAATGCTCCAATTAATTGCATTTTACAACAATTATCAAAAATAAACATTCATAGTAACTACTTCCTATTATAAAGACAAGAACACGGAGCTATTTCGTCAACTTGCTTTTTTTTTAATAAAATGAAATATTCTAAGAATAGAAAAATATGCCGTCTAAGCATTTAGACCGAACCTGTAACAATGCACTTCTATTTCTGAATGATGGCCTTACCGCCGGGCTTTTTAGGATGCTTTCGTGTCCTGAGCTTTAGAAACAAGTTCGCGTGCAACTTGTACATTTTCTAAGAGCACACTTTCCAAGTGCAGGGCAGGTGCTGCTACTTCAGTTTTGGAACTTCATACCTCTGTTAATAAAAATCGTGTTGCAAAGTAGTTTTTTTTAACAATTTGTAGCAATCCTAATGTTATTAATTTAATAAATGAAGGAGTTATCAAGTCCCTTGTGAATAAGAACACTGGTCGCCATCTCCAAAATTGGCTTGAGGGAAGGGTTGATTTTCTGGTGAGATGAGAGACCAAACCATGACAATAATTTTCTTCTGTATTGTCAATTTGTCTGTGCTGGAAAGTACCTTACCAACATGAATTTCTTTCCTTTTTTTTTTTTTTTTTTTTTTGCTTATTGGTAAGCCTAAGGCACGTATTTTTTCAGGTGGATGAAACAGATTTGGAAGTTTCAATAAATTTGCCTAGGTAAGACGGTCAAAGGAAAATACAGTCGTCCCTGGATATCCTTGGGGGATTGGTTTTAGGGCCCCTGCAGATAGCACAGTCCATGGATGCTCAAGTTCCTCATGTAAAAGGGCACAGAACAACACAGACAGTTGGCCCTCTGCATCCATGGATTCCTGACTGCGGGTCAAAAACAGTATTTTCCATCTTCGGTTGGTTGAATCCTCAGGTGCATCATCTGCAGCTCCGGAGGGCCAGTGGCGCACCCAAAGAAACTCAAGAACCGTGTTAAGCTTTTGTCAGCTGGTGCAGTCCCCAGTATTAAGTGGATATTAACCGATGTTGTTAAGATTCTATTCAGATTTCCCTACCTTATCCATCATAATTTCCTTGCTTTACTCTCTGGAGTACTAGATATGAATTTGAAGGGAAATTTGAATCAAATAACTATACCAGATAAATTTGAGTAAATGTAATTGGCATTCTTATCAAATTAAGTATTAATCAAGAATATAATTTTAACTCATTTCTTTTATTCATTTACTATGACCCTTCTCTGAAAGATTTGTTTTATAGCTTTAAAGAAATATTTGCTCTCTCCCAACTCCATTGCTCTGTGTGCGTGTGTGTGTGTGTTTAAATAGCGATTGGAGGAAGCACTCAAGAGAGGATGGCATCTGGAGGAATAAGGAGCTACCCCGCCATGGAGGGTGGCAAAGAGGAAGTGTGCAGTGCTTGAAGTGATTACATTTGCTGGGCCATCTGGTCATCAGGAAAGGGCTGTGTTTTCAATTTCACAGTGAATGAGAACAAGTTTATTAAGGAAGGAGAGCATTTAATGTAAGGAAGAAAGGAATCATGCTTTATTTCTACTACTGAGCCTCAGCTTGCTTAGTTACAAACAGAAGGGTCACCTGTGAAGCCTGATCATCAGTATGACTGTGTGATGATGTCGCTGTCTGCGTTGCTGGGGGACAACTTGGAGACAATGATTTGGAGATATGAGCAAGCATGCAAAGGTAGCCACTTGGAATGAAGTCACTCCAGTCCCCTAAAGTCTCTTACCACCCCCACACACTCAATGGAGAGAAGAAAGTGAGCCAAAGGGGTGAATTTTTCCCACGCCAAGGGAAGAAACCAGAGCTCCTGGTTCCGTAAAGTTCACTGCAGAGCCTCTGATCCAGGGATTATTCGGAAAGCCGTGAATCAAATATAATTGATTAGCATCCATCCACTCTTCTAATTATTGAACTACACCATGCTTTAAAAGTTAAAGCCAAGCTCATGTTTTATTTGCCACTTTTTAAAATAAAGTTCAAGGAGGCTGTAGGGGGGAAATCAACAATAGGAAAAGAAATCAATACAAAAAGATCCTATCTGCACTAAGCGTTAAAATTGGTATGCCGAGACAGAGAGAGCTTGGAGGTGAGTCCACCTGTTGCCCCTGCAGTGGGCTCATTGTCATCTTTGCAAATAATTAACACAGTTCTCTGATGAAACCTGAATAAAACATAGAATGCTCACATTCTGGGCTGTGATTTACATTGAGCGGCCTAAAACTTTTATAGGTTTTGTAGAACCTACAGTTTCACAGAAAAGTGGAGTTTGTTTCAATCAAGGTACAGCTAACCATGGAGTGTGGGAAGAAATTTTCCTCACCCCCTAAGAGACTGTTGCCCAGATGGTCTTTGCTTTATTAGGAGTGCTTGTCAAGGTAAGAATTCTTTTCTGTTTCATTTGAAGCTGCCAGTATGGAGAGAGGGGTAGGGCTAGAAGTGGTTTGCCCTTCCAAATAGAATGGAATGTGCAAAGGCTTGAAGGCCAAGAGTTTAGTCAGCTTCCAGACCACAGACAAAACGTCAGTGAGGCTGAGGCTGGACTGGGCCGGAGCTGAGCAGAGATGAGCTGGGAGGGTATGAAGGGCCAGGTCATGAAGGGCTTGCTGCCACGAGAAGGAGTTGGGCCTTCCCTGCAGATGATAAGAAGCCTTTGGAGAATGTTAGCAGGCAGCCCTCCCTGTCTGCTAACAGGCTCCTCTGCTCCAAGCCCACACTCAGGCTGCACAGGCTGCTTCAGTGTGCATGCAGACAGCGCAACCAGCACCTGAACCTCAGAGCCTTTCCCAGTTTCCACTTTCTCAGCCTCCACTTTTCTGAATTTGTTCTCACCCACATTTACTGTGCATCTGAAGTCTGAAGCTCTCCTAACTCTGAATGTAGTACTTTACCATCATTCCTGTTTCTGTGTTCTATTGCCCTCACTGAACTTGCTTCTCAGGACTTCTGATGCCTTGGTGTCCCTTTACCTAGCTCTTGCCCTCTCTCCAGGCTTACCTTGTCTCTGTCTGTGTGTGTATGTAAAGGGAGAGTGGGGTGGAGAAATGGAGGGATGAAGGGAGAGGTTTTTAAGGAATTGGCTCACACAATTATGGAGCCTGACAAGTCTAAAGTCTGCAGGGTGGGCTGGCAGGCTGGGGACCCATGGAAGATCTGGTGCTGTGGCTCAGATGGAAAGGTTGGCCATTGGCAGAAGTCCTTCCCGCTCAGGAAGGTCAGTCTTTGGTTCTATTCAGACCTTCCACTGATTGGATGAGCACACTCACATTTGGAGGGCAATCTCATCACAAACACCCTCACAGAAACATCCAGAATAATGTTTGACCAAATATCTGGGCACCACAGCCCAGCCAAGTTGAAATATGAAATTAACTATGACACTTTCCTTTCTTGACCAACTTGGATGTACACAGCGAATGGTTTCGCTTGCTTCTCCCTCACTGTCTTACCTTGTTGTGTGACCACTATACCTGCTTTGTTAATGCCTAAGTTTGTATCATGCCTACGGTCTGTTTTCTCTCCTGAAACTGCTCAGCAACACTGAAGAAAACCACACACTCAAGTGGAGACAAAATGTGTAGTCTCCAGCCTCAACAGGGTCCTCAAGGTTGCTGGGCACTGCTTGTGTCCGTGGTCACCTCCCGCTCCATTCCCGCACAGGCTGTTTCAGACCTCTTCAGTTCTGTGCAGTTCCTTCATCCCAGTTCTCTCTGCAAGTAACTCACCTCTTAGTACATAATGAAAATCGGGCGTTTCAACCATGAACCACCTCAACTTGCTACTTTCCCTTCCTGATTGAGATATTTGGTTTTTTTAAAAATTGAATTTAATGGGGTGACATTGGTTAATAAAATTATAAGTTTCAGGTGTACAATTCTATAACACATCATCTGTATATTGTGTTGTGTGTTCTCCATCCCAAGTCAAGTCTTCCATCACCATTTATCCTCCTATTATCTTTTCCACGTTTCCCCCCACCCCCTTTTCCCTCTGATCATCACCATACTAGTGTTTGTGTCTGTGAGGGTTTTTTTTTTTTACTTACCTATTTATTTATTTATTTAATTTTAATTTTATTCAATTACAGTTGTATGCCTTTTCTCCCCATCCCTCCACCCCACCCCAATTGAACTCCCCTCCCCCCCACCTCCACCCTCCCCCTTGATTTTGTCCATGTGTCCTTTATAGTAGTTCCTGTGATCCCCTCTCCCTACTGTCCCCTCTCCACTCACCTTTAACTGGAACATAATCAACAGAAGAAAAAAGCAAACAAAATATAACCAGAGACATTGAAGTTAAAAACAATTTTTTTTTTGCTTAATCCTTTTACCTTTCTCACCCAGCTCTGCAACTCCCCTCCCTTTTGACAGCTGTCAATCTGTTCTCTATCTATGAGTGTTTCTGTTTAGTTTGTCAGTTTATTTTGTTTGTTAGATTTCACATTTGAGTGAAATCATATGGTACTTCTCCTTCCTGACTGGCTTATTTCACTTGGCACAATGTTCTCCAGGTCCATCTCCATTGTCCCAAAGGGTAAGATTTTCTTCTTTTTCATGGCCAACTAGTACTGCGTTGTGTAAAGTACCAAAGCTTTTTTATCCACTCATCTGATGGGCACCTAGGCTGCTTCCATAGCTTGGCTACTGTAAATAACGCTGCAGTGAATATAGGGGTGCTAATGTTTTTTCAAATAGGTGTTTCACATTTCTTTGGCTATATTCCCAGAAGTGGAATCACTGGGTCATAAGGCAGTTTCCTTTTTAATTTTTTGAGGAACCTCTATACTGTTTTTCATAGTGGCCGCACCAGTCTGCATTCCCATCAACAGTGCACAAGTGTTCCCTCTTCTCCACGTCCTCGCCAGTGCTTGTTGTTTCTTGATTTATTCATTGTGGTTTTAACTTGCATTTCTCTGATGATTAGTGACTTTAAGCATTTTTTCATATGTCAACTGGCCATCTGCATGTCCCCTTTGTAGAAGTGTCTATTCATGTCCTTTGCCCATTTTTTAATTGGGTTATTTGGTTTTTGGGTGTTGAGTTTTATGAGTTTTTTATAAATTTTGGATGTTTACCCCTTATCAGATGTATCATTGGTGAATATGTTCTCCCATTCAGTGGGTTGTCTTTGCATTTCATTGATAGTTTCCTCTGCTGTGCAAAAAATGTTTAGTTTGATGCAGTCCCATGTGTTTGTTTTGTTTGCTTGTTTCTCTTGCCTGAGGAGATACATCAGAAAAAATATTGCTGAGAGAAATGTCTGAGATTTTACTGTCTATGCTTTCTTCTAGGATTTTTATGGTTTCGAGTCTAACATGTAAGTCTTTAATCCATTTTGAGTTTATTCTTGTGCAGTGTGAGAAGGTGGTCTAGTTTTATTTTTTTGCACATGCCTGTCCCATTTTTCCAACACCATTTATTGAATAGACTGTCTTTACCCCATTGTATGTTTTTGCTTCTTTTATCAAATGTTAATTGACTATAAAGGCATAGGTTTATTTCTGGGCTCTCTATTCTGTTCTGTTGATCTATATGGCTGTTTTTATGCCAGTACCAGGCTGTTACGATTATTGTGGCCTTGTAGTATGGTTTGATATCAGGTAGCATGATTCCTCCAACTTTGTTCTTCTTTCTTGAAGAACAACAGATTGTTGTTCTATTCATGGATCCATATAAATTTTTGGAATATTTGTTCTAGTTCTATGGAACATGCCGTTGGAATCTTGATAGGAATTGCATCGAAACTATAGACTGCTTTGAGTAGTGTGGGCATTTTAATGATGTTACTTCTTCCCATCCATGAACATGGTATATGCTTCCACTTGTTTGTCTGAAGCATTTGAATTATCTTGGCTTGCTGACATAAGAGAATATTAGGAGCAGATAAAGAGCCCAACAGGCATTTACACTTTTTCTTCACAATTCATTCAGAGCTACTCTGCCTCTTTTCAGTTTTAACTTTCCTGGTGCCTCGATCTCTTACCCCATTTTCCCATGCTCTGTTTCTCACTTTCCACCTTGTCTCTCTAACCAGTGACTCAGTTTGAACTCAACATGCTGGCTTTGGCCTTCATACTCTTCAAGGTCACATATTCTTGTGGCTGCTCTACTCAGGGTGCAAGGGGGTGACATGGATGGAGACACCTATATTCAATTCCTACACCTGTTGCTCAGGTAGATAACATGGCTGTTCACAACTGCAGACTCCTAGAGACTTCGGTGACTCCACATGTAACCTGACACCCTATCGTTTTTACTCCTAGTCTTTCAGCAGTCAGCCAATGCTTGTAGCAATTACAAATCTCCAAGGGGACCTCCTGACACCCTCCAGTATACTAGAGTACCAAGAATCTGTACAGAAAGTATTTCGGGAAGTTCTGGTCTCTGTGGAATAGGAGATGCGTTTGAATTTCCTCTAGACACACATGCTCCAGACCAGAAATGACTCGCCTACTCTTTGAAGGGCAGAGGTCATTACCACCTGCCTCCTGACTACACCTTCCCCTACCCCCTCGTAGTCCATTCCATCTTTCAGCTTGCTTCACTGGCTAAATATCCACTGTCAACTCCTACATCTGATCCAACAACTCAGGATGGGGAACCCAAGTAGGATTTGGAAATGGCAGGACGTGATGTCTGGGTGTGGCCACCAGATAGTACCCGTCGGGGAGAGGTGGCAATAGGAAGAGAAGCAGGGTGTTGTGGAAGAGAGATGGTAAGTGTTTTGGCCATGTTTCGTGTCAGGTGCCAGTGGAATGTGTGTAAGCACTGTGACCTCCTGAGGGTTTTTATTAGGCCTCGGTCACACAGCCTGCCGTGTTCCCTTCCCTCTGGCCATGTGATTGGACTCTTCATTTCATAGGTCGCTAGAGCAAAAGGAACAGTGCTGATCACCTAATTGCAGCCATCTAAACAAGAGGGGATTTATTACATGTGCTGAAAAGGCCCTTATTAAAGCAGGACTACCTTACACACACCAGAGACAGGCCCCAGCTCATGGCAGCCCCGACAGTCTCTCCGTCTCTGGACCGTCACCTCCTGACATCTTTGCCTAACTCTTCATGGTCTGAAGTTCATTCCAAGAGAAGAGACTCAGACATGGCTGAGCTAATAGTGAGGGGAATACACCTCTAAAGTTGCCAATTGCCAGTTTTATTGTTTAGTTAACAGCATAACTTCTACAGAACTATTTAATATGCTTCTTCAAAAAGACCTCTTTTTATTCATCAGTTAATCTAAGCATGTAATATAATTGCTCCTTCAAATGCCAGCCAGCTCTTAACTGCAGCGCAGGCATCTGGGAGGGGCTGCAATTGTCAGCTATCATTCGCAACACTGGGCAGCAACGAGCAGGCATAGGAGAAAATGTGTGCTAAGGACCCCCCACCCCGAGTCTATCTCTACACTGAGAACCTGGCTCATTTTCCACACCAAACCCCACTTTTAAAAGGCTATTTTGTGAATTCATAATGGCAAACGTCAAGTGCATGTGTGGGTTCGCATGCACAGGCACACATGCTTGAATGCTGGAGCTTTGAAACAAACTGTACAGACCTGTGTTCCGGCAGAGTGACCATGTCAGGAAGGCAGCTCTGTGTCCAGCCTGGAGCTCAGGAGGGAGGGTGGGCTGCAGGTGGAGCTGTCAGAGTCATTGTGTGTTGGTAGAGATTGAAGCATTTTGTTCTTTCTTAGGTACCTTTTGCATCCTTCAGCTCCCAAATTCCCTAATTTCAGTATTGGAAATTATTTTCTCCTTTACTGCACAAAGATTCAGTAGGCATGTGACTCTTTAAGGGTTTTGTGATATTTTTCCCCATTATCTCACAGTTGTGAACACCACTGCTATGGGGTATAAATAACCTTTTCAGTGGAAAAAACAGGACATTTTGAAAAAAATTTTAAAAGACTTTACTTATTTTTAGACAGAGGGGAGGAGAGGGAGAAAGAGTGGGAGAGAAACATTAATGTGTAATTGCCTCTCACACATCCTCCACCTGGGGGACCCAGCCTGCAACCCAGGCATGTGCCCTGACTAGGAATCAAACCAGCAACCCTTTGGTTCGCAAGCCACTCAATCTAAAGAGCCACACCAGCCAGGGTGGACATTTTGACATTTTAAAAGAGGAACATTTAAAAAGTCCTTTCATTAATTTCAGAAATATTAAAGGGTGAAGAGAGGTCCTCTAAATGTCTTACAAGAATGAAATCCTTGAAGAATTTGCAATCATCAAAAATAGTCAACATAATGCATAGAAAAATGGACATGTCAATTGTCCTACTTTTCAAATTCTAAAGTACATCTAAAGGTGACAGAATTACAGAGAACTAAGTGAATGAACAAATGAGTGAGTCATTAAGTTCTCCTTGAGACTCAGTTAAGCTCTTTGGGAGTTCCTTATCTTCCTCAGCCTACTTAACAAGTTAATGGATGGTGTTCCTTTAGTGCCTGCGGGTCTCCCATTACTCCTAAACCAAAAGTTAAAAATGATAGGTCCAATATCCCTATTAATTCCATTAGTTAACTCTGCATTAGTTTTATCAAGTGCCACCAAGGAATCACTCTCAGTCACCCAGTTTTCTTCTTTTTCTTTTTCTCTAAGGTACAGAACTGCCCCAGATAACATGCGCTTCTCATTCATTCTCAGTGTCACATCTCCCAGAGAGGTGGTTGTCCCTGGGCCAGGGGACCAAACTTTCCAGGTTGGTGGCAATGCATCTTACATTGATGAAACCAAATATGTTTTGCTGAGAATATTGATAAAATCATTCATTTTTACTGAAAGCTATTTACATTGATAGATGGTTAAATATAAGAGACAAAATAAATGTGGATGATCCTGGTATTACGGCCTTTGACACTTTTTTATTACTTTAATATTTTCTATACTCTGTAGGTGTGGATGGGTGCCAAACTGCATTTAATTTTTTGATGCCTCCCGGAACTGCAGTGCTTGGTTTTATGTACTAATTCTTCAAGAAAAAGATGTTTCTATATGAACATGTGGTGCTTCAACTTGATGATATGTCTACTTCTTTCTAAATACAATAAACTTCAATCAATAAGGCTAGTTTAATGAGATACGCAGATTCACTGAAATATAGAATATTGAATCTTCCTAAAACAGATTTTTATAATTCCCTTCCTTAATAAACTATATCCAGTATATTTATATTTTGATTAATCTGTATTTTATCACAGTTTATGATATAAACAATCATATATGCTTCTACTACAATATGTAGGCATATATAGTGGGAAAAAGTAATTTCCCTCTTTTTTTTTTCTAGGACCTAGCCTCAGAATCACATTTAAACAACTAAAATCATTTCTGTTTTCTTTCAGTTGCCTTTTTAACCCAAGGGCTGAGTACTGCCCGAAATTCAATTTCATTGGGAATTTATTTATTTGAGGTTTTAAAATCACTGTTAATCCTTTTTTCCAATTTCAATCAGAAGTCATACATTTTAATAGATGTGTTTAAGTTGCTGACTAAGCCAAGCAAATGAATGTCCCCTGCATTTCAGAAAGCAAGCATTTAAAAACAAAATCCTATGTTATCATAGATGTGAATTTATCTGCTGGTTGAATGTTATAATCATCTCTAGCCTTTCTTCTAACTCTTCCCTCATTATTCAGCCAATGAATATTTATCAAGTGTCTACAATCTGTCAGACAGGGTGTGAGATGCTAGAGAACACATTGATGGCAAACCGCAGTCTTTCCTTCAAGGTACTTACAATGTTACCACAAGAGCGGCTGCACAATGCCACCAAAGGCAAACTCTAGAGGCAGAGGCTGGTGAGAAAGGAAAAAGGGTTTTATATGAACGCTGAACAATCTGGGAGAATGGGGGGACTCCCCTTCTGAAAGCTCATCTCTCCTGAAAAACTCAGACACAAAACCCAGCTTTCTTCAGAAAGACCAAAACCCAAAGCAATGCCAGAACTCTTGTTCCGTTTAAAGTACCGCCCTTTGCAGCCTGAGATGGCCAAGTGGTCGTCCAGGTAGCTTAGCTTGTTTCCAGCTGCTGTCTGGCTTCAGGCTCCTTCCTGAAAGCTGTGTGGAGCCAGTGCCCCATTGGCTATGCAGCTTCTAGGTCCTATGCTCCTGGCACCAGTGAGTGCTCCACCAGGTCAGCAAGAGAGAGAGACTCCCTCCTGGAGACCATGTGCCATGTGACTGCTAAGGTCATATGGCCCAAGAAGAGGAGAGGCCAGTGCACCTTCTGAGTGCAGGCCCCTAGCAGTGAGCCACTAACAAGAGCGAGCCTTCGTTGTTCCCCAGGGTTTGTATTAGTTTCAGGTGTGGAAAACTGGGCGCTTTCTCAGACTGACCAATTAACTTCCTAAACTTTCATGCACTTTGGGTGGGGCTACCTCCCAACCAATCCCTTACCGCCGCCCACAACCCCGCTAGACTGGCAGACCTCTGGTCCAGCACCTCCCCGGCCACCATTTTAACTTCGATTGCGCATGTGCCTGCCTTTCCCTGGTCCCACCACCAATCTGGTACTGGAAGTGGGTAGGAGGGCCTTTTCCCTTTTATCCAATAATCTTGCCAGCCTTCTGTGTGCTCAGTGCAAGAACTTCCTCTGCCGTTTTCTTTCCCAGGGCTGGGGGAGCATACACTTGGTTCACCACGGAAGTGCCGCGAAACTCAATGTCCCTGCCATGACCCCAGGCATTCATGAAGGTGTTAGCTGGCTGCATGGCCACGCCCTCAGTGCGCCGAAGAGCAGGCTCAGTGCAGACGTGGCTCCTAGATTTCAACCCCATGGCCTTGTTTCATTTCCTGCGGCAGCCCCTCCTGATCCCTGCCCCAGCCTGCTCCCAGCCGTCCAGACAGACTGTCAGTATCAATAAGGCTAGTGGTGCCTCAGATAGGGATTCTTTCTTCAGCATCACTGGCTGGTAGAATCAAAGCTATTTTACAAGTTCATTGTTCACAGTCAATAAAAAAGCAAAATTTTAGCAGCCTTCCTGAAAAATTCTAGCTCTCTGCCTATGAAAGTTTATGAGTCTTCAACAAATGATGGTATTAGATTAGTGGTTTTTAAACTTTCACAATCCTGAAATTACTGAAAGTTTTGTTTAAACACAGATTGGTTGGCCCTACACCAGAGGTTCTGATTCTTCAGTAAGTGTGGGGTTGGAGACTGGAGAGGAGGTGCCATCTCTAAGAAGTCCCAGGTGATGCAGAGCTGCTGGTTTGGGGAATACACTTTGAGAACCACTGGTCTAAAGTATTTTATTTCTTAATAGCCCTCCTTTTGGTGATGATGATGATATTAATAGTAATGATGATGAGAACAGCTCATACTTAGTGAGCTCTTGTGGATATTTTGCCATTTACAGCCATCATTACATTCAGTCTTCACAACAACCCAATGAAACAGTTGTGATTACTACCCTCATTCTGCAGGTCAGGAAATAAACATTTGGAGGCATTAATTAATTTGCCTAATGTCACAGATAGTAAGTGACAAAGGCCAGGATGTGAACCTCACTCTTTCTGCCACGTCTGTGTTCTGCGCACCATGCTCTCCTGCTTCCCTGGACTATGATGGAGCAGTGCAATCACGGTTTCCTTGGGAGACGCCCAAGACATCTGTTGAACCTGTCTGCACATACACCTGTACCTAGAGGATTCTGAGTAGATGGCACTTTGGGCTGTCATGGGAAGGGTCAGCAGAACTTCCTGTTTATCTGTTCTAGCGGCTGATAGGCTTTTTGTGATAGGAAACTTAGTTTTTAATTGGGTAAATGTTTCCATTTTACAGAAAAGCCATGAAATCATCAAGAATTAGATGACTGTAGCACAGTACACCAGGTGGAATAGGCCACAGCTCTAGATCAGTGTACTGCAAGAATTTTTAAAATATGCAATACCTAGGATAGCAAAAGAAGAATTTATTAAATTAGCCAAGGAGGCCTTCAACTTTGGAACTCTCTGGATGTGAATCTGGTCACCAGAAAGATCCTAATTTCTGACCATGACTCAAGTCTCCTGCTACATGTGCATTCTAATATTTTCCTTATCTAATTCCCCATTACCTTCAGTTGTAATTACTTATAGAAATATAATTCAAGGCACAAATGCCAGCCTCTTACATAATTTAAAATTTTCTAGTAGCCACATTTTCAAGAGTAAATAAAACGCAGGTGATGTTAATTTTAATACTATATTTTATTTAATCCAACATACTACAATTTTTAAAAAACATGCAATACCTGACTATTTATTCATGGGCACTGACCTCTTTTCCCTTAAATGTCAAATAAAAAAAATGACCACAGGCCACACAACAATAGCCATCTGGTGTGAGTGAGTCAAAATTATACTCTTTTTTTTGTCAGATTGGCAAAAAATATATTTTCTCGTGTGCTGTGTAGAACTTTAGTAGTTAGTTTGTGTGTGCCATGAGTTGAAAAAGGTTGAAAATCACTGTTCTAGATGAAACAGGATTTGACAGTAACGAACAAGATCTTCTGCTTTTCCCGGAAGGTTATACACCTCCTTTCCAATCCCCTCTGCTTACAAGTGTTTGTCAAAAGGTGTCTACAAAATTAGTTTGAGCTTTCCTGACCTAAGTTAAAGTACTTTTTACATATCTCCTGACATAAAAATAGTAATTATCCAGTATTAATTGACAGTTCTCTCAGGAGAACCCATCAATCTTTCCGACAGGGTGAGGAAATCAGAGTGTGCTGGTGGTTCCACAGCATCCTGAGAAGGGCCCTCTGGCTCCCCAGTTAGATGACATTGTCTGCTGGGGAATTGCTCCCACCTCCTGACCTAGCACCAGACTCTTCTCCCACCCACAGAGGCTTAGGAGCCATTTCAGGTGCGCAGTTATTATAGTAACATAACATTAAAGCACAAATACAGAAATAATACAAAACAAGTGTATGACTTAATGAATTATTCTGAGTTGAACATTCTTGAAATCACCACCAAGTCAAGAAACAGAACTTTCTCATCCATTGTGGTGGTTAATTTTTGTTTCTGCTTGACCTGGCTAGAGGATTCCCAGGCACCTGGTAAAACAGTATTTCTGGGAGACAGCATGTGAATTAGTAGACCAAGGAAAGATCGCCCTGACCACGGCAGGTGAGCATCGTTCAGTCCCTTCAGAAACGGAATGGAATAAAATGGCAGAGGAAGGGCGAAAGCTCTCTGTTGGAGCTGAGACCTCTATCTTTTCTGTCCTCTGATATCAGTGCTCCTGTTTCTCAGGCTTTTGGACTCACACCAGGACTTGTACCATCAGTCCTCCCCCTCCCACCCCTTCCCCAGGCCTTTGAGCTTGGACTGGATTACACCACTGGCTTTCCTGGTTCTCCACATTGCAGATGGCAGATCATGGGACTTATCCTCCACAATCACATGAGCCAATGTTTGTAATAAATCTCCTCTTATGTAATCTGATTATATCCTCATGGTTCTGTTTCTCTGGAGAACCCTGACTACTATACTCATCCAGAAATCACACCATCCCCACAAACGTCACCGTATCCTGACTTCATAATAACCACTTCGCTGCATTTTTACAGTGTCACCCTGCGCTATAGTTGAGTCTTGCTCGTTTTAAAAACTTGATGTGTATTTACATTTCTTTTAACTTACAGATTCCCTCTCCATCCTTTTTTTCCCTTAAAATTTACGTGGAAGAATCCAGGCCTTTTGACATTTAGCTTTCCAAAATCTAGATTTTGCTGATTGCTGTCTCTTGACACAGGACAACACATTCCCCTGTCCTCAATATTTTCAGAAAATTGGCAATTGGATTCAGACACTGAATCAGATTCTTGTTTACTCCATTGGCAGTATTCTAGGTGGTATTTGGCAACATCATAGGAGGCACATGATATCTTCCTGTTTCTCTTTTTTATGATAGGAACTGCTTTGAAGCTTAAAGTCTACATCTATTCATTCACTAGAGCTGCAAAATGATACTGTTCTAATTCCATCATTTCTTTTTTTGTTTATTAGTTGGAATAAAATTATAAAGAGACTTCATTTACTATTTACCAATCAGTGGTATAATTCATGTAGGGAAAGAAGGATAAGTGTTTGATTCCTTCCCTTTATTTACTAATTCTCATGAATCACTTCTGTGTCATACTTCAAAGGTGACCAATTTCTTTTTTAAAAGATCATTTAAGAACTCATGAATTTAAACATGTTTATAGGTCTAAATATATTGTGTTTATTGCCATTACTAGAACTCAAATTATCACATCTTTAGTCAGTGGAAGCCTCTTCGTGGGGCTCCTAAGTCCTTTGGACATGACCCACGCAGTCTTTGGCAGAGTCCTTGCTTTCTGGTATGACAAGATGTTCCAGGCTTATCCTGTATACTGTACCTGCCATACCTGGAATCTACCATTTCTCTAATAAGCTCCAGGTTCTTTTAGTGAGAAACTGCTTTAAAACTACATTTGGTGGTAGGATGCTCATCGCTACTGTATCAGTCTTTGTTTCTAGGCCTTTCCAGTGGACAGATCTCGGAAAGATACATGAGGACAGACCCATACATCCATACTTGCCGATATTTTACATCCGTTCTTTCCACATTCTTCCCCTAAGTTCCTTGAGCACCTTTATAACCATTGTTTTGAACTCTGTATCTGGTAGATTGCTTGCCTACATTTTCTTTAGTTCTTCTTCTGAAGTGTTCTCTTATTCTTTCATTTGGGACTTGCTTCTTAGTCTTCATTTTGGCTGCCTCTCTGTATTTGTTTCTTGTATTAGATAGATCTGCTCTGTCTCCCAGTCTTTGTATGGTGGCCTCATGTAGTAAGTGTCCTGTGGGGCTCATTGGTACAATCTCCTCTATCACCTGTGCCAGGTGCTCCAGGGATGTCCTTTGTGAAGGCTACGTGAGCCCTCCTGTTGTAGTTGATTCTTGATTGCTGGTGGCCCATTCATGGGTGGGGTTGACCCCCAGGCTGGCTAGCTGTGAGGACCGACCAGATCACAGTGTATGAGCCTCTGTGTAGCAGTTGACACCATGAAGGGGAATCTGCCCCAGCAGGGCCTGGTGCCTGCCCAGATCCTCCTCTGTGTGTGCCGCTTGTGGAGCTGATCAGATTGTGCTCTGATGTGGTCTGAATCTCGCCACTGGGTTTGTTGGTTCTGTGGCCTCTTGGGAGGGACTCCAGTGTAGGTCAGTGTCAGTCACCACCTGTGACCAGCCCTGGGCTACCTGATTGGAGCTACAAAGTGATCCATAATTTGTGGCTGCTTCCGCTGGGCCAGGGTGTGCATGGGAGGGGCCAAATGCACACCAGGGCCAGCTTCCACCAGCACTGACCCCTGGGGCAGGTCGGTGAAAGGCCCAAGGCACCCTGAGATCTGCCTTCGCCTGCCAGCTGCCTGATAGGCTCAGTCACTGAAAGAGCCTCTGCTGGTGTGCAGGTTGCATGAGGTAGGTTCTCAGTGAGTCATCAGGTAGGGGCAAGTCATGTTCACCAGGCTGATACCAGTTCAAACTCAGTATCAGTGCTGGTCTCAGGCTACTCAGCAAAAGTCTCAGGGTACTCCAAAGCCAGCCATCTCTACCAGGAGCCAGCAGGCCTTTGTGGTGGGGGAGGGTCCAGGAGTCATCAGGGTGGGACCAGCAGAGTTCATCAGTCTAAAACAGACCAAGATTTGTCCAAGGGCTGTGCACAGGAATGGTAGGGCTGGTGTGTGAGGGAAAAATGACCCTTGCCCTAGAGCTACACAATTCAGTTTCTGCCACCCCCTGAGTCTGCCCGGACCTCCTTGAGAGCCTTCCAAGAAAGTGCAACATGCGCCCTGGCTGGAAGCAGCCAGCTGACTCCTCTGTAGGACTAGAGTTCAGCAGAGGTGGCTACAGGGAGTTGGGAGGATGGGGCTAGTGTATTTTGGGGGATAGGGAGCAACACTGGTTGGGCATGAGGGGGGAGAAATATTCTACTCCTTTGAGTCATACAACTCAGCTATTCACTGTTTGTCTCTGATACCCTGAATCTGCCCAGAATTTCCTAGGAGCCCTACAAGAAACTCTGTACTGTGGGCCCAGGTTGGCAGCAGCCAGCAGAGTCCTTCATGAGTATGAGCTTGGCAGGGTGGGGTCACAGGGAGCCCAGAGGGTGGGGCCAGTGCATTTTCTTAGGCTGATGTTGTGTGGAGGGAAGTGCTTGACACAGGAAGGACAGCGTCTGTGCGTGGGCGAGACTCAGCATAGCGAACTTGGTGGCTGTTTCTTTAGCCTTCTCCACAAAGCCACACCATCCTCTGAGCACCTTCCCTCCATTGGAGGCCATGGTGAGCAGCTGCAAATGAGATTATATGCCCTGGCTCTTTAAGAGGGTGCCTGGATTTGTAGCAGACTCCTGTGTCTCCCTGGCAGATGGAATTCCTGCTGATTTTCACAGCTGGATGTTACATGAGCTCCTCTTCTGGGCTCTGTTGCTCTGGGCTAGGGCATTGGGAGATTGAGACCCCTCAGTCCTCAGGGGGACCTTTGCAGCTGAGATATCCTTCAGATTCTCACATGGGTGTGGGGCCAGCCCTTTTTGTGTCTCTGCCCTTCCTACAAGTCTCAATGTGGCTTCTGTAAATCCTTCATTGTAAGTCTTCAGTTGGTTATTCAGGTTGATTGCTCTATATTTTAGTTGTAATTCCAGTTTGACCCTGGGAGGAGGGATCTTCCTATCATTTTCTTAATGTCTTCTAACTTGTTTTGAAATATGAGGTTACAGTTTTGTTCCATATTCTGGACATGTCTTTCTGGCATGCTTTCTTTACTTGTGGGATGCTATTCAGTTCCTTATTTTATTTTTAATAATAACTTTGCATGGTATGTATCTCAATAGTTTTCTATAGGTCATTTTTAGTGAAATTAGTTTTTCTGAACTTTAGAATGAGGTGGGGGTTCAGTAAAGCATTTCTTACTTTATAGGACACTTCTTTTGTAGTTTTTGTGTAGTGTTCGAATATATTGCAGCTTTCTTGGCCGTGCCTCTCATCCCCACTTCTGTTTGAACTTCTCTTTCCTTTGTCTCTGTTGCCCCTGTTCTGCTCAGCTTTGATTGCACTCCGGCAGCCTCTCCCCAGTGCAGGCCTTATCATGGAGGGAGCCTTGATTTCACAGGGCCCTTCGGTCCCTTTGGCTGCAGGCCCCTTGCACTTGTTTCCTAGTGGCAAGGGCAGAACCCCCAGTTTCAGCTGCTCTTCTCACCTTGGTCCTCCCTGTTTTCCAGTGAGATGTGTCAACTCTATTTGTGGTTTTTATGTTCTAGGGTCCATTAGTCAGAAACCCCGTTGCATCCTCTTCTTTCTCCTGCACAGGTGGGCTTCCACCCAGGTCTTGTGAGGGTTGCTTTGTCTCCATCCATTTATATTTGGGGATTCATGAGATTACCTTGTCATCTAGTTTTGTTATAAATGTTGTCCATTGGTTTTGGGTTTTGCTATCTTGTTCTATTTTTATGTGGCGATTTGGAGACATTGAAAAACGATGCCTGTCAAACTGCCGTCTTCCCAGAATCCTTCCCTACCAAATAAGAGCTCTTTAATAACTGTTCCCCTAGTCTCCTTCTGACTTAGAGCAGGCAGAACTATTTTAGCCTTCCTGGTGAAAACAATGGAGAACGCTCTTTTCTCCTCAGCTTGCTCAAGCCCTCTTTACCCGCCCTTCCTCCGCCCAGGCAGGTTTTAGCTGGACGGAGGGGAGACGGGAACGCTTGGAGCTTACCAGTGTGACCGGATGCTTGGAACATTGTTCAGTCTTGAGGACTAAACCAAAGGTGAGTGGGAACAGAATGTTTCCACGATGAAAGCTGTTTGTGTTCCAACTGAAGCTTTGGTGATTCTTTCTTAAACAGGAGGAAATAATTTAAAATACAGTTTTTCTGGGGCTGACATTACACTTCCAGCCAGAGGCAGGCACCAACCACTAGGGAAAACAGCACTGTGACCCAAGAAGCATTTTCATGCTTTTTTCACATGGCAAAAATTGGAGAGGTCTGGGATTTTAACCCAATTATAAAGACGGGTCTTGTGAGTGTAAACATGCAGCAGCCCAGCCAACGTGGCTTTCCTCTTTGTTCTCATCTCTGGAGGAAGGCGGCAGCGTGACCTAGCCAGCCTGGAAGGCTCGTGCCCTCCCTGGATGAGGGAGGGGCTGGCAACTTGCCAGGCTCCGCAGTTTTTCTGCACAGGTGCTGGACATCCTTGGAAACCCAAGCACTGTCCTGCTGGGGGCTCTCACGGACAGCCAGGGTTCTTTCTGAGCTTCAGAGCAGGCGAAGGCCCCCTTTGATTGGCATTTTTTTTATTAGCTGGGAGCATACAATCAGCCCTTCCACCACATGCCAGCGTTCAGTGTTTGGCTGAAGAGTGTCTCTTGGTGACTTTTATTTGCATTGGCCTGCAGAAAATAGTAAGTTTCCTTAGTGAGGGGGAGGTAAAGGGCATACGTGAAGCCTAAGTATTAGCTGTGAGGACTTAAGTATAGGATGTGCAGCCGGCTCCAGCAACCTCAGTTCCGGTGCCCTTTACAGAGGAGACAATGACTGTATCATTAACCGCCCTGGCCGAACACCGCTGCAGGGCCCTCACAAGTTCCAAGATTTTAGAGATCAAACTCCCCGTGTCCTTCAGAGGTCCCTGAAACAGGAGGCCATACGTGGTAACCACAGAAGGGGTAAAACTCACCCGTGGCGGGGAGATTGCCAAATGGCAGCCTGCAGATCTGCACAGTTTTGTTTGGACTTCAGAGAGTTAATTTTTTTTTTAATTCTCTGAATGTTGCCAACATTTAAATATTAGGAGATTTCTTTTTATTTTTTAAGGTTACTTTCTAGCTTCTCTGGAGAAATCTGGCAACAATTGGCTGGAGCTGAGTGGCAGCTGCAACTGCGATAGGGGCCTGTGTGCCCCTCGCTGCCGAAGTGCCCCGTCTCCTCCACCATTGATTTGCTCTTCCTTTTAGATTATTCCCATCGGTGTGCACGCCTTCTGAGAAGTCAACGTTTTCTTGACTCCACTTGCCCTGCCAGCACTCCTTCCCCAACCTTTTCTTCTCTTTGCAGCACAAACTCCTCAAAGGAGTTGCTCACACTCGCAGTCTCAGTTCTCTGCTCCTTTCTCTCTGGCGCGTTCTGCAGTCCAGCTCTGGCCCCTCAGGTTCCACCACAAGGCAGTGAAGTCACCGTGACAGCCCTTCTCCTTTTTCCTCTAGACTGACCTGTGAGACCCTGTGACACCTGCACTTGGTCCCTGCCTCCCTCCTATGCTCACCTTTTGCTCACCTGCCCTCCAGGTTCCAAGCCCTGAAGCTTTCCTTTCTTTCCAGCCTCTTAACTAGGAGGTCCTTAGGTCTGTTCCCTTGGTGTTCATTTCTGCTCACTCCTCTTTCATGATCGCTTTTGGTCACATGGCATCCATTTGCTGAGTCCCAAGTGTGTATCTCGAGTTCAGGCCTTAGCCTGCACTGCAGCCATAGATGGAGCTGCGCACCTGATACCAGCTCTTGACACCTGGTAGGCCTCTTGTATCCACACATCCACACTGAACTCCTGGTCTTTCCCTGTTGCCAGCTGTCTTCCATGTGTCTCTCCATGCTCACTGTGCACCTCGGCCCTTGTCTCCTGGCCTGTGCCCTGGGAGAGTGACTAGTGTGGCTGTTTCACTCTCTGGCTTCTGGTTGGGTTCTACCAATGCAGATCCCAGCAGGAGATCAGGGGAGAGAGGAGGGTGAGGTCACGTGTTTATTCCTTGGGCTCCTTCCCTGCAGTGTCACACAGGCTGGCTGCCTCCCTCTGTCAAAGCTAAGTCAGTAGAGGAATCTCCACATGAAGCCATCCCTTTACGCCCAGGGCTGGTCACTGCCCCACTATTCGCTAGACTTGGGGTGTCACTCTGTCACTGTGGTTTCCTTGTGCCCTGGCCACACCTTTGTAAACCGTCCCTTTATGAAGCCCTCCATGACTTATCCTAATTTGAGTGTGCCATCTGTTTCCTGCTGGGACCCTGCTTGTACTTTCTGTTGTTGTCCTTTCTACTTGAAGAGGATGTGACCATCTTTGTGTTAAGACAGTTCGAAAGGCAGATGTGAGTCCATCATTTTAATGTTGCACTTTGATGGAAGCCCTAGGGGAAAGCAGAGCCACACAGTCATTCCAATAAATATCTGTGCCTGGACCTTCTTCCAAGAGCATAGATAATTTGGGAGTAAACGTGAACGAGATAAAAGAGCATTTGCCTTAGATAATGACTCTGCTGCACACACCAAGCCACTCCCAGACTCATGTGGTCCAGTCTGGCTGTGGAATTAAAAAATTGTGACTCATAGAAACCTTCCAAGAGGGCTACAATCTGCATTCCAACACATTTCCAGCCATTTGCCAAGAAGCACGTAGTAGAGAAATATTGCATCTCCTTAATCTGAAGAGCAGCATTGATTTAGCTGCCAGAGACAGAGGAAACTAGAATCATTATTAATTTATCTACAGACACTGACCCAAGCCATTCAATAAACGGGGTTTAATGCAAGGATTGTGTTTCATTGATGCCATTGTTTACTCTTGTTGTTAATGCTATCTATATGCTCAAAAAAAAAAAAAAAACCAAAATAAAACCCCAAAACCCTCAATTAAGCAAGGTCCTGGCTTGTTAATGCTTCATGTTTTTTTTTGCATCTGATTGAATACAAAAAGAAGAAATATAGTAGCCCTTCTATTGGCAATAATTGGGACGACAGAAGAGGAGACTTCCCTTGATGTGGAATTACGAGAGAGGCGAGGATTTTATTTCTACTCTCACTTTCACTTCCTGTCCTTCTACCCTTTCAGAACTCCCTTCACCCCTAACTTCTAGGATTTAGATACAGCCCTGTTTTTATTTGTACAAGTAAAACAATCTGATAAAGGTATTAACATGAAGCCTTTTACAGAAAAGATCTATGGACTTTTCCAAGGGCATTTTTGTTTTTAAAACTACAAGAAAAAAATAACAAAGACAAAACATAGATTAAGATGAAATAAGTATCAGTAACATATCAGTTGGGGTCAAAATTATTTTTAAGAGCCAAGATAAAGGAAAAAAATCAGAAAGGGCAAATGATCTGAGAGGCAAAGATTTATGTACAAGGAGGTTGATTTCACAATTGTTTATTTTGATAGAAGCACCAAAAATATAAT
Source organism: Desmodus rotundus (assembly GCF_022682495.2). Taxonomy (NCBI): domain Eukaryota; kingdom Metazoa; phylum Chordata; class Mammalia; order Chiroptera; family Phyllostomidae; genus Desmodus; species Desmodus rotundus. Next base: position 55,319,875 of record NC_071393.1, on the reverse strand, counting down.
AAAACAAAGGAATGGTTAGATAAAGTGTAACATAGCTATACAATAGTTAAATAAATTATTATATTCCCATAACCACCCCTCAAACATCATCTTTTCAAAGTATATTTGAACACATAAGAAATTGTTCAACAGAAAATATTAGGTACAAAAATAAATTATGTATTTGGTATTATTCTTGATTTTTTAAAGTATATTTTATTGATTATGCTCTTACAGTTGTCCCATTCCCCCCTCCCCCATTTATTCCCCTCTGCCCTGCACCCTCCCCTCCCACCCACATCCCCTCTTAGTTCATGTCCATGGGTCATACATATAAGTTCTTTGGCTTCTACATTTGTTATACTATTCTTAACCTCCCCCTGTCTATTTTGTACCTACCACTTATGCTTCTTATTCCCTGTACCTTTCCCCCATTCTCCCCCTCCCTGCTGATAACCCTCCATGTGATCTTCATTTCTATGATTCTGTTCCTGTTCTAGTTGTTTGCTTAGTTTGCTTTGTTTTTGTTTTAGATGGGGTTGTTGATAGTTGTGAGTTTTTTGTCATTTTACTGTTCATAGTTTTGATCTTCTTCTTTTTCTTAGATAAGTCCCTTTAATGTTTCACGTAATAAGGGCTTGGCCAGGATAAATTCCTTGAACTTGACCTTATCTGGGAAGCACTTTATCTGCTCTTCCATTCTAAATGATAGCTTTGCCAGATAGAGTAATCTTAGATGTAGGTCCTTGCCTTTCATGACTTTGAATACTTCTTGTTAGCTCCTTCTTGCCTGCAAGGTTTCTTTTGAGAAATTAGCTGATAGTCTTATGGGCACTCCTTTGTAGGTAACTGTCTCCTTTCTCTTGCTGCTTCTAAGATTCTCTCCTTCTGTTTCATCTTGGCTAATGTAATGATGATGTGCCTTGGTGTGTTCCTCCTTGGGTCCAGCTTCTTTGGGACTCTCTCAGCTTCCTGGACTTCCTGGAAGTCTATTTTCTTTGCAAAATCGGGGAAGTTCTCCTTCATTATTTGTTCAAATAAATTTTCAATTTTTTGTTCTTCCTCTTCTCCTTCTGGTGCCCCTATAATTTGGATGTTGGAACATTTAAAGATGCCCAGGAGGTTCCTAAGCCTGTCCTCATTTTTTTGAATTCTTGTTTCTTCATTCTTTTCTGGTTGAATGTTTATTTCTTCCTTCTGGTCAAGAACATTGATGAGTCCCAGTTTTTTTCCCATTACTGTTAGTTCCCTGTACATTTTCCTTTATTTCACTTTTCATAGCCTTCACTTTTTCCTCTACTTTGTGACCATACTCAACCATTTCTGTGAGCATCCTGATTACCAGTGTTTTGAAATGTGCATCTGATAGGTTGGCTATTTCTTTGTTGCTTAGTTGTATTTTTTCTGGAGCTTTGATCTGTTCTTTCACTTGGGCTATATTTTCTTGTCTCCACATGTCTGTTACATAGTAAGGGGCATAGCAACCCACGTTGCTGCTTTGTGCTATATATAGGATAGGGGTCAGAAAGGGTACAATGCCACTTGCTGAGCTCTTAGTTGGCTTTCATTCACTTCCTCCACTACCCATGAGCAAATTGGGCCCTTCTGGTGCCGATTTGTGTACATTCTAGGACCCTGTGGGTCTCTCCAACGAACTCTGCTGGAAACTGGGAGTTTCTCCTGGCACCTCAACCCCCACAGGTTTTTTTCAGTCAGAGGTTTTGAGGCTGTAGTTCCCTGCACTGGAACCCTGGGTTGCATGGTCCGTCTTGCTGCCCAGTTTTTCCTCCCAGCTTATCTGCACTCAAATGTGGGACTGCCTGCTCCAAGAGCTGCCGCCTTGTCCGCCCCAGTCCTCCAACTGCCGCTTTGCCCCGAATCCTCTCCACCTTAGCTGCCTGTCTCTGCCCCTCCTACCAGTCTGGATGACTGTTTCTTAAATCCTTGGTTGTCGGACTTCCATACAGTTCCATTTTTGGTATTTCTGATTGGTTTTTGTTTTTAAATTTGTTGTTGTCCTTTAGGTTGTGCGAGGAGGCACAGTGTATCTACCTATGCCTCCATCTTGGCCGGAAGTTTGTATTCTCATTTTGATTATGCGTATGCACATTACATACATGCACACCTGTGTTAATAAAGGACTGGGACAGCACCTGCTCCAGTGCTAGCAGTGATTATCTCTGGATGGCAGTATCACAGATGATCAGTATTTGGTTCTTTGTAAGTTCTGTATTTTATAGGGTTTTTTTGTGATAAATATTTTAATTTTATAACTAAAGTCAGAAAATTACTTTTTAAAGGAAAGTACATTGATATACAGAGAGAAGTGGTGGAATTTCAGGCAACAAGGAATGGGCATTTTAATGTGTATGAGAGCCTTCTATTATATCATGTATATTAGACAACAGTAGTTAACAACAGGTTTCATAGAATAATAATAAGAACCTTTATTGTGTACTTACCATTATGCATTAACATACTTTATATTCATTGTTTCTCTTTTAATCCTTTTAAAAGCACTATGAAGGAAGGCATTAGTATCATCCTAAAGAGGCATGTAAGGTTAGAGAAGTTAAGTACATTGTTTAGGGTAAAACAAACTCCTATAACATAAACCTGAAATCTCATTGGATTAACAAAAAGGAAGACAATACTTATTTATTTATTTATTTATTTTAGGGAGAGAAAGGAGAAGGGAGGGAGACAGAGTAAGAGAAACATCAATGTGAGAAACATCCATCAGTTGCCTCCTGCACACACCAGGGACAGAACCCACAACCCAGGAAGTGAACCTGTGACCTTTTGGTTTACGAGACGATGCTCTAACCAATTGAGCCATAACAGCCAGGGTGGAAGATAATTCTTTAATCATGTAAGGGATATTTTTAATCATGTAAAATCCCACTGGCAGCATGAGAGGGGCGCAGGGTGGAGTTTGCATTCCATGCATGGAAGGAGGTCCTTCAACACATGTGTCTTCAACACATGGCTTCCAAAGTTGTCCCCAATAGTCACGTCAGGCCAGCAGCCAGGACGATGAGATCATGGAGCACTGTGACCTTTTGTGGGTCAGAATTCCCACCCACATTTCAGTGGTTCAATCATGTCACTTCTGACTGCAAGGGAGGCTAGGAAATAGAGTCACAGGAGAAGAGGGAACAGGGTTTAAAGAATGGCTCTCTAATTTCTGTGACATGAGATAGCTTACTAGAGGTCACACACCAAGTAAGTGGCATAGCAGGATCTGAATACAGTCAGTCCCGTTCCAAAGCCGACATCTTAACCACAGAGCTAGACTTTACACGACAGAGGTCAAACGTTAAAAACTGACACCCTAGGCATTGGCTTGTAGACCCGTGGTCAGTGTGTTTGGAGATGAGGTAGTCAACCTTTTGTTTTTACTTACTTTTAAAAGGAGGTTTTATTCTTTTTTTAAAAAGTTAGATTTGAAATGAGAGGAGAGGTTGAGACATGGGCAAGGCTAAATACCCAAGAATGGGCAGACATCTAAGAATTATAGATGGGATGAGCTGGGCTAGGTGAAGAATTGCTTTCAATGGCAATAAGGTAGATTTTAATACAGTGTAATGCAAGAAGAACAGCATGTTACAAACTGATGAAAAAGGAAAAGAAAAAGTGCTTAGCACGTATTCTATCAAGAATAGTCTTCAAATAAGAAAGAACAGAACAAATATAATTATGAGGGAATTGGAACAGATGCAAAATGAGTACTCAATTCACTGTTCTAGAAAATGAATTCTAGAGTATGCGTTTCACGAAGATGGACTAGGTGTACACATTTGCCTTCCATTATTCCAAGGATCCAATAAAAAAGGAAGTATAGACAGGGACAGGGAAGAGAATGGCCCTGGGTTTCACAGAAGAGTGAAAGACTTCAACAAGTTTCTGGAAGGTGGAAGGGGGTTAAGATGAGCGGACAGATGCAAGGCAGGGAAAAATGACAGCCTAGCACCAGTAGCAGGGGACAAGGTGGAGCAGGGGTGAGCGGTGAGACTAAAAATGGCAAGGGGGTGGGGGAGGGGAAGGCGGTATGTATATTGAAGGTCTATCTATCGAAGAATCTGTTAATATTCCTGAAACCAGGTTGAATGTCGGAGTAGAAAAGGTGGGGAGTCAAGTCATCAATTTTTATGTAAAAAGAAAGAGGTTTGAATATAATTTAATGTTATAGTGATGATTGATAGACAAACTAAAAACCATTTTTAATAAAGCATTGAGAAGAGAATAGAGCTGTGCTCTCAACATTCGATATTTCTTGGGTCATCACAGTTCCCTCCGGATGAAGTCTCCCCACGGTGCTCTCCAGTTATGCCAAGCTATGCTGCATGAGATGTCTTTTTAGCGTACAACTCTGCTTATAATATTTCTGTGCTTACAATTTCCAGTAACCCCTATGAATAAAACTCAGATTGCTTAGCCTGACTCAAGGCGCTCAGGAATGTGCCTCTTGCCTGCCCATCTATCTTCACCTCCTCGCTTTCGCCTTTGTAAATCCTGCACACTTCTTTGAACACTTCATTCTCTCTCCCCTACCTTCCTGGCTCGGCCTGGTACATCTTTTCCTGGTTCTCTATTTGACTGAATTATGCTCACCCTTTAAGATTTATCCAGGCATTATCTTTTCCTGGACGCCTTTGCTTCCCACCTCTAGCCTTAAATATTTCTTTGCTTTGGTTAAATATTTCCTTGCTTTGGGTAGGAATTAGTTGCAGCTCAAAATCTATTTGGCTAGCTTATAAAAAGGTAGCGGGAAGAGGAACAGGTGCTCATAAAATTATTGCACTAGGGTTACAGGAGCAAGCTGTAGGCTGAGTCTTCAGTGAGTGACTCCCAGAGTAACACTGCAGAACTGGCCCATCAAAGGATCGCCCTCTGTGTGTGGTCAGGGAGCCAGAAAAAAAGGGAGGTGCAGCCACAATTTTTAACTCAACGGTTACATTGCCCCTGCCAAGATCCACGTCTACATGGTGCCCAGGAAGTTGGGGGCTAGACTCGGAACCAGACTCGGGCACTGCTGCTACTGAAAAGTCCAAACGGCCTTCACGGCTGAGCTTGTCAGTATAAACAATGGCAGCAGTAACCTGTGCCCCTAAATTCCTCATGGTTTTACACCCATGTTCTAAGTCTTTCAGTCTCCTGTTTGGCAGAAGCTAATGAAATGGAACTGCGAGGGAACTGGGAAATGTAGTCCCTAGCTTTCCAGGCCCTAACGTGCAGAAAGGCATGCCAGAAAGAGGAGGGGATAGAGTCAAGGGAGCCAGCACGTCTACCTGTCCCCTACCCCTTCATGCTCTCATGTCATCAGATACCCTGTTCTGTAGTAACACTTACCACTCATGTTCTACTTCATTGCCCAATTGCTTATCTGTGTCGTCTGAATATACCGCCACCTTCTTTTTTTTTTTTAACACGGTTTTTAGAGTTTATTTATTTTTAGAGAGAGGGGAAGGGAAGGAGAAAGAGGGAGAAAAATATCAATGTGTGGTCGCTTCCCGCGTGACCCCCGCTGGGGACCTGGCCTGCAACCCAGGCATGTGCCCTGACTGGGATTCAAACCACGACCATTTGGTTCACAGGCCTGTGCCCAATCCACTGAGCTACACTAGTCAGGGCCACCATCACCTCCTTGAAGACAAAAACTATTCTGATTCATTTCTACAAAGTGCCTGACACATAGTAGGGTCTCAGTAAATGCTTGTGAAATAAATGAATGAACCAGAAATTTTAGGATTATTTTAAAATTCTCCTTTAATCCACCAACCAGCAGCCCCTTTAGTTCTCTTTCCAAAGTCTCCTTCCAACAAGCTCTCATCATCTCACCTATTGTAACAACCTCATTATTAATTTCTATCACTTCGTTCCATTCTGTGGTATAAACTCTAAATCACCACTTGACTTTCTAAAACACAGATCTCCTCATATCACTCTCCAGCCTAAAAGCTTCCAATGGCTTTTCCTTTAGGAAAAGTACAAATTTCTGAGCATAGTATTCCAAGCCTTACTCCCTCTACCTCTATTTTCTAGCTCGGTTCACACCATGCTCTCACACATTATAACTGGGCTAATGACCCCCACAGTGTGGCCAAAACGCTAAGCTCCCCCCTCACTATCGAGCTCAGGTTCTACTTATTTTAGAAAGGTTTTTCTGTTACATGTTCTTTATACCTCCCCCCCCTCCCAGCACTCCATATGTGACGTTCATCCTTCTCAGGAGTTCTACACTGTGCTGTACAGGGCCTTGGAGATTCAGGGCGCTTCCAGGGCCTCTGAAGGGAAGAGGGGCAGGCTGACCAGGCGAGGCTCTGAGGCCCACCTCACATCAGCCAGAGCAGCTCTGCTTCATCTGATGCACATATTACATTTCATATAGACTGTTGAGAAAAAGTTTACATTGCTATGGGAAATGAAAAAAAATATTTTAAAAGGTAGTTTGTAAAGGACTTTATACTGTGGGTGTGGCAGTCATCCTCAGGAATTAAGTGTAGTTATGTGTGTGTCTGGTACTGTGTCATGCCCATTTTTGAACCCTTTGTATTTAACCTGCTAGAAGCAACCAACAAGCACCTGTTTATTTGGACTGAAGAGATAAGGCTTAAAGAAGACATTGTGGTGGACAGCAGCATCAGAGAGGAGGGGAGAGGCTTCTTCTGCTTCCCCAGAGAAACAAAATGCGAGAATGAAAGGGAGTGTTACGCAGATGGGAGTCTTAGATCCATAGGGACGATCGACAATTTGACCTAAGCTGCAAGGTGCCCCTTGCAAAAGCCTCTCTGATGGTGGAATTATTTGCCATGAATGACACATAAGTGATCCCAGGGTGGGGCTGGCCACCCCCTGGCAAGACCTGACAGGTCCCTTTGACTTCAGCCACCATGATCTTCCTTTATAATTGTAAGTCCCCACTGTGATTCCAGATGGCTTGGTGTCTGGATTTTTTGAGACTGTAATATCAGCAGTATTTTTTTTAAGTTGGGGATGAACTGGTTTCACATTTTATATTGTGAAGGGGTTGCTGTCTGCTTCTGACTCAGGCCACTTTAGAAAGGCAGCCCCGGGACTGAAGTGGTGTGAGGTGAGGGGCCGACGCCGTAACCGAAGCAATGTTGTTGGCATCTTCTGGCCACAGATGGGCTGGGCAGCACATTTAGAGGAAAATTTATAGCTCCTGCTCCTTGGTAGTAAATAGGAGTTCATTTGACTGAGGCAATGGGTTGTGGGGGATTCTGCAATTGTCTCTGTGGTTGGTCAGCAACCACTCATCAGCAGCATTAGAAGTCAAGAGTGTACTTTGTTGGATAGTTCACATTATACATTTACTGCAGTTTGATGGAGTTTTCCCACTTGTAGGTTGGGTGATGGTACATCTTATTCCCAGAACAACTAACTTTTCACTAGAAAACAAGATTACTTATTATTTCCAGGCCTTGGGTTCTTTGCTGTGGTGAGTTTGTGAACATAGGCAAAGCTAACAGTAGCCCGGACTGCGGCGGTTCTCAGGGAATTTGGACACGGTGTACTCAGAAACATTAAGGAATTTGTTTGCTCACTTAACTGGACCAAATACCTGTCTTTTTCTAGAAATGGTTTATGAGAAGGGAAAGTACTACCTGTAGTTTGATAGTTCTGTTTTATTAATATTATTCTAATTAATTCTTCAAGTCTTGGCTAATGTCTTCAGGGAAGAATAGTTAGCACAATTAATTAATTGTACTTCTTTTTACCTTTCTATTTCCACAGACAGTTGTTTAATTAAAGGCTTATGGCATAATATTTTTCTTTACTAAGAAGAAATGTTTAATTTCATAAACTGCATATATCACATAAGGAAACAAACTCAACAAATAAACTTCAAAAAGCATATCTTCATATCAGGACCTGATATCCTCCTTGACAGTTATTCTCGTGAACAGAAGACTAAACAAAAGTATAATTCGTGAATTATATTATAGCCATCAGCTGACATTGACATTCATATTAAATAAAGGGCTAGCCTATAGCACTGTACAATTTTTGATATTCAGAATATTTTTTCTATAGCTAAATCTGCCCTATATCTTTTGGCCTCATACACACACACACACACACACATACATTCCATGTCTGCTTCCTAATTCTGTTATGTTACCCTGTTACCTCTGTTGTTAGTGGAGCAAAGGAGAAATAACAGTATTTAAAATGCTTGCTCCTGAGACAGGTATTCTCACATGGAACCATTGTCCTGTAGCTAATGATTCCCTTTGAAATTCTGGCAAAATCATTGGGTGTCTCATTTTCTTAAACCTGATGCTACATTAGCAAGATAGTTATTCCACATTTGCAACATAGTGAATAAGAAAGGAATTCATGTCATTGTCCATGGTTTAAGCTAACAGGATTAAAAGCCCAGATAGTTTTTGTAACATGCCTATGTCCCATTTTCAAGACGGATTACGTGAGATGCGTAAAGGGTGTCACCATAGAAGCAGCAGAAGGAAATATGAAAATATGTGATATAATTATGTTTCAGAGGAGGAGTAACCAATTATATATATTGCACAAGGTCAGCTCTAAAAGAATCAAGAAGCTTCTTGTGTGTGGCTAAGGATCAAACAGTGCTTTATTTTATGGGCTCAAACAAATAACTTCAGAAACCAAAGTCCAGGGTTAAAAGAAAGGGCTGTCAGAAGAGATGCGAAACGCTTAGCACAGACACAATCTTTGATGCAAATGTCACAGTTCTAAAAATCGCCCGATGGTGCTGGACAGCCTTTGAAATTTGGTTCTCATGTCGAGCTTGTCAATACCCTGCCCATTCTGCCAGAAGCTTAAAGTTGGTTCTTTTCTCAATTCACTTGGGGTGCGAGTGGGGGTCAGGGAATGTAAAATTTGTTGCTCATTCATTATACATACAAGGCAACATCTGTTCCCTGCTCATTTTTCATCTGCGTTTCTGCCTTCAGAGTATGTTAAATAACCATAGAAATGAACTTGGTGGTTGAAATTTGCTAAACTGAAGGCGAAAATAAATAGATATGCACATTACCTGGGCTAATGTTCAGCTGAATGCACCAGCTGTTAAAACACTAACCCTTCCGTGTCGGGTGGTCAATAGCACTTGGGAGCGCTCTCTGCCCTGGCCGCCCCAGCTCCTCCCCTGGGACTCTAGACCTTTCCATAATCCAGCAACTAAAGGGATAATGCCTGGCTCGGCAGGCCTCCAGGCCCTTGCTGGGGCAATATGTTAACTATTTCGAGTAGCACCTCTACATAATACCTGACTCTCTGGACAGCAGATTTCTAATAAAAAGAGTGGAATGTTTATGCTCCTCCATGCTGGGCAGTACCGTAGTCCCCCAGATCTGTGAGGGACACATGCCAAGACTCCTGGGGATGCCTGGGGTGGTGGATAGCACTGAACCCTACGTACATGTACTATGTTTTCTCCTGTACATACATACCTATAACAAAGTTTAATTTATAAATTAAATAATTTCATGGATAGATGATGCATCCTTGCCATAAATTTTAGCCACCTCAATATACAATTTTGTTCTTTCATTATTAAGTCAAGAACTTTCCCCTTTTAACTTAAAGGAAGCTGCATATCTTCAGCATATCTGAATGGCCAGCATCTCTACTCTTGTGCTTTGGGACCGTTATGAAGTAAAATAAACACTGCGATGCTGCCCCAGTCAATCTGCTAACTGAGACGGCTGCTAAGTGACTCATGGGTGGGTAGCGTATACAATGTGGACTCACTAGACAAGGGGTGATTCATGTCCCGGGTGGAGGGAGCAGGATGGTGCCAGGTTTCTGCATGCTATTCAGAACGGTGTGAAATCTAAAACTAATGAAGTGTTTATTTCTGGAGTTTTCCGTTTAATATTTTCTAACCACAGTTGACCACGGGTAACTGAAACCTCAGAAAGCAAAACTGTGGAGAAGGTAGGACTACTGTATAACATAATCCAGTCTGGGCCCTAACAGGCAAGAGATGGCACACCCAAGTTAAGATAATGTGTTGAGGGAGAGATGGGCATGTATGGGGGTGGGTGGGAAATCACAGGGTTAGTGCAGTAACCCAGGGCTAAGAACAGCAAACTGGCCCTCGCACTGGGCCCTGGCGGATGGAGGAGGAGTGGCAGTAATATAGAGAAAGCTGCCTTGAAAGAAGAGACCTTCAGTCAAGCAGGTGGTCAATCAGAAGCAGTCCTGAAGGCAGGGGTTCTGATTGGCCATGGACAACTCAAAGGGGGGCCCATGTCCTGCAAGTGCCCTACTGGCAGGACCCGGTGGGGACCCAGGAAGCTCAAGAGCCCAGTGACGAGGTCTGTAGTTTGTGCCTCTAGGGGCAGCATGCAGAGTGGAGAAGGTGGAGAATGAGGTGAAGGGAAGACACCCAGCCAACCACCTAATTGTTGTCCTTCTATGGAATTTTTCAAAATAGTTCATACCCCACATGCAGTGCTCTCCACCAGGGGAGAATGTGAAAGATGTAGCTTGTTTCTTTACATTGATTGCATTAGATTAGGAAATGTATCTCGTTTTGCTTTGTTGACTAGCCCTCATTCTCCATGTTATGCTTAGCACCTAACAAAGCACAGCTCTCAGTTGGATTTTTCACTATCAGTCAGGTTTACACAAAGTTTCAGTATTAGAATGATAAAAACAAATAGGTGTGCTATTGTTCAGCAAAGATTCCTGAAAATAAAGTGATAGGAACTCTGACAGATGTAACTATTCCTGAGGCAGGGCAGTGTAACTGTTTATTCTCAGTAAGATTCAGCGGAGTCCTTGTGATGTCTGCAAGTGTGAAAATGCAACTCTCCTGGCAACTCGGGAGGTAAAAAAATATGTCTTAAGGAGGTCACAGTTATTTCTGGTCAAACTGACTCGTGTTATTTTCCCATGCAAGAACAGATGCTTATTATCTGCACATTAAAAGATCAAAAGATAGATTATAGGACAAAGAGAAACTGTTTTTTTTGGCCTTATATCCTTTCCAGCTCCACCTCTAAAGGGTTGAGCACACAGTGGCCTTGGCCAGAGTTGGATTTGTGCTGTCTGCTACTTGCCTCCAGATTCCCACAGTTTTCTGTGGCCACAGCCCCTCCGTTGGCATCTTCAGACTTGGAGGGAGGATTGAGATGCTGGAGCACATGCATGGCTAGCTAGCAGTGGGAGAAATGGCTTCCACAGAGTGGAACAGAAAAAATCTGATCGCTCTGATGGCATAATCAACTTGGAAGAGCTGCCACTGCCTACCTCTTTCCACACTAGAATGCCTGGACCAGTTACTCCCAGGGTAACGCGCATATCCCCGTGACTGGTGGCAGGAAAGAGCTGAGTACTGTAACAGATTGCAGTTTGGCACATTGCTTATGAGGGGGGTCATATTGGACTTCAGAAGATTTTCGTAAGGACTATTCAGCACTGTGGTGGCCTGCCCTGGCCGGAGGGACCACTTTCTTTTAGCCGAGGTCCTGGATGACCATCTTTACTCCTTTGCCTACAATAGCTTTTGCACACATGATGATGTCAGCCCTCCTTGGCACTGAACTAAGGAAATTATAACATCCTCACCTCCTAAGGATAGAGTCTAATGCAAAGATATACAAACAGCTTTGTGTTTAGAGAAGCGTTCCATCCAAACAGCATAAGAAAGGAAATGAGTTTTAAAATTCTTTGAACGTTAAGGTTTCTTTTTCTTTTAATTATATGGCTTAAGTGGGTAGCAAGAAACTTGGATAATGGACAAAGTAACAGATAACCCCAAGTTTAAAATTTATTAAGGGCATACTGATTGCCCAGCACTGTTCCAGGTGTTGAAGCAATGATAGAATAAGATGTCTACCTTGGCCTCAAGAAGCCCACGGTAAGAGAGCACCTTTAGACTTAGTAGCACAAGGGATTGGGAGCAGGGAATGTTTAGCTGCTGGTGGCAGAATAGAAACAGGGAAGGCTTCGTAAAAGAGGTAACATCTGAGCTGGGCTTTGAAGGATAAATTCTAAGCAGAGGAAACAACCTAGACAAAGGCAGAGGGCATGAAAAACAGCATGGTTGGGCTGGAGGGGGAGCAGAGACCTGTGGAGGGCTTGGTGCGAGGCACTTGGACTTCAGTAAGCAACGGGGAGCGCAGGACCTTGAGCCCAGCATGGGCATGGTCAGACTGGCATTTAGACCAGCCTCCTGTGGGTGAAAGCAATGAACTAGATATTCCTGTTCCAGACGTTTGTATTGGATGTTAACAGATATTAAGTGGCTTTCCAGTTTGCTTACATTAAAAATGAAATTGATTGCATGTAAGTCAGAGTCCTGTCAACAGACAGAAACCAACCACATCAGCCTGAAACGAACACAAGATAGTACTGAATGTAAACTGCAATTGAAAATTAAAATTTAAAATGAAGGATTAAGGCTAAAGAGAAACCAACCACATCAGTTATTTTAATCAACAAAATTTAATATGAAGGATTATTGACTAGGTGTTGAAGAACTGAAAAGACAAAAAGTACATGAAGGTATCGTGGTGGCAGTAACTGAAGGAAGCAGCTACCGGCCTGAAGACTAGAGGAACAAGGGAAGAGGTCAGAATCATTAAAATGTTAAAGTTTCTGGGGGTGGGAGGGGGTGACCACGCACTATGAGCTGGTTCTGCGCATGCCGGACGAACCGCAGGCTAGAATCAACTAGCTGCTGGAGTGAACTGCCACGGCCAGGGCGAAGACGCGAGGCTGGGGAGGCACTGATCCATAGGAAGCAAACAGAAAGCACAGGAAAAGGCCAGCCCTTCTCCCTTCTCCAGCCTTGCTGTCTCCATCCAGCGCTCATTTCCCGCAGAGCCTAAGAGAAAGCAGCAGGCCACAGAGTCCCAGCCCAGCACCACCAGAAAGAGTGATTCAAGCTCAGTAACTAGCACAAATGCCATTGCCACAGTGGGTACCAGTGGATGGGAAGAAATGGGGCAGACATCCTAGGAGCTAAAAAAATTCCTGAAACGTTCATGGGTTTCCAATCACCTTTAGGTGTAATAACCGAAGGGTGCTACTAGCTATCTTTGTGACCTCTGATTCACATTTTTTTAAATGTCTTAGGACTTACTGACTTTCTTCTGACACCCACACCCCCATCCCTGGTCTATTATCCTTCAGACCATGGAACTTTAGGGGCCCAGGTACGTCAAAAGGTGGGCAGTGCCATCTCGGGCCTACAGCCTCGTGCTTATCTTAGTCATCCTGGACTGTCTGAGGTACATATGTCATGGTAGAAAAATTATGCTTCCTTTAGTCACTTCCACTTCATAAATGCTCCTGCCAGTGTTTTGCTTAGGGCTTACTCTTAGTAGGCATTTGTACTTGTTTGTGGAATTGAATTCAGGAGTCTTGGTCATGTGAATCAAGCATTGGATTATGATCTGCTGGTATTTTTCTCCAGTTGGTTTCTGTGTGTAAGTCTTGCCTCATCCACTAGATGGCAGCCTTCTTGAGGGCAGGTCTGTGTGGTAGGAGAGCATGGATTTGGAATCAACAGTTTAGGTTCAAATCCCACCTCTGACACTTAATAAGTAATTCAGGGAAGTTAACTCTATTTCTCTAAGCCTTTGTTGCCTCATCTGCAAAATAGGGGATAATACGTATTTTTTACCAGGTCGTGATAGTGAAATGAAATGATATCATAACATAGAATCTGGTACTTAGTAGGTGTTAAATAAGCACTTCCCTTATCTGATAACTCTTTTACCACATTTTGCTAGCAACACTGAAAGAAATAAAAGAAGAAAGAAAGAAAGATTGACCTGACTTACCAAAATAGAGAAGTTATGGAATCCTTTTAGGAGAGAAGTCAAACTGGCTTTATATAACTCCCCCGTTCCTTCCCCCCCCTCCCCATTTATCTAGAACATTGAGTACACCAATAACAATTTAAAAAATATATAATGGCTGGAAGTTATTTCTGAAGAGGAAGGTCGTCTTCAGTGTGAGAGACAAGAGCAGCCGGATACTGTGTCAGAACAATAGCTATTCATTGTGTCTGTTTCAGAGCTGCCACCGGCAAGCTAGTATTCCTGTGTTATTCCCACACAAACAGATCTCGAGCAAAATTTCCATGACCCGGTGGATTGGTGTAAACAACTCACTGCGAGAGCTTTTTACACCTATCCCAATGCCATTCATTTAAACTCTCAATACTTTTCAGGGAGTCTTGTAAGCACAGCTTTAAGAATTACATTTTTTTTTTAAAAAAAACGTTCATCAGCCCCTAGTCTCAGGGTTGTGTTTTGTTGCTGGGCACATGTGGTAAACAGCTCGGTTCCTTCCACCAGAGCTGTGGATGGGAGATTCAGCCATCAGATAACGCAGGCTGAAGGAAGGGTCCTTTAAAGGCACCAAAGCATTAACCTGCTGGCTTAGGCATGCAGGCTGCCAGAGGTCTTAACTAACTCCTGGGCCAAAGAATAACGATAGGCTTTTTATTCTTAAGTAGTAGTTAGCATTTGATGGCATTTAATACTTGCAGTGACCTTTACAGCTATTGTTATTAGTTATTCCTATCAATGGCTCTTGGAATTATGACAAAGCAATTTTTACCCAAGTCCACCAACTCCTTTCCCTTCCACTGCAATCCCCAAACCAGTGGGGTTCTCTGTACACAGTGCTGACATTCATTTAGATGTGAGCTTCATTTGCCCATGAGCAATGACCCCAGTAATAAAGAATATTTTCAAGTCAAAATAATATCAAATACAGTGCATTGTAATATACTCAATGTAAGTCAGATCATGTCCCTTCTCTGCTTTAAACCCCTCTGTAGTCTCCCATATCACTCCATGTAAAAGCCAGTTTTACAATGGCCCACACGACCTGACACCTCAGCACTGTCAGAACCTCCCCTGCTGCTCCTCACCCTCTCTTGAACCCCGCCCCAGTCACACCACCTCCTTGCAGCTTTGCCAACCAGGAGGGTTTTGTCCCCAGCCTTTGATTGGATGTTTCCTTTGCCTGGAATGTTTTTTCTCCAGATACCTACACAGCTAACCCACTCATCTCCTTCACGTCTTTGCTTAGATGTCACCTTCTCAAAGAAGGTCGCCCTGCCAGCTGAATTTAAAGCTGCTGCTGTGATCAAGAACTGAAAGTCTTCTAACATACCACGTGTTTACCATTTGTTTTCTCTCCCCACACAGGACTGTAAAATCCACAAAGGTAGGGATCTTTCCCATTGCTAGATACCAAATACCTAGAATAATGAATATAGAAAGCATGCAATAATATTTGTTGAATGAACAAATATTACTCTGAAGGTCATTATCACAAAATTTGACCTACAGACTTAGAATGTGTCTTGATATGTGGTTTGCATTTCTTAGTGATGGTTCCTATGCTTGGTCTCCACTTATTTCAAACAACTTATTTTGATAACAATTCTGTAAAGATAAACGAAACACATAGCTTCTTAAAGTTGCAAAGAAGCATAAAATCCAAGAGTTGCAGCATAGGGAAGGACTATGTAGGTAGGTATTCTAGTCCAAACTCATCTATTCCAGTCCCATCAGCTGCATTGCCATGGTGCATTGCATCTTCCTTTTCATCTTCACAGGGAGGTGGAAGGGTGTGCTGATTAAAAGGATAGGCTCTGCAATCAGGCAACCCTAACATCTAATCTTGTTCCATCCATGTCTACTGTGTGACCCTGACAAGATAATTTAGTCTCTCCTGGCCTCAGTTTCCTGATTGTAAAATGGTGATTAAAAAATAGTCCCCAGCTCATATGGTTTTGTGAGGATTAATCAGCTAAGGTATGTAAAAAGTTTGGCAGGTAGTAAGCTCCGAATAAACCCTAGCTATTATTTTTATTCTGATTTTTAGAAAGTCCTTAATATTGTGCTTAATCAACTCTTACTAAATGTACGCAACTGATTTAACCCACTTCACCAGCTTAGGGGTTATAAATAATACACGCATCATTTTCCCCTCCTAGTTGCCAGAACATCTTCCTGCTCCCATGGGTAGGAAGTACAAAACTCTCTTTTAATGCCCTACCACCTCCCATCTCTTCTAAATGTGCAAGAACGCCAAGAACACCCCAGTCTTAATTCATTCCAAAAGGGTCAGTCCTGGTTCCAGGTGCTGGCAGGAAAACAACAGGGTATCTGAGTGGCCTGTTGGCGTCTGCTTCTCACCGTGTGGTGAGAGTGAGACAGGCTCGACACAGTCAGCCCCACTGGCCTCTGCTGCAGGGTGCTCTCACCACGCCAGAGGCTCTGCGTGCGTGCACACATGTGTGTGCACATGTGTGCTTGGACTGGGAGCCCCCAGCACTTCTAGTTCACGTTGCTCATTGTTCTCAAATCACACCCACGCCAAGAAGAGTTTCTAGTCTCAGCCATGGGCTGTGTTGACCAGCCTGCTCCCACCTACCCGCTCCAGGGCTGCCCTGGATCCCTGCAGGGAGCCTGAGACCGTCGGTCCAGAGTGCCCCTTCCTCATGCAGAGTTTCCCCTTAGGGGTCTTTGGTGTCCTTTTCTCCCAGAGGGCTTCTCGTGGGGTCTGTCCTCACCCATTAGGGAGGTTCTATTTATAATAATGGCTCTTTGACCCCCATGCAATTGTCCCACCTCATCATAACACGGGGAATTGGAGGCACAGGCTTTGTCAGGTCACCAATAGCTCTACCAGGCTCTCCCTCCAGGCCAATAGGGGCATGCGTGAGAGTGACCACTTCATGACTTCCCTGAACTAGGAAGATCTGTGTCCACTTAGGCAGAAAAGTAGCTGACATTAGCTAGCTAATTAATTTCAGGTTGCAGCCTAACAGACGCCTTGTAATACTGGGTCTGGTTCTACTTCTTGAGTCAGTACAAGCCTCCCCCTTCTTCCCTATGACAGACCTTCACCTGCTAGAAAGTAACTACCCAGGGCCCTCAGATCCTTTTCTTCCCCACTGGCTCCCCCTCTCACTCAGTGGCTGGTCTCAGGCATGTTTTTTAAACAATAATAGCTGATGCTTACTGAGCTTGCTATATGCCAGGCTGTGCTAAGTGCTCCAATGTATTCACTAATTTAATCTTCATACAACCCGATGAGATAGGTGTCAGATCCCCTTCTGTAGATGAGGAAACGGGCTCAGGAAGGCTTAGTAGCATGCCTGAGGTACATAGCTGCTAGGATTTAAACCAGGCTGTCTGGCTCCAGAGCCAATAACGATACAATGTTGTTTCCCTAACCCAATTCCATAGAACTGTGGTTCTATGAAACAGAGATAATACTTATCTCAGAATATCATGGTAAGGATTAGATGTGATAAAGTATAAAAAAGTAATTAGCGCAGTGGCTCCCTTAGTGCTCAGAAAAATATTAATTTGCCATCTTTTTCCTTCCCGTCAAATGAACATTTCATCTTAACTGCTTCCCATTTTTAAAGTGCCTGACACAGAGTGGGTGCTCGGTGGGTGGTAACTACTCCTGTTGTTATTACCTTGTGTGGTTTGAAGTATCTCCCATTTCTGATTGTTCTTCTCTAGCTCATTTAGGTCTTGAGATTGTGGTGCCCAGAAAGGTACATGATACACCAGGTGGGTTTGAATAAAGCAGAGTGGAAGGGTACAGCCACCTCCCACAGGGACGGAGGTCCTAATACCTGCAGTTACTACTTTTTTAGTCATTTTACACTGGCAGCAGTTATTGAAATTGCTGTCAGTCAAATTCTCAACATCTCTTTACTTAGGCTGTTATGGATCCACCTCACTTGACCTGTTCTTGGATAATTGATTTTTTTTCCAAAAATGTCCTCTTCTTTTTTTCTGATTTATTAAATACCACGTTTGTTCTGGGAGCTTTGAAAAATGTACAAAATCACAAAGAAGGAAATTAAAGTCAACATGAATGGCATAATCCAGAGATAGGAACTATTAATATCTATCTATAGATATAAATATGTAATAGATATATAGATAGATATCTTTTCAGAATGTGTGTTTCTTTTTTATAAAAGTAGGATCTTACTATTAAAATATATTCTGAATCTGCCATTTCTCACCATTTTCTCCCCACCTAAGCCGCCATCATCTCTTTCTTAAAACACTGCAAAAGTATTAAACTATTACCCCCCCAAATCGCTTTCCCCAATTCCATTCTAACCCTCTACAGTCTATTCTCCAAAAAAGTAGCCAGTATGATCCTTTAAAATCATAACAATCCAGCTCAAAACTTTCCAGTGGCTTCCCATATCACATAAAATAAAAACCCAGCTTTCCCTGACTGGCAGGGCTGTGCATGGGGAGGCCTCTCCAACCTCATTTCCTTCTCCTCCCCCTTGTGCGCCATACTCTGCCTCATGTGCTTCCTTCCAATTCAAGTCCTTTCCTGCTTTTGGGCCTTTGCTCTTCCCAGCAGTATCTGGCTCAGCCCCTCATATCAGTCCCTGATCAATACCAGCCCTCCGAGACCACCTTCCTCAATAAAGTACCTCTGTCTCCATTACCCCAGTCTCTTACCCTGGTTCATTTTCTTCATTGCCTTAATTATTCTTCTGTAACATGATTTTGGTGGCTATAATATTCGAACATATCTATACACTATCAATCCCCTACTGTTTGATTTTTAGGTTGTTTTCCTTACTGGGCATTATAATTTATAGAAAATACTTTATTTTTATAGCTTTCATTTTGTAAGATGCTGCCATTTCATCTTGATGGAGGTAGTCGGGATCCTGACAACTTCTGTAACCAGGTACTGTTCTAAATGCTTTTACACTTACTAATTAAATCTACCTCATCTGTTGAGGTGGATAAAATATCTTTTCTTTTTGCTTTAAGTAGACTTCAATTTTATTGGTAATAGTTCCTTCTACAAAACATATGAGGCAAATTGGGGAGCCAACTGTGTGTTCTACAGGCTGAATCAGAAAGATTTATAGTCTTGAACTTTTTCCCTTCCAGAATGTGGCCCAGATTGGGTGAGGGGGAAGAGGGTAGCAAGGAGCAGCAAGAGATGGAGACCAGGAGGGCCTCAGACTTTGTCTTTCTCTAGCTGTGAAGCTGGAGGCAAGTCACCTGCAGTCTCTAGACCTGAGCTTCATCTAGACATGCCAGCATTGCTCTCATCAGGTGGGAAGAGGAGCAGCTGTTCCTTTCCTTGGAGCCTGGACGGTATAGAGGGAATGTGCTGCCCACAAGAGAGGATTGATGACCAACCTTGAGATTACCTCAAATTCCCAAATGGTACACAGCTTCAACAATTCACATCTCATCTTCCACAATCTAACCACAAGGTCCCTCTGGCTCCTCTAATCCCGAAATTCTAGGGCTCATTGTTTCAGACTGTCTTGATTCCATAACTCCTCCTACAGTTGAAGAATAATCAAAACAACCAAAAGCAACTTGAACTGCAGAGTTCAGAAAGCAGTTTTTCATGTGTAATTTCATGCCAGCCTGCCCAAAGTCTATAAAGTACCTAGGGCAGGGATGAACTTGACCCCAGTTCATAGGGGAGGAAGCTGAGTCTCGAAGGGTTAAGGGGTGGGCCAAAGAGAATGGTGTTGTCATTGAAAAGCAAGCAAATTAAATCCCTAGTCTGTGGGCACTTGTGCTCCAGCGGTCTCTATTTCCCAGATGGATGCAGTTGGTCCTCATACAATTTTTTTGTGGCTTTGTTGGTAGGTGTACATTTTTTTTTAATTTAATTTTTTGGAAATATAAGGTGGCAGCTGAGTAGGTGGAAGCTACACTAAGTTCCTTCCAGGACCAAACTAGAATTACAACTAAATTATAGAAAAATCATCCCGAATAACCAACTGAACACTAGCTGGAGAGAAGCCTTATAACCAAGGACTTATGGAAGAAACCACATTACCAAAATGAGACTGGTCGGATGCATGGAGGCATGACAGGGCTGGCTGGACTCCCATGGGCAATAGATGAAATTCTGGAGGGATATTTTAGTGGCAGAGGAGGGGGTTCCTCCTGAGAAGTGTGGGATCTAAATCTCAAGTGGGGATCCCCAGCCTAGAGCACCAGATCCAGGAAAGGAACCAAAATAACATCTGGCTGTGAAAAGCACTTGGGTTTCTGTCAGCCAGGGAGAGATGGCTAGAGATGCAGAGAGCCTCTTAAAAGGCCAACACACAAAATTTTGTTTGCAGCAACTTGCCCTAGGTGTCAGCAGCAGGAGGGCAGAACAGGCTAGAGCCATTTGAAGAGAGTCTGGGGTTGGTAGCACTGGGGAAAGAGCTGAAGGGACAGCTGCCAGGATCCCTGTGCCAAGTAGTTCCCCATACTACAGGAGCCAACTTTCTCAGGCAGAACACTCCCCTCCATGAAGCATCAACCTTAGGGAAAGCAATAGCCCTGCCCCCAGAAATCCCTCTTACTCCACTCTATGGAGCTTAAGCCCCGGTGCTGAGGAGTACAGCTGGAGGCCCTTTCAGTGATTAAGCCTAACAGAAAGCCTGTGGGCAGAGGCAGATCTCTGGGAGATTTGAGACTTTAGCTGAACCTCCCTCAAGCCCAGGGCTGGTAAAAGCTGGCCTTGTTGTGCAGCTTCGTTCTTTCTTCATACACCCAGGCCCAGCATATGGAGCCACAAGATGCGAATTGCTGATAACTCCAAACAGGTTGCCCAGGGCCAGTCATAGGCAGCATCTAACATAGGACTGAGCCAGAGTCTTCACAGATCCACCTAATACATAGACACAAACATAAAGAGGAGCCAAAATGGGAAGACAAAGAAACAGGCCCAAATAAAAGAACAGGAGAATTATCCAGAATAAGAGCTAAATAAAATGGTGGCAAGCAATTTATCAGATATAGAGTTTAAAGTAATGATTATAAGGATGCTCAACAGCATGAAAAAAAATAGCAACCATAAGGAAGGATCAGTGAGAATAAAGAATGCAATATATGAAACAAATGATACACTGGAAGGAGTAAACAGTAGGTTAAATGAAGCAGAGGATTGAATAAGCCATTTGGAAGACAGGGTACAAAAAAACACCCAAGCAGAGCAGCAAAAAGAAAAAAATATTTAAAAAAAATAAGGAGACTTTCAGGGACTTAGAGGACAACATGAAGTGTAAAATCAGACACATCATGGAGATACCAGCAGGAGAAGAGATTGAGCAAGGGATTGTTAACCTATCTGAAGAAATAATGACTGAAAACTTCCCTAACAAAGTGAAGGAAAATGATGCACAAGTCTAGGAAGCACAGAAAGTACCAAACAAGATAGACCAAAAAAGCCCACTCCAAGACATCCCATAATTAAAGTGTCAAAAAATAAAGACAAAGAGAGAATCTTAAAAGCTGCAACAGTAAAGCAGTCAGTTACCTACAAGGGAGGTCCTATTAGACTGTATTCTGATTTCTCAGCAGAAACAATTCAGGCCAAAAAGGATTGGCATGAATATTCAAGGTGAAGGGAAGCAAGAACCCACAATCAAGGCTACTTTACCCAGCAGGAATATCACTTAAAATTGAAGGAGAAAAAAGGAACTTCACAGACAAGAAAAAGCTAAAGGAGTTTGTTACCACCAAACTGGTATTGCAACAAATGTTAAAGCACTTGCTTTAAGAAGAAGGGGGGGGGGACAGAGGAAAATGGTTAAAAATAATATGTACCTATCAATAATCACTGGAAATGTAAATGGCTTCAGTGTTCCAACTAAAAGACACAGGGTCGCTGAATGGATAAGAAAATATGGTCCATATATATGCTGTCTTCAAGAGATCTACTTCAGAACAAAAGATACACACAGACAAATAGTAAAGGCATGGAAAAAGATATTTCATGCAAATGGAAAAGGAAAAAAAGCTGAAGTAGCAATACTTATATCTGAAGAAATAGACTTTAAAACTAAGGCTATACTAAGAGACAAAGAAGGACAGTACATAATGATAAATGGAACGATCCAACAAAGGATCTAACCCTAGTAAACATGTATGCACCCAACATAGGGGCATCTAAATATGTAAAG
Organism: Desmodus rotundus; assembly: GCF_022682495.2. NCBI lineage: Eukaryota > Metazoa > Chordata > Mammalia > Chiroptera > Phyllostomidae > Desmodus > Desmodus rotundus. The sequence continues at coordinate 55,297,926 of NC_071393.1, read as the reverse complement.
TAACTCTTGATGGACATGAGGGAGAAATTGACATAAATACAGTCATTGCAGGGATTTTAACAGTCTGTTGACTTCAGTGGATAGATCTTCCAGACAGGAAATCAACAAGGAGATGTCAGCCATAAATGACACACTATATCAAATGGAGTTAATTGATATCTTCAGAGCATTTAACACCAAAGCAGCACCATATACATACTTTTCAGGTGCACCTAGAATGTTTTCTAGGTATACCACATGTTAGGACACAAAACAAGTCTCAATAAATTTCAGAAGACTGAAATTAAATCAAGCATCTTCTCTGACCAAAATGCTATGAACTAGAAATCAATCACAAAAAGAAAATGAGATATTCACAAAGACACAGAAGCTAAATAACACGCTATTAAACAATGAATGGGTTAACAATGAGATCAAGGAAGAAATCAAAAGATATCTTGAAACAATGAAAATGAGAACACAACAACCCAAAATCTGTGGGACACAGCAAAATAGTCCTAAGAGGGAAACTCATAGCATTACAGGCCTATCTCAAGAAACAAGGAAAAACTCAAATAAACAATCTAACTTTACACTTAAAGGAACTTGAAAAAGAACAACAAACAAAGCCCAAAGTGAGTAGAAGGAAGGAAATAATAAAGATCAGACCAGAAATAAATGAAATAGAGTCTTAAAAAACAATACAAAAGAATAACAGATCCAACAGCTGGTTCTTTGAAAAGATAGACAAGGTTGACAAAACATTAACCAGACTCATCACAAAAAAAAGAGGACTTAAATAAATAAAATCAGAAATGAAAGAGAAGTAAAAACTGACACCAAAAAAATACAAAGAAAATATTGCAAATAACTATATGCCAACAAATTGGATGATCTGGACAAAATGAATGAATTCATAGAAACATACAATCTTGCAAAACAAAATCAGGAAGAATCAGAGAATCTGAATAGACAGATTACACCTAGTGAAATTGAAGCAGTAATCACAAAACTCCCAACAAACAAAAGTTCATGGCTTTACAGGTAAATTTTTGAGAATCCGAGAAGAAGTAACACTTCTCCTTCTCAAATTATTCCAAAAAATTCAGGAGGAGGAAAGACTCCCAAGCTCATTTTATGAGGCCAGCATTATCCTAATTCCAAAACAAGATAAAGACACTACAAAAAAAAAAAAGAAAATTATAAGGCAATATCCCTGAGGAACATAGATGCTAAAACCCTCAACAAAATATTAGCAAACCAAATACAGCAATGCATCAAAATGATCATACACCATGAGCCAGTGGGATTTATTCCAGGGGTGCAAGGTTGGTACAACATTCACAAATCAATAGATGTGATACAACACATAAATAAAATGTAGAATAAAAACCACATGATCATATCAATAGAGCAGAAAAAGCATTAGACAATATCCAGCATCCATTTATAATAAAAACTCTCAGCAAAGTGGGAATAGACAGAACATACCTAAACATATGAACATAAAGACCATATATGACAAATCTATTGCCAGCTTCATACTCAATGGACAAAAACTACAAGTGTTCCACTTAAGATTGGGAACAAGACAGGGATGTCGCACGGTTAAAAAAATATATTTTTCAATCTCAGTCTGCATTCAGTATTACTTCGTATTAGTTTCAGGTGTCCGTCACAGTAGTTAGACAATCACATACATTGCAAAGTGTTTGCCCCGGTGTATCAAGTACTCACCTGTCACCATGCTTAGTTATTATAATACCATTGACTATATTCCCTATGCTGTACTTTATATCCCCTTGACTATTCTGTAACTACCAACCTGTACTCTTAATCCCTTTGCCTTTTTTACACATCCTTCCTACCCTCCTCCCATCTGGCATCCATTATTAGTCTGCTCTCTGTGTCTATGAGTCTCTTTCAATTTTTTGTTCTTTAGATTCCATGTGAATCATATGGTATTTGTTTTTCTTTGACTTATTTCACTAAGCATACTACCCTCTAGGTATGCCCATGCTGTCACATATGATTTCATTCTTTTTTTTGGCTAAGTAATATTCCATTGTATGTAGGTACCACTGCTTTTTATCTGCTTGTCTATTGATGGGTACCTGGGTTGCTTCCGTATCTTGGCTATTGCAAATAATACCACAATGAACATAGGAGTGCATATATTCTTCCACATTAGTGTTTTGGATTTTTTGGATATATTCCCAGAAGTGGAATCACTAGGTCATAAAGTTGTTTCACTTTTTAATTTTTTGAGGTAACTCCATAATGCTTTCCACAGTTGCTGCACTAATCAGCAAACCCACCAAAAGTACACGAGAGTTCCCTTTTCTCCACATCCTCAATAACATTTGTTGTTTGTGGATTTATTGATGATAGCCATTCTGACAGATGTGAGGTGATATCTCATTGTTGTTTTAATTTGTAATTTTGCTGATGATTAATGACATTGAGCATCTTTTCCTAAGTCTATTGGCCATCTGTTTGTACTCTTTTGAGAAATGTCTATTCAGGTCCTTTGTCCATTTTTTAATTAATTGTTTGGGTTTTTTGATGTTGAGTTTGACAAGTTCTTTATAAATTTTGGATATTAACACCTTATTAGATGTATCATTGATGAATATGTTCTCCCATTCAGTGAGTTGTCTTTTTATTTTGTTGATGGTTTCCATTGCTATGCAAAAACTTTTTAGTTTGATTTAGTACTATTTCTTTGTTTTTTCTTTTGTTTCCCTTGCCCAAGGAGATATATCAGAAAAAAAATATTGCTATGAGAAATGTCCAAGATTTTACTGCTTTTCCTCTAGGAATTTTGTGGTTCTGAGTGTTGCATTTAAGTTTTTAATCCATTTTGAGTTTATTGTTGTGTATAGTGTAAGGAGGTCATCTAGTTTCATTTTTTGCATGTATCCATCCAATTCCCAACACCATTTATTGAATAGAATGTCTTCATCCCATTTTATGTTCTTGCCTTCTTTGTCAAATATTAATTGACCATATAAGTCATGGGTTTATATCTGGGCTGTTTATTTAGTTCCATTGATCCATGTGTCTGTTTTTATGCTGATATCATGATGTTTGATTACTGTAGTCTTATGGTATAGTTTGATGTCAGGTAGCATGATACCTCCAATTTTGTTCTTTTTCATCAGGGTTGCTGTGGTTATCTGAGGTCTTTTTTGGTTCCATATAAATATTTAAATTATTTATTCTAGTTCTATGAAATATGCCATTGGTAGTTTGATAGGCATTGTGTTGAATCTATAGATTGCTTTGGGTAGTATGGACATTTTAATGATGTTAATTCTTCCTATTCATGAGCACAGTGTATGCTTCCATTTATTTGTATCTTTTTCAATGTTTTCTTCAGTATCATATCTGAGTACACATCTTTTACCTCTTCAGTTACATTTATTCCTATATATTTTGTTATTTTTGATGCAATTATAAATGGGATTGTTTTCTTGGGTTCCCTTTCTAGTAGTTCATTATTGGTGTATAAAAATGCCACCAATTTCTGAATAATAATTTTGTATCATGCTACTTTGTTGAATTTTCTTATCAGTTCCAGTAGGTTTTTGGTGGAATCTTTGGGTTCTCTATATACAATATCTGCAAATAATGACAGTTTTGCTTCTTCATTTCCAACTTGGATGCCTTTTATTTCTTCTTGTCTGATTTCTGTGGCTAGGCCTTCCAGTATATGTTGAATGATTAGAGTTGTGAGAGTGGACATCCTTGTCTTGTTCCTGATCTTAAGGGAAATGCTTTTAGTTTATCCCCATTGAGTATGATGTTGGTGTGGGTTTGGCATATGTGACATTTTTTATTTTGAGGTATGTTCTGTCTGTTTCCACTTTGCTGAGAGTTTTTTATTATAAATGGATACTGGATATTGTCTAATGCTTTTTCTGCATGTATTGATATGATCATATAATTTTTACTCTTTTTTTGTTTATGTGATGAATCACATTAATTGATTTGCAGTATTGTACACACCCTGCATCCCAGGAATGAATCCCACTTGTCCATGGTGTATGATTTTTTTAATGTATTTCTGGATTTGGTTTGCAAATATTTGGTTTAGGATCTATGCATTTATGTTCATCAGTGATATTGGCCTATAATTTTTTTCTTTGTGGTGTCTTTATGGTTTTAGAATTAGGATAATGCTGACTTATTAAATGAGCTTGAATTTTTTGGAATAGTTTGAGAATAATAGGTGTTTTTCTTTGAACATTTGCTGAAATTCACCTGTGAAGTTGTTTGGTCCAGGACTTCAGTTTGTTGAGAGTTTTTAAAAAATTATTAATGTTTCTATTTCATTAGTTGTATTTGGTCTGTTCAGATTTTCTGTTTTTTCTTGATTTAGTTTTAGAAGATTGTATGTTTCTAGGAATTTATTAATTTCTTCCAAATTGTCCAATTCATTGGCATATAGTTGTTCACAATATTTTTTATAATCCTTTGTATTTGTGTGGTATCAGTTACTTCTCTTTCATTTCTGATTTATTTGAATGCTCTCTAATTTTCTCAATGAATCTGGTTAAAAGTTTTTCTATCTAGTTTATACTTTCAAAGAACAAGCTCTAGGTTTTATTGATCTTTTATGTTTTTTTAGACTCTATTTCAGCAGTCACCAACTTTTTGGCAGCAGGGACCAATTTAATGGAGGACAATTTTTCCCCAGACCAGAGTCAGGGGTCAGGGGTAGGTGAAGGGACAGGAGGCAGAGCTGGGGTGGTAATGTAAGTGAAGCTTTGCTCACTGGCTTGCCACTCACCTCCTGCTATGTGGGCGGTTCCTAAAAGGCTGTGGACCAATGGTCTGCAGCTCGGGAGTTTCCTGCTCTACTTCATTTTTTTTTTTTGCTCTGGTCTTTATTATTTCCTTCTTTCTACTAACTTTAGGCTTTGTTTATTGTTCTTTTTCTACTTCCTTTTTGTGTAAAATTAGATTGTTTATTTGAGCTTTTCCTTGTTTCTTGAGATAGGCCTGTAATGCTATGAGTTTCCCTCTTAGGACTATTTTGCTGTATTCCATAGATTTGGGGTTGCCATGTTTTTATTTTCCATTTGTTTCAAGGTATCTTTGGATTTCTTCCTTGATCTTATTGTTCACCATTCATTGTTTAGTAACATGTTATTCAGCTTCCATGCCTTTGTGTGTTTTTCAGTTTTTTGTAATTGATTTCCAGTTTTGTATCATTGTGATCTGAGAAGATGCTTGAGAAAATTTCAATCTTCTGAAATGTATTGAGACTTGTTTTGTGTCCTAACATGTGGTCTATCCTAGAAAATGTTCTGTGCACACTTGAAAAGAATGTATATTTTGCTGCTTTGGTGTGAAATGCTTTGAAGATACCAGTTAAATCCATCTGATTTGGTGTGTCATTTAAGGTCACTGTTTTCTTGTTGATTTTCTGCCTGGAAGATCTATCCATTAATATCATTGAGGTGTTAAAAATCCCCTACTATGACTGTATTACTGTCAGTTTTTCCCTTTATGTCCATCCAGATTTGCTTTATATGTTTATATGCTTTTATGTTGAGTGCATAAATGTTTACAAATGTTATATCCTCTTGTTGGATTGACCCTTTATCCTTATGTTATGTCCTGTGTCTCTTATAGCCCTGTTTTATAGTCTATTTTTTCTGACATAAATATTGCTACCCCAGCTTTTTGTTTATGTTTCCATTTGCATGAAATATCTTTTTTTTTTTTGTCTCTTTACTTTCAGTCTATGTATGTCTTTCGTTCTGAGGTGGGTATCTTGTAGGCATCATATATATGGGTCTTTTTTGCTTAACCATTTAGCAACCCTATGTCTTTTGATTGAAGCATTAATCTCTTTATATTATTCATTGTTATGTATTTATTACCATTTTATTCTTTATATTTATATTCCTCTTTTTTCTTAAAGAAGTTTCTTAACATTTCTTGTAATACTGGTTGGTGGTGATGAGTTCCTTCAGCTTTTTTTTGGTCTGGTAAGCTCTTAATTTCTCCTTCAGTGTTAAATGATAGCTTTGCTTGTCAGAGTAGTCTTGGTTGTAAGTCCTTACTTTTCATCATTTTTAATATCTCATGCCAAACCCCTCTGGACTGAAATGTTTCTCTCGAGAAATGTACTGACAGTTGTATGGGAGCTCCCTTGTAGGTAACTATCTTTCTCTTGATGCTTTTAAGATTCTCTCTTCATCTTTAACCTTTGCCATTTTGATTATGCTATGTTTTGGTGTGGGCCTCTTTAGTTTAATCTTGTTTGGGATCTCTGTGCTTTCTGGACTTGTGTATGGTTTTTGTTCACCAGGTTAGGGAAGTTTTCAGTCATTGTTTATTCAATTAGGTTCTCAATCCCTTGCTCTCTCTCTTGTCCTTCTGGTGTCCCTATGATGCAGTTGTTGTTACACTTTGTGTTGTCATGCTTCATATTGTCCCAGAGACTCTTTATATTATCCTCATTTTTAAAGTTCTTTCTCTTTTTGCTGTTCTGACTGGGTGTTTTTTGCTACCTTGTCTTCTAAATTGCTGATTCAAATTGTTTCATCTAATCTGCTCTTGATTCCTTCTAGTGTATTCTTCATTTTTAATATGATTCTTGTTTCTGACTGTTTCTTCTTAATGGGTTTATGTTCTTTTAATGCTTGCTATCTTTTTGTTGCAGTTCTCAATAAGTTCCTTGGGCATCCTTATAACCATTTTTTTTAACTCTGTAACTGGTAGATTGCATGCTTCCATTTTATTCAATTGTCTTTCTGAGTATTTCTCTTATTCTTTCATTTTTGGCATGTTTCTTTGTTACTCTATTTTGGCACCTCTCTGTATTTGTTTTTGTATATTAAGTAGATCTGATAAATCTCCCAGTCTTGGCATGGTGACCTTATGTAGTAGGTGTCATGTAGGGCTCAGTGAAACTGTCTCCTTGATTTCCTGAGTTAGGTCCTCCAGGAATGTCCCTTGAGCGGGTCCCTTGATGTGAGCCCTCCTGTTGTAGTTGAGTCTTGGTTGCTCTTGACCCATCTGTGGGTGGGGTTGACTGTCAGGCTGGCTGATTATGAGGATTTACTGTAAACACAGTGTATGAGCTGCTGCACACAGGCAAACCCCATGAAATGAATTCACCCTGGCAGAGTCAGGTACTTCCCAAGATCTCCCTTTAGTATGCCACTTGTAGAGCTAATTGAGTCATGCTCTGATGTGGTCTAAAGCCAGTCACCAGGAGTGTTGGTTTTGTGGTTTCTTGGAAAGGATTCTAGTGCAGGTCAATGTCAGTCACTGCCTGTGACTAGGCCTGGGCTACCTGCCTGGAGCTACAAAACAATCCATAGTTCGTGGCTGCCTCTGCTGTTCCTGAGTGTGCATGGGAGAGAGGGGCTAAGCTGAACACTAAGGCTGGATTCCATCAGCACCAAGCCCAGGTGCAGGTCAGCAAATGGCCCAAGGCGCCCCAAGGTCCACCTCCACCTGCCTGCCCACTTCCTACTCAGCTCAGTGGCACATGAGTTGCATGAGCTAGGTTCTCAGTGAGTCACAATGCAAGGTTGAGTGGTGTTTTCTAGACTGAGACAGATTTGAACTTGGAGCTAGTGCTGAGTCTGAGGGCAGTGAGCGGAAGTCTCAGGTACACCAAGGCCTTCCACCACTTGCTGGGTACCTACGTATCTTTGTGGTGGGGCAGGGTCTCAGAGAGTTGTCAGGGGAGGCCAGAGAGTTCATCAGGCCCTAAAAGACTGAGATTTGGCCACATGAAGTGGGGCTCTGCACAGTAACACTTTCACTGGTTGGGTGTGCAAGGGAAAAATGGACCCAATCCTAGAGCCTAATGACTCAGTCTCTCTCTGATAATGCCTAGACCTCCTAGAGAGCCTGCCAAGAGAGTCTGCAACACAGGGCCAGGTTGGCTAAAGCAGGTGACAATTCTGCAGGGTGGGAGCTTGGCAGGGCGGGGCCACTGTGGGTCAGTAGGGTAAGGCTAGTGAATCTTCTCTGGGGGTCAATGCAAATTGTTCACGTGGGAATGGAGGAAAATTGCCCCCATTCCAGAGCCACACAACTCAGTCTCTGATACCCTGAGTCTGCCCAGACCCCTTCATGCTTTGTCCAAGAAAATCTATACCACAGGTCCAAGCAGCTGACTCTTCAGCTTGGCAGGGCAAGGCAATAAGAAGTCGGGAGGGTGGTGCTATTGCATTCCCCTAGACTGATGCTGTATGGAGAGGAGTGCTTGACCCAGGAAAGATGGTGTCTGTGAATGATGTGGGAGAAGGACTCAGCACAGGGACCCTGGTGGCTCCCCTTCCACTCTTCCCCTAGAGCCACATAACCCAGTCTTTCCTACTATGACTCCAGTTTGTTTTGAGCCTCCTTCCTCCCCCAGAGCTCAGGGTGAGTGTCTGCAAATGAGATTTTGTTCACTGGCCCTTTAAGAGGGCACCTGGATTTCTAGCAGCCAGATGTCTTTCCCTGGCAGACATAAGCCCCACTGATTGCCACAGCCAGTTGTTATGTGGGCACCTACTCCCAGGTCTGGTGCTCTGGGCTGGGGAGCCTGGCATGGGGTTGAGACCCCACATTCCTCAGGGGGAATCTTTGCAGCTAAGATATACTTCTGGACTCTCATGTGGGTGTGGGGCCAGCCCTTTTTGTATCTCTGCCTTTCCTACTAGTCTCAATGTGGCTTCTTCTGTAAATCCTTGGTTATAGGACTTCTGTTCAGCTAGTCTTCAGTTGGTTATTCAGGTTGATTCTTCTATAATTTAATTGTAATTCTGGTTTGGTCTTCTAAGGAGTTGAGTGTAACTTCCACTTACTCTTCCTCTATCCTAGATCCATTGTAGATACAGTTATTATCCCCATTTCCCAGATTGTGAAATTGAGTCAGAGAGTATAAGTAACTTCTTTAACATCCCACAACTAATAAGAAGTGGGGCCGAGATCTAAACACAGGCTCTCTGCTTCCACAGCAGTGCTCTCACCGCCCCCCCTCCACCCCAGCAAGGGCCTTGGTCTTTCTCTCAGCAGATGTCGTGAAACTTACTTTGTCCTTCAAGTCAAGACCCCTGTCTGTATAGAGAGGCACTGAAGACTGAATCACGTGCCATTAAAATCCCTCCACAGACTGATACTAACCTGTTCTCCAGTCCTCTGGGGATTATAGTTGAGTTGCTCTGAATGTTCCTAGTTGTACTATCATGGAGCCTGTATTTTTCTACCTGCTTTGCAAAGAGACTGTGTTCCATTTCCTAGCTCTACAATGTCTGTGGAACAAAGTTCCCATGTGAAGACCCCTGTGTGAGAGATGAGGTTGGTCTGACCAGCATTCACCTTGCTGGATCCACACAAGTCTAATCTGTGCTAGAATTGTGTTAAAAGTCTCTACTACTAAAATTGAGACATTTATCCTTCTGCAAGTTTCTGGAAGTTCTGCCATGCTTCATAAACTCATATATTATCATATCAACTTTCTAAAAAATGTTATAATCATGAATTCATGTCCTTTTAAAGTACGACGGCTGCTCATTTTGCCACCCCTGTTGCAGTGACTATCGGGGTGTGTGTACAGATGGTGCTGAGATGCAATTCATTGGAGCCTTGAGACTTACATGCAGCGGCCAGGTGCTCTCCTCCTATCTCCTCACTATCTCAGACTTTAATTTCCTCTTGGCTATGTTTTTGCTTTCCTTTCTGGCCTACAGATCCTTTTCCTTGATAGAGAAGATGGAAGCAAACTGGGAGATGAGTAATTCTGTTCCGCTGTATCATCTCTGAATTAACTGTGTCATCTGCCCCAAGCACAGGCCGATCCTTCTCTTGTTCTTTTCTTGTTCTGAATGTAGCCCAGTGGGTCACATTGTCATTCTCTGTGTGCATTAACTCCAAGACCAGCCTTCCACTTCCCTGACTTGATTTTTTTTCATTTTATGCCATTCCTTTGTATCTTCTCTTGACTGCAAATGCCTCCTTCCTGCCTTCCTAAGTGTTCTTGTAAAACAGAAGCTCACTGGAGACATAGTGATTTCTTTGGATAACTCCCTCTCGTCTTCCTCGCTGGAATTAGGTATGGATAGACAGTCAGAATTGTATTCCGTGGAGCCTCTGGTCTTTCTAGAATCAATTTCTATATGATTAGACTAGAGTGTAATCTAATTAGACTAATTAATCTAATCTAGATTACAGCCTCTGACCACAGGACCAAAGAACATCCAGCCTAGTGCCTTACACATAGGAGGCCTGCAATAATGGTGACAACAACAATAATAGCAGATTTTTATTGAGTGTTTACCATGATCCAGGCACTGTGCTAGGAGCTTTTTATACTTTATATCCTTTAATTCTCACCATCAACGTGTAAGGTCGTCCTGTGATTCACGGCTACAGTGAGGAAGCTGAGATACAGGGAGGAGACGTTTGCACAGATGTGACGGCAGAGCCAGGAGCCTGACTCAGGTCTGTCCAGATTCCTGAGTGTGCACTTTAACCTCCACGTGACGCTGCCCTCTGAGTTTGTTTAAGACCATGAATCATGCCTTCTTTTCCCTGGACTTATAGAGCTCTATTTTCCTACAGTCCCAGCAACACAGACGGCTCATATTCCCTTCTTTGGCTCTTACAAATCATATGATGACAAGGTCTCTTTTCTCTCCAAGTGCCAGTCACCTCCACTCTGTCATCCATTTAATTCTCCCTCGTTGGCCAAAAATAGGTGCAAGCAGCAGCTTTTTTACTGCATTCGTGTCGTTCTGTGATGTGAGATTGTCAGCAGAGCAAGGCTTGAGGGAATTAGCTGCTCTGCTTCTGGTAGGGCAGGGCTCAGAAGAGATGTCTGGATGGTTCTTCCATCTCCCCCCAGCCTGCAGAGGACAGGGCCTGATGATGGAGTGATGGGTGCGGACGGCCAGGTGGGCCTGCAGGGAACTGGTCCTCCATCTCGCCACTTCCTTGATGAGGTTTTTGTGCTCTCAGAATATTACGTTGGTTTGAAGGTTTTTCTTCAATTATAATTTACATTGCACCTAACTCTCAGAAAGATTGTGAAATAGCTTACAATAAAACATGTCTAAAACAGGACAGTTGAAACACATTTTAAAAACAGAGGCAGACAGAGAGAGGTCATAAATCACTTGGCTTGAACCCCCGATGAGGACTTTTATAGCACATGACTGCGTTTGATTAATTCCCAATACAAACATCTAGGTGTGTAGGAATGGAGAAAGACTCTGTAGATGGGGAGAAACTAGAACCTCAAGAGCCCATTCTATACATGTGGTCAAAATCAAACAGCCTCATGCCTAGTGACATCCATGAAAACACTCGTTAATACTACCTCATCTCAGGGAGTCTCAGGCAAGGAAGCAGAGGGATAATTGCATGGGTTAATCCTAAATTTAGAATAGCTAGTCTGCTCCAGGGTCATTGCCAGGATAATTCATCATTGTCATCAACAAAGGACCACAATAAATTTGTCTTTAAATTTTAATACCTAACTCATATATTATACAGATAGAACTCACACTATCCATTTGCCTCTCTGTTATTATTTTTAAGCACAGAATTGGTATAAATTTCAGTGGAACCTTTTAAAATTACCACACTTGCTTCAAGGGAAGCCTAAGCTGTGGCCTAACTGCTGAACGTAATTTCCAGTGGGAATGGCTGAGTAAAGAATGAATGAACGGGTGCCCACATGGTCCCATAACACCAGTGAATCAGGCCCATTCTGGCTGTGCCACAAACAGTTCATTCATCAAGGCTGGGTGTGACCTCCAGCAGGGCTTCCCATTGTGATGAAGGGCAGCACTGGCGAGTTCTGAGTCAGACTGATAGCCAGCAGCATGACTCAGGACATGGTGCAGCAGGGCAAGGAGCACAATTGCTTTGCTGACCCCATCCAGACACAGACCTACAGCCACCTTGATAGTGTCACATGTGGCTATGTCCATTCTATAGCCACATGGAAAAATGGAGCAGAAACTTTGGCAGTGAAGGGTGGGCTTGTGAATTTTTATGCCCTCAGAGGTGTAATAGCACTGAAAGTGAGCGAGTGAATCAGAGGAGAGGTTCACTGAGGACGCTGGTGCGCATTTCCTGATTCCCTACAGTTCTAAAGGGGCATTTCTGTAGTTCACCGAATGAAATCAGAGTGCTAGTTACTAATTAGTTGAAACTAATTACCGGCCAGGTTGAGTTTCAAATAAACGGGCACGCACAATGAAATATCAGGCAACAGATCTAACTAAAACTGTCTTAGTTCTTTCTGTTTCCCTAATGCAAAGGTTCTAAGTATGTATGTATTTATGAGAGAAGTAGTTTTAATTTGTTGTAGGCAAATACTGATATTCTCTTGGATATGAGAAGCAATGAAATGAGAATGACTGGGCCAGGGGAAATGGCATTGATACATCTGGGCATGACTTCTTCTTTCCCTCCTCCTCCTTCTTCTTGTCAGCTTGATAGAATTTGGAGGGTAGTAACTTTTAAAAAGATCCTGTAGGGATAGATTAAAATGTAGAATGTAAAAACCTTTGGGATGATATTATAGCAAAACCCAATCTCCACCAATGACAAGGTAAATTCACTCAGTTCACCAAGTATTTGTTGATCACATGATTGTCCATCCATCCATCCATCCCTGTGCATTCACCCATCCTCCAACATTCACCCATTCAACACTTAATTGAGCCCTGTAACGGGCTAACTTGTTTACCCCTCCCCCAAATTGATATGTTAAAGTCTTCACCTCCAGTACCTCAGAATGTGACTATATTTGGAGACAGGGTCTTTAGGGAGGAAATTAAGTTAAAATGAGGTCATGAGGTAGGCCCTAATCCACTGTGACTGTATCTGTTGAAGAGGACATTTTGCACAGAGGAGTACAGAAGGAACCCCGCGTGAAGACAGAGGGAGAAGATGGCCCTCTGCAAGCCAAGGAGAGAGGCCTCAGCATCAACCAGCTCTGCTGACATCTTGATCTCAGGCTTACAGTCTCCTAAATTGTGAGAAAATAAATTTCTGTTTTTCAAGTACCAGGTACCATGCTAGATGTGAAGGAAATGTCGTCTTTGCCTTCAAAGAGCTCTCAGCCAGCCAGGTGCAAAACAATGCCGAGTGTTGGTGAACTATAAGGCTAAAACAATGAATCAAATACTTAGTTTTGTGATATGTTAATATTCTGTAGAACCAAAACTTTTGCCCCCATTGGTCCGGCTACTGGGAACACTGAGTGACACACGACCTCATTTTATTTTGAAAGCTGACAAAAAATTTTTTCACAGTGAGGGGTCAGTTGGGAGTTAATTCAAATTTCTATCAACCACAAGAAACTAAAACCTGCAGAGGTATAGGAGGTTTTTTGTTTTTTTTTTTTTAATTCATGTGGCATCATTTAGGTATAAAACAGTCTTCAGAGCAGTTTTGCACCTTTAAATTCCTCAGAAAACTATTTTCACAGTAAAATCCTATCTTCATGGCAGATCTGTTTACTCCTGGCTCACGTGGCTTTTGCTGATCGCAGAGTAAACAGAAGGTATGGCAGGGACAGCTGGCGCCCCGGCTCACTTAGAGTCTGTGCAATTACTGTTTATGTGGGGTCACTACTCAGGAACAAATCACAACTTTCAGCCCGCTCTTATTTTAAATGCTTGGCCTGGGACTTCCTATGTGACTTCATATCTAGTCCCTCCTACGATGTGCTCCTTTTGCCAGATCCCCCATCTTTTACCTTCTTCCAGCTGTCATCTTTAGTCAGGGCAAGAGTTCTCTGTGACACAGGACCATGGGCGGCATCCGCTTCCCCTGGCTATGCCATAAGTCACTATACAGCTTTAAAGTCACCTACAACTGGCCTTGGGTGGTAGCACAGCTACCAACTTGCCATTGTTATGCACAGCATCTTAAAGCCAGATTATCCACTCCCCCCTTCTCCCAACCAAAGGTTTGGGGATTTTCTCCTATTTTCAGGGAACCCCTGCTCTGTACCCCATTACAATATACAGTATGTCAGTCTGGCTCACTTAGATTCTGTTTGTGGAGTTCCCTTTTCTAAGAAGCTAATGTTTACTGACTGCTGATGTCCCAGGCACCAACCATACTAAGCCTTTTCTCTGGATGGTCTCCCTTAAAGCTCAGAGTAACCTTATGTAGCACCTACCTGTTTGACAGAGATGTAAACTCACTTCAGAAGGCCAAAAAACTCAGCAGGTTCATACAGCCATCAAGAAGCAGGGCCAGACTTAGAACCCAGGCTGCTTTTGCAAACCCCTGAGCTTTCAAGCCACTGTGCGTGCTGCCTCCTGACTCTTTGTTTCCATGTGCATTTCTCTAGTCAGAAGGTTTTTCTCCTCCTGGCCATGTATTTTCTGTAACTCTTGCTCTTGGAACAGATGATTTCCAAGGTCCCTTAGAGTACTGAAATTCCATGACTAATTAAAGTTATAATTTATGCACTTTGACTAATTTGCACTAATGCCCAAGTTCATTTGTTACATTAATTCCTTCACTGAAGGTTCCAACAGCTTTTTAGTTTATTTACAGATCTCTTAATGTTGTAGGAATTGTGCTGCTTTTCCAAGAGTAACATTTAATACCTAAATTTTAAAAATGTAAGTTTTAGAAACTTATCTGAAAGAATTTTACCGTGCATACAACGTATCAGTTTTCCATATGGACCAAAACAGTCATTTTAAGCTCCTTTCTCTCGGTGTCCTTCCCTAGTCTCACAGATGCAGTGCTAATTGCTTGCAGCTTCGGGTCCTTTACAACATGAGGTAACAATTTGAGTGTCTTGGGTTTGAGCACTGCATTTGTTAGACATGCCAGGCCTGGAAGTGGTGTTGGTTCGTCAAGATGCTGAATCCACGATCAACTCATCTGAACTTCAAGAAGCTTCTCAGAGAACCTTCTGTTGTGCTCCTCTCTGACACGGTATGAGCTAGCAGAGCGACAGTTTGGTTCTGACAGCCAGTGATGTGACAGCTGGTCCAAAAATGCAGCCTTGGGTAATGGCCCTTTGGGCCATCTCAGGCACATGAGTCCTTCTAGGAAGCTGTACTTGGAGAAGAATGGTTCCAGAAGGGTTGTTTATTTGCAGACCTACGAGATAGGCCATCTCCAGTGTCTGAGTGGCTCTTTGCAGCTGAAAGCAGACTCCACTGGGACCCACTGAAGTTCATTCTGGCTGGATTGAGAAGACAAGGAAGACCAGAAAGAAAGGAAATACAGGATTGTGCAATCACATCTGTAATTAGGGAGCTGCGGATATAACTTTGGAGAACAGCTGGACCTCGTCTTGCTCACACTTTATCTGTGGTTGTAGTCATCGGAGTCAGGCAAGCCTGGGTTCCAACCAAGCTGCACTGCTGACGGCTCTGCAGTAATGAGAACACCATCCAACCACCCAAACCTCGGTTTCCTTATCTGTAAACTGGGATGACTGTATCTCCCTCGTGGCTATGTTGTGATGATGCTGCTGAGGCTCTGGGCTCCCTGTGCTCTGCTGTGGCCAATGTGTGGTTAGCAGCTATGTGATGCAGTTTGACTCCCTTCTTCCCTTTCTAATGCAGGACACACTCCTCTAGAAAAATAAGATTCATGCAAACTAGCATTTTAGGAGCACTTATACACTGTGTGCTATGCAATACATGTGTGTTTGATGAGTTCTCAGTGAATTTAATTTTAAAATCATATTTAACTTTAAATATACTTAAGGAGATAGGAAAAGGTGCCCCAGAGCACATTGCTTTATAAAGACAATCATAATTTTCTGAATTATTTTCATTGAGATTGTTTATAAATTGTCCATGGTCCCTAGAGGAACAATGGCAAAGAGCAAACAGTGCTTGCCTCCTGAAGACAGGCAGTCACTCCTTCCAGTGTTTCTCCTGAAGGCCAGCTCATTTAATGCAGCCGTCGGGTGCTTGCTGTTCTTTCCTTGTGAGGAGGAGAAGCAGGCCCAGGTCCTAAGCTAGCTAAGACTTGAACTAGAATGTTGACGTGGAAGAATCAAGATGGGTCTGTGTTGGACAATGAGCGGAGGGGAAGAGACTGTCCTCCAGGAAACTGCCTGAGGCCCCCTCGGCGTGCGGCGGTCCTCACCTCACTCCGGAAATCATACCCCCAGTAAACCCACGTGAAGCATTAGAACTGTGCCCAGCACATAGTAAGTGGTGCACGTTCACCATCACTATTACTGGTGTTATTATTATTACAGGGCTTGTCGCAAGATGGATATGGCTTGCGATACCTTTCCAAAGTGGCCTTCCATCTTATACAACTGGGGTGGATTGTGGACCAGTAGTTCAACAGCCAATGAAAGAGGAATTTGACAACTTTGGGACTGATTCCGCAAGTCATCTCAGACCTTCTCTGTTCTCCTTACTATCTCTAAATAGCCAGGACTAGCTAAGTTCTGGCTCAGCTGTGCCAATTTACCTGCCCTATTGTTGCCTCCCGAGCCCTGCAGTAGTGATGAGCTCCTTGCTGTATCCATCCCATGGGCTGACAGAAATAGGATGCAGCCAGACTACTAAATCCACACTATTCTGCATTTTGGCCTCAGAAATCTGATTCCCATAATGTATGTCTTTCATTGCAATCTAGATTTCCAGAGGAAAGTTTTGGATAAAATTACCCAGATCCTGGTCTGGGTAATTTAAAGCCAGGGTAAAAAGGGGCAGAGAGAGCCCAGCATATACAGGTCTGGATCTTGTCTGGGGAGATGTGGAAGATTCAAGTGCCAGACATCTGGCTTCCCTCCAAGTGTTTACCACCCTGATGCCCCCACTTCTCCTCCACCCCTCACCTTTATTCCCCCTTCTCCTCATATTTTCCATAGGCTGGAGAAACTCAGGAACCTACAGGCCCAGGGGAAGGATAATAATGAGACAAGTGAGAACAAGGAATCAGACCCTGCTGTGACTCAGGACCCCATGAAAGGTAAGGGCTGCCCTTGGACTTTGAACATCAGCCCTCATGCACCTCTGTCTGGATGTGGCCCTTCTGCCCTAGAAATCTTTGTCCTCAGAAGAGAGGAGAATGCAAGGCCTGGGGTTGTAACTCCAGGAGATAGGAAGACTGTGGCGTGGCGGCCATTGATTCAGAGAGCCAGTGAGAACAAGGAATGCTGTTTCCTCCCCACCTCGTGCCCCACCCCCACTCCTCCACCCTATGTTGCCCAGGCTGCCTGAGCTGCTTGGATGCCAGACCTTGCCAGGGGCCTCCTAAGAGACCTCTGCCGCTTGCGGTCCCTTTAGCCAGCATGTCTCTGAATTCACCTCCCAGAGGAGAAAGCACGTGCTGCTGGGACAAATTGCATTTCCTCCCTGCCGTGCCCACCTCTTAGGCAATACTTGTTTTCAGTCTCGGTTGCTTTCTCTCCCTCCCAAGCAAATTATCACATGGAGTCCTGAGCCCTGAGCCCAGTCTAGTTTCTGGAACAGAGGCTTGTATTCCTTTATATGCCCACAAAACTGCAGGTGCTGCACAGGGAAGAGTTTCCCCAATCCCCCCTTTCCCAATAACTGTGTATTAAACTAGAGGAATTACCTTAAGGTGAAAGAACAGTGTCTTGTGATTGTCATCACTTGGTGTTGCTGGCAGCCAAGTGTGCCCGTGGACAGAGGGCACCGGAGGCCAAGAGGCTGTGTTGTGGGAGGCGGGGGAGGCTGACTCTGCTTGAGTGCACCTGCAGAGCCCCTGTTTCCTTCCCTTCTGCTCACCTGGACCCACCCAGCAGGCTGCTGCAAGGCTCCGGATGCTGGCCAACTGCCACTGCCTGACCTTACACAGCTGGCTGGGTCACACCTAGGACCTCTTTCCAGGGGTCCTCTTGGGCACAGCAAAGGAGGGTCTTCCATCCAGGAATCTCACACTCACCAAATGCTTCAAATTTGGGTTTTTTAAAATGTTATTTCCAAGGATATGCTAATAAGACTAAAAGAAGGAAATGATCATCAGTTTTAAACTTCTGCCAGACTTTGGTACCATGCCCATGAATTTTAAAAATAAATCCTGCTATTATATTGTGAGTAGGATGATTGCATTGCCTTATGTGTGTGTTACAAGTCTTAATTTAGTAAATGTAAATTTCTAAAATATATCAATTTTTGAAACCCTAGTTGAACATTTCTTTGTTTTAACATACCTGGAGCCTCAGAGACAGGAAGTGACCATTCTCCTCTTTTTGGACTGTGGGAAAAACCGTTCCCTTTCCACATTGTCATTTCATCCTCAGAAAATCTAAGCTGCAACTTATCTCACTGGAGCAGCTGACGTACAATGAAGGAGGCCTTCTAGGTTTAGGCATGCACGATCCTGCCTCTTTGTCCATCCTAAGCACTGTTTTCTCCCCCACAATAAGGCTGCCTTACTTATGCCTGTCCTGCTCTGGGGGAAATGGCTGGCAGCTATTCCTGAGTCCTTTACCCCTAGGAAATGGGGTTCAACCATGACTGCATATTGGAATCAAGGGGTGGGGAAGTTTTCAAAAATTCATGCATGGGTCCCACCCCCAGATATTCTGATTGACTTGGCTAGGGGTGTGATCTGGGGTCTGGGAGTTGTAGAAGCTCCCCAGGTGATTTAAGATGCAGAAGTTTCAGCAAGTGGGCCCTCGGACAGCAGTTGGCCAACCTTAGCCTGCATCGGAATAGCAGAGGGGGGCTTGTTAAAAATCTGATTGCTGGGCCCCATCCCCACAGTTTCTGAATCAGTCTCTGGATGGTGCCCCATAATTTGCATTTCTAACAAGTCCCCTGGGGATATGATGCTGCAGAGACCCTGTTTTGAGAGCCACTGTCCTCAAAGAAAGCCAGGGGATGGGCTGGAGAGAGAAATGGGAGTGAGTGCACAAAGATCCAGCTCTTAAATTCTACCATTGGCTTTGGAGGCGCTGATGGCCTTAAGTTCCAGAGCATGATTCACCATAGCTGGTGCTGTGCAGAAAACTCCAGTGGCGTTGAGCTGAGTCCAGGCAACTGGAGCCTCGGTTGGTTGGATAAGGCAGGGCCCCAGACAGAGTCTGGGGGTTTCGCTCAGTGCTGTCCAATGAGAATAAGATGCCAGGCACAAATACGAATCATGTGTGTAATTTCCTATTTCCTTGCCACATTAAAAAACCCCCTAGAAACAGTAAGATTAATTTTAACTATACATATTAACTTAATTATCCAAAATTTTACCATTTTCACATATCAACATAAAAAAATTTCCAAATAGGGTTTCAAAAATCGTGAATAGAGATGAAAACTTTTTAACCAAATATGGATCACACTATACTTACTGTTCTGTCATTTACATTTTTATTGCGGAAAACATATGTAACTTACAATTTACCACTTTAACCCATTTTGGCCACACTGTCTAGCCACATTAAGTACATTCACATGGCTGTGCAGACTTCACCACCGCCCGTCTGCAGAACTCTGTTCATCTCCCAAACGGAAACACCATGCCCCTGCAACACGAACTCCCCCGTACCCGCTCCCCCTCCGGCCCCTAGTGAACACCACACCATTTTCGGTTTTTATGAATTTGGCTTCAGTAGGAACCTCATCTAGGTGGAATCGTACGGTATTTTCCTTTCATGATGGGCTCACTTCATTAGTGTAATGTCTACGAGTTTCACCTGTGTCACAGGATGTGCCATATTTCCTTTCATTTTAGGGCTGAATAACACCCCATTGTATGCATGACCACATTTTGTTTATCCCTTCATCCACTGATGGGCACTTAGGTTTCTTCCAGCTTTTGGCTATTGTCGGCTGTGTTCTTTTAAAAAATATAGTGTGGACATTTTTCCATGTGAGTTTCTACAGAGCCATTTTCTTCTTCTTGATGGCTGCCTAATATTCCATTGAGTAGATGTGCCTGCTCGTCTGGATTCACACAACCAGGTAGTGGTATAGTGGTTATTTGAACCCAGTTCTTTCTGATTCCGAAGGCTGAGCACTTTGCACCATTCCAAGAGATGTGGAGGCTCGGTACGTTTTGAGCCACCACATGGCCAGCATGGTGTTAGGCAAGTATAAAGTAAAATGATTCAATGTGATTGGGTTCTGAGAGGATTCTGACCAATGGCATGATGACAGTGGTGGAAACCAGATGTGGCCCTGATTTAGGAGTCCCTACTCTGTGTCCTCCCACGA
The DNA here is from genome assembly GCF_022682495.2 of Desmodus rotundus. Taxonomy (NCBI): domain Eukaryota; kingdom Metazoa; phylum Chordata; class Mammalia; order Chiroptera; family Phyllostomidae; genus Desmodus; species Desmodus rotundus. Next base: position 55,277,794 of record NC_071393.1, on the reverse strand, counting down.
TAGGGTTCTCAGTTACTGCTGACCTGGGCCCCTCTCAGGGTAGCTCTGGAATAATGACAAGTAGTAGCATCTTTAGGCCAGAAGATACCTTGGAGTCCATCTGGCCCAACCCTTTGCTGAAGGAGAGAAGGAAACTAGAGTCTGAGAGATGGACCTTCTGCATGTGAGTCTCCCCTTCCTCTGCCTCCAGGGTGTGGCTGCAGCTAAGCAAGGTGGTAAGATGCTCCACACTGTCTCCCATCCCAATTTGATTGACTCAGAGTTACTCTATTGCTGGAAACTCGTTTTCCCAAGTGCATTATTTTCATTGCTTATTTCTCCTGTATGCATGTATTCTTGCAGCAGCCTGCTTGGCTTTATTAAAAGATGTTTGTGTTTTCTGATCACTTCCATCTCCTCTTCTTTCCAAGAATGGAAAATCAATCTGGGTGTCATTTAGAGGATATTCCCTGAAGAAGATTGCTGGTGACGGTGTATTTGTCACTCAGCTTACTTTGTTTTGCTGAGCTATTGAAACTTCTTCCACGAGGGATGAGGCCCAGTGTTACTGGACTGTCTATATTCAGGGAGGCCTTTTACTGACTTGCCAAGTTTTCATTCCATTGTCTCACTGTCATTGGCTGATCTGATCTCTACACTGATTAATTAGTTTCAAATTCCTTCATATTGATCTAATAAAATTGGCTTATTTAATTCATGTTGAGAAATTCTGAGGACGTTTCATTTAGAGTCAGATAAGGGCCATATTTTTTTCACATCTCCCTTGGGAGAGAAAGGTCATCCTCCGCACAGTCTTTTGAATCACACAGAGCAAATGCTGAGACCATGGCAGGATTTTCCCTGCCTCCAGGTCTGGATGCTCTCGCAACAGACAGCTCTGCTTGCTACTGGGGCAGTTTTTATTTTATGTCCTCTCACCGAAGGCACCAAAAGACCACTGTCTTTCCACCTCTAAAGGTTGTCTCACTGGCTGTGAGCATCAAAATCTAGTGTATCAGGGTGGGTCCCCACCCTCCATCCCTGCTCTCTGGGGCCAGGACAGAGCCAGGGCCACTTCTCCAGCCCCCGTCACAGGCAGCTTGATTTATAAATGCCTTTTCCCCCCCTGTTGGCTGTGATCCCCTCAGGAGAGGTCAGAGTAAAAGTCCCAGAGTTGAATGTTTTCTGTTCTGTCACAAAGAAAAATGGATGGGCAGACACCAGTGGCCTTCGTGGGGAGAAGGGAATTCAGCAAAGAGCCAAACCCCATTCAGGATGCAGGGCTGATTCATGGCCCTCAGTAAGATGCCTTTTGGGGTGTGGTTATTCACTGGCTGGAATTAAAATTCTAACAGTTTTTTTTCCCAATCAGCAACCACCAGATGCAGGGAGCTTGTTTATTTAACACAATCAGACCACTACATCCAGCTAATCTCTACTTGCTTATCTCCCCTAAGATAGCTTTCATAAAAATGTGCAAACATGCCCTGAGAATCTTCTTATAATTCCCTTAAAGCCCCCTGCAACGACCTGCCCCCTCAGCGGGAGGGCCCTCATACATCTCCATCAGGCCAGGCGAGCACTGCAGCCAGAAATAAGCTTCCCCCACAGAGCGGCCTCCCTGCGAGGCAGGGCCTAGGGAGCTGCTGTGCAGGCTGCAGCATTTGGCTGATTCATTTGTCTTCATTAATGTTGCTTATAGCTGAGGACTTTGTCACATGTATGATGATGTGAGATTCGATTCTTTTGAATGTGTAAACACAGATCTCTAGTGCGAGGCCCCAAGCTGGCGGCAGCCTGAAGAGAAGCTTTTCTGCTCTTGGGATGGCATCTGCTTTCAGTCCCCCAGGTCTCAGCTGTCGGGAACTGGTTCTTGGAGTGATAAGGGTTGGGAGTGTTGCTGCCTTGGTCCTTGGCTCCAGGGGCTCACCTCTGCCCACCAGTCACCTCCCTGAGTATGCCCTTCTTCATTCTCCCTCCCTCGGCTCAACATTCACCAAGTCTGCTCAACCTACCACCTTACTGTCTCTTAACTTGATCCCTTCCTCTCTCCTCCTCAGGGGCCCTGTCCTCATCTAAGGCCACCATCACCTCAAGGCTGGATTCCTGCAACAGCCTCTTAATCACACTCCCTACCTCCAGTCTTGCTCCCTCTAATCCATCCCATACCCTGCTGATATCTTAATCTTTCTGAAATGTATATCACTTGGGGGCACTCCCCTTCTCTGGGAAAAGGCCAAACTGCCTCAGATGGTCTAGGGACCCAAAGGACTAGGCCCCTAGAACTCTTTCAGGCCTCAGCTCCATCAATTGGCTCATTTCCTTTCCCCACCCTCTCCTTCTCCTTGTTTTGCGTTATACTTTGTTACAGGGTTTGAAAACAATTCTACTTTGTGCCTGACATCATAGGGCTTTTAGACAAAGCAATTTTTGATGGTTAACTCACTTACTCTGCTACTGATATTTCTCACATTAAGACAGGAGAACACGAGGACCTGGACCAGATAAAATGTCTAAGTCACTGCTTTACTAAGCATGATTTTCCAGGGACCGTTGTACTCAGGACACTTTAGGTGCAAGAAAGAGAACAACAAGTTACTAGAGGATAAAAGGGGGGATTTATTAAAGGACATGCATGAGGGAACCCAGAAAACTGGCTTCAGGAAGGGCAGAAACAAGAGAGTTCTAATACCCAGCCGAGTCTCTCAGCCCCGCCCCCTCCTTTCTCTTTCATCAGCTCTGCCTCTCTCCATTCTCCTTTTTTCCTTTTGACCAGCTCCCTCTGCTTAACTGCCATGGATGCAACCCAGAGTGGCAGGCACAAGCCAGGGTCTACATGGGCTTCCAACTTAGCACCCCCCACCCACCACACCTTGCTATTGTCTGAGAGAGAACGTGATGGTCCTGAGTCATCTCTCAGAGCCAGGCTGCAGCATCCTGGCTGGCAAGCCTGGGGATTGGTTGTCCTTGCCCAGAACTCTTCCCCTCTTTTATCCCCATAGCTTTGACCCTGGGTTGGGGGGGTAGGTTACCGGGTGTTTTGCCTTCTCTGTCAGGGGCTGGGAAAGGAAGCAGCTCATCACTGGGAGGCTGTTTATTAAATTAACTGGATTAGTAACAAAGTACCACAACCTGGGTGGCTAAAACAACAGTTTACTGCCTCACAGTTGTGGGGGCTAGAAGTCTGAAACCAAGGTATTGGTAGGGTTAGTTCCTTCCCCTCAGAAGGCACCGAGGGAAGGATTTGTTCCATGCCATTCTTCTAGTATCTGGTAGCCTCGAGCATGCCCTGGCTTGTAATGGCCTGCTCCCTGTGTCTTCACATCGTCTCCCTACTGCAGGTGTCTGTCTCAGTGTCTAAGTTTTCCTTTTGTATAATAAGGGCACCAGCCATGTTGGATTAGGGCCCACTCACCCTAATGACCTCGTCTTAATTGGATGTTCTACAAACATTTTATTTCCAAATAAGGTCACATTCATAGGTCCTGAGGGATAGAAATTTAACATCTTTTAGGGGAATACAATTCCACCATAGCAGAGTCAATAGACATCTCTATATTTCCTTTCCTGGGCCTCCCCAGGAGCATCCTAGAGAGCCCACTTTGCCTATTCTCTAGACACAGCTACATATTAGAGTAGAAAGATGCTAGGTTCAAATTGAAGGTCCCACTATAGGCAGAAAGAACCTTGTAAACTCCAAGGAAACACATTTTACAGGTAAACAAAGCCCCACCGCTTCCCTTTCAGGAATATAGACTTTGGGTTTTACCTATAAGACCTATAGGTAAAGATTATTATAGTTAATTTTTTTTCTTGTGATGAAAGCTTTTAAGATCTCTCTTAGTAACTTTCAAATATACAGTACAATATTATTAACTATAGTCACCATGCTGTATATTATATCCCCATGATTTATTCGTATTATAACTGTTAAGTTTATATCTTTTGACTAGCTTTGCCTATTTCACCCAACCCCCAACTCCCACCTCTGGCAACCTGTTATCTATGAACTTTTTTTTTAGATTCCACATATAAGTGAGATCTTAGTGTATTTATCTTTCTCTGACTTATTTCATGTAATGCCCTCAGGGTCCACCTGTGTTGTTACAGATGGCAAGATTTCATTCTTTTTTGTAGCTAAAGAATAATCCATATACATATATACACAAACATATATGTGTATATATGTACATATATATACACACATGAATGGATAAATAAAATATAGTATACATATTTGTTCATCAGTGGACACTTAGATTGTCTCTGTGTCTTGGTTATTGTAAATAACGCTGCAATGAACATGGGGCACATGTCCTTTTGCATTACAGTTTTCATTTTCATTGGCTAAATACCCAGAAATGGAATTGCTGGATCATATGGTAGTTCTACTTTTAATTTTTTGAGGAATCTCTACAGTGTTGCCCTTAGTGGCTGCATCCATTTACACTGCATCCATTTACCAACCATGAACAGGATTCCCTTTCTTCTCACATCCTCACCAACGCTTGTTGTTTTTTGTCTTTTTGATGATAGCTATTCTAATAGGTGTGAAGTGGTGTCTCATTGTGGTTTTGATTTGGATTTCCGTGATGATTAATGATGTTGAGAATCTTTTCATGCACCTGCAATGATTTGTGTCATACTGTCTCTTTGTGCCTCCGTTTTCTCATCTGTGAAATGAAGATGGCAGTGGTACTCTAAGTATTGTTGCACGGGTTAGATGCGCTAATAACCCTAGAGCCCTGGTACCCATGTAAGCATGATGTAATGAATGCTGTTTTCCTTGCTGCTGTTCATGTAGAAAGGAGATGCAGAGGTTAAGAATCTCAGCCAAGGCTCTCAAACCCACTGTAAAGCTGGGCTGGCCTTTGTAGCTCAGAGAAAAGAGGATCAAATGTGTACCTCTGTGAACCCAGAAACGAGATGCCTCTCCATTCCTGCCCCTTCTTCCTGTCATATCCTGGAGTCACTTTGCTGGAGGCTCACATAATGCCATTCTTTAAACTGTGTTTTCATTTATTGCATTTTCTGTCAAAGCTCGTCTGTGTTTACCAAAATTAGGTAAAGTACAAGAAAATAAACTTTAGGATAAAATAACATGCGCTCTTTAGTTATGCCTATGGTAAAGGACTGTGCTACGTATCCGAAGGGCACGTAGCCCAGTCCTTTACCAGAAAGGGGAAGGGAAGAGGAAAATCATACACCTTGTGTGCATGCTTCCCCATATCTGTCATCCTCTCTCTCCCCCTCTCTCAACCTCTCTCTGTGTCAGAATTAGAAGACATATAGGATCTAGAAGGTGGTACAAAATGTTTTGGGGTTTTTTTTTTACTTTCCCTATCAAGTCTCCTTTCAGATTGCATGTCAAGCCCGTCTCTCATTTCCCTCCCATATCTCTTGCCCCCCCCATTGGAGGTGTGTTCTCTCCCCCCGCCCCTCTTCGCAGCCTCTTGGCTCCATTTTAGGATGTCTTAGGTGGGGATCCTCAGACGCTGCTGCTGAGATGATGGATCGTGTGAAAGTGATAATTTATTAGGCAGCTTTCCCAGGAAGGGGGATCAGGAAGGGAGGTAGAGGAGGGTATCAAGCAAAGTCCCACAGAGTTGCTCTTAGAGAAGAGGAGGTCATACTTCAGAGTGGTCTTTGGTCTTCATCAGGAAGGGATGAGCAAGGAGCTGGAGCAGTTTACATCCTTGAAAGCAGCTGTCATCACTTTATAAGGCCTACCCCTACTTCCCTCCCCAGGATGTGAATTCCCAGTCACTTCCAACTATCTATGTGCAGGCCTGAGGGTGGTCCTTTACAAGAGAAGCAGGTGCTGCCTGTTGGGAATGAAGGTGCTGCTGAAGCTGGTGTGTGTGAAGGTGGTGGAGTGCATGATGAGTCCTGGAGGTCTGGTTTCCGACTCCATTCTGTGAGAAGCTGCATGAAGTCCCTCCTGAGAGGGGCTGAGGGGAACTTTAGATCCTTCACAGCGGAAAGTCTACAAAACGAACACACATTTCTGTTGTTCATGTGCACTGTTTCTTTCGGCAAAGGTCTGATGTTTTATGCTACACAGTGTCTGGCTTTTTATTTATTTTACTAAAGTCAGAGAAGGGAAAGCAATGACAAGAGTGAAGGTGGGCGAAAACTCCATCAATCCACAAACACAAACATATCTGAGTTCCATGTTACTGATTTTTAAATGAAACTAAGGATAGATGAGACTAACCCCAGGTCCAGGGCCTGGGGTTGCTGCTCTTCTTGGAAGGTTTCCTGATTCAAGGTCAGGTGCCCCCACATCCTAAGATTCACCCACATCTGTCTTCTTCTTCTCCTCCTCCTCCTCCTCGTCCTCCTCCTTCTTTCTTCTTCTTCTTCTTCTTCTTCTTCTTCTTCTTCTTCTTCTTCTTCTTCTTCTTCTTCTTCTTTCTTTCTTTCTCTCTCTCTCTCTCTCTCTCTCTCTCTCTCTCTCTCTCTCTCTCAATCTTCCTCACCTTTTCTGTTCGGAATCAGCCCTGGTTTCTTTATTTCCACCTCCTTTTTGCTTCTTTGAAAGCCATGGGTAGGAGAGAGATGCTGAGAGAGATGGACTGAACACCCAATCTGGATCCTGCTGGGAACAGGGTTTTATCTGAGATAAGAAGAGACTTGGCAAGCTAACTCCCAATGGCAAGGGGAAAAAAGTATGGGAGTGGAGGGCATGACTGAAAGGGAATAGAGAGGCTCAGAAAGAGCATGCTGTCTGAGCTGTGCATGTCAGAGAGTGAGTTCAGAAGAGACATATTCTCCCTAATGAGGGAAGATGGGTTTCTGGCCTACAGAAGACAGAGCAGTGAAGGGGGACATGTTTGATAAGGGGAGGCTGCTAGTAGTCGGCACCTGTGGCAGGGAACTGGGCCGCTCACCTTTAGTGCCTCTTGGCATCAGTCTCCTAGTGGAGACTGATGAAGCCGGAGCTCAGAGAGATAATGAACTGAAATAGGATTCTTCTCTGAATTGAAAGTCAGGGCTGGCGATAATGAATGCAGTTGTCTCTGTTGAGCCTAAAAGCACCACTCAGCATCGAATTTTGTGAAACGAGGCCTTCCTTGTGGAACAACAGATTATGAAGAGTGAAATCTATGTTTAAATTGCTGTAAAGTGAGCTAAGCAAAGTCAAGCAATAGCCTTCCAACTCAGCAGATTAATCCTACAAGCTTGGTGCTCTGAAATTTCTGAGAGGCTTAAGTCTTCTCAAGTCTTCCAGCAACCTCTGAAAGGAAGAAAGTGCAAAATTCCTTCTGCCATGTAGGAGCTAATGCATCTCAAGTGCAGCCTGTGACTATTGTCCACGGTTGTTGCTCCAAATACAGAGACGTTCTCAAGTCAGAAGCTTGTGATATTATGGGGAGAACAAAAGGAGACAGAACCCTCAAGTGCAAGCACTTTGGAAATCTAGAGAAATGTTTTTCTGGCCTGGGGAGTATTAACAAAACATCATAGACTTTGGGGTACATCAAAAGAGGGAGCTGAGGAATGTTCATGCTATAACAAGGTTGGATAACGAGTCTAGTGATTCTGAACTCCCAATATAATTCCTAGAATCACTGCCATTTATATTGTGCTGAATGGAAACAGTGGGGACTGGATTGGACAGATTTGCTCTTGAGGTGGGATCCTTTACTGACTTTTAGATGGATATTTATCTGCCTAGTATTTGATATGTACATCGTCAGTCACTAAATTTTTAACTCATGCCCTGCATGACTGCCAATATTTTGTACAGTCTGCACTTCAGAAAATTTTGTGTAAGTTGAATTTTTGTAAATCAACCATAATTTGATGATTTAAGGAAATAATAACACCACACATCTACAAATCACTTCCATGGCTTACACAGCATTTTAGTATATATGATGTCAATTTTCACAGCATCTTTGTGAGGAGGTGTTGTCATCTTTACTTGCCACATGCGGGAACTAAGACTCATGGGGACCAAGGGATGAGCTAAACCTTCCACTGCTTCCTGCCTTATGTTTAGAAGTCAGTTCTCCTGACTGCAAATCTTATAACCATTTTAAAATTCAGTACTCATTAATTAAGTTAATTTCCTCATAGAATAAATGCTTCTCCTTCCAGGTTAATTTTTCTGTTTTACGTGTACTATATAATGTTAACAAATAGTTCTTTTTATTTATCAAATTATTGTAAGGTGGGATACACCTATAGTGGGGTGAACACTGAATGAGTGTCAACTAAGAATGAAATAAGGATTATTATCTCCATGTTGTGGGTAAGAAAATGAAAGAACAATGAGGTTAAGTGAATTTTCTCAAGTCGTGGTAGTATCAGTGCTAACTAATTCAAGCGTCTGAGTTATTCCATAAAACAGCCCGATATTTTTGTTTCTTCCTTTGATAGTCTGGTTATTTGCAATACCCATAAGAACACCTCCAGTAGAAGCATAATTTGTGAGTTTACACAAGACCCAAGGGTAGATCCATATGTCAGTGTTTTGAAGGTTACACAGTTTGGCAGAACAATTTTGAGAAAAGGAATACAAAATTAGTGAAGGACTCTGAGGGTTACTCTCACATTAACTCTCTCTCTACCAATAGCTGGCAGGAAGGCTCCAGCATCGGTCTTCCAGCCCCTCCCCACACTCCACATCCCACTGGGGAAGTGTAACTACCCATTTTCTTGTCTCCTGATTTCATTAGTGAGAGGTGGGATGAAACCCCAATTGGACAAAGATATTGAGAGCAGCTGGCCACTTGAAATGCATTTAAGTCTCTAAGACAGACGCATTACTTCCCTAGGAACCGAAATAATTTAAAGATATGATTGAGGAACAACTTTTAACCATCTTTGAACAAGTTACCAAGGAATGACTATCCACAGATGAGAGGGACAGATTGTTATACCCAAATTTCTGAGGTGAATTCTGGAAACTACACACCGGTAATCTTAATATTAACCATGGCAAACTTGTAGAATGGGTTATCCAACAAATAGTTTGTTATTATGTAGAACGGGGAGGCATGATAACCAGGTTCTAATATGGATTCACAAAAAATAAGTCATTTCCATTTTTAAAATTGAAATATGAAACCCAAAGATCAGAGGAATACATCCAGGTTTTTGAAAGCTATTTGACAGATTCTTCCATTATATCTTTTCAGGCAGGTTGGGGAAATGTGGATTGAACTATGGAATAGTTAAACAGGTGGGTCTGGTTGACTGAGATGAAATGCTGCTGAAGTGGAAAGTTAGACTTCCCCATTACTTTTTAGCTCTTGTTTGTCAAGGACAATGAAGATACAAAGATGAATAAGATAGGGCACCTGCCTTTAAGAGTTCAGGAGAAAAAAGCAGTATATAAACAACTAGCTGTGATCCTTATAAAGAGGACTACACCAGAGATTTGCCAGAGAAATGAGACTGAAGTAGAACCATGGGGGCGGGGGGTGGGAGATCTTTATGGCAATTACTGATGTCCACCTGTTACACAGACTGTCTTGTGAAGTAGCCAGGGTTTCAACCGGAGATGAGATGACTGTTGGGGAAGGGCATTGAACCAAATGACTTTCAGGTTCCCTTCAAATATTAAGGCCCTGAGTTTCCTTATGGTTCAGTTTCAATAGCTGGTCTCAGTGCAGCTAAGCCGGCCTAAAGCTCTGAGCAGCAACTCCATGGACAGACTGGGAGGCGGTGGAGAAGGGGAAATGAGAGAAATGCTGAGATGGGAGCAGGGTGGGGGGTGGGCTGGGCAGAGGAGGGCAAAAGGGGGAAAAATTGGGCAACTGTAATATAATAACAATAAATTTTTTAAAAAAGAGAAATGCTGAGGTAGGTATCAGTCGACTTGGAAACCACAGTAGGACTGAAGGAAGGGGAGCAAAAGCATGTTAGCTTATTCAGATCATTGGGATCCTCAGGAAAGGGAAAGTATTAGGTTATTTGTAAAATTACAAGCTAAAGGGTCTGGGCATGAAAAGAGCCTTGTGATCTAACAAACAGCCGCCGGCACTATGGGTGAGAGAACCTCCACTCAGAGAGATTGTGTTGATGTCTAAAGCGTGCTAAAAACCTCCATATTCTCCTCATTTCAAAGCTGTTTCATGCCATTGAAAAGACTGATTCTGCCTTCTAAAGAACAATGCAGGTTATTTATTAACATTTATAAGAAGTATTTCTATAATGCTACCTCAAGGTTTGAAACCAACCTAGCTAGATAAGGCACATTTAAAGTCTGAAAATTCTAAAAATGTCAGCTTTCTTTCTTGTGCAGAGCATGGTTTAAAATGAAATATTAAGTCGTTGAGACATTTAAGTACCTGGAAACGATTTCACTGCAGACTAGGAAGAATTTATTACAAAAACACATCACGGTCCCCCAGCACAGGAGCCCACAGCTCACTGTGCACAACCGTCAGCAGCAGCGTTCCATTAGAGTCTATCACTGGCAAGTGTCCTGGCCTAAGTCTGCATTCTGACTGGGAATTCCTCCCCAACCCTAAGTCACTGTAACAAGATAGCCACACATCCTCAAAATTCTTTATAAATGTCTCTCCCTAGGGGCTTACCCTTTCTCAGATGGACACCCTCCTCTGAGGACAACAACTGGGCATGCGGTGTGAGCAAAGCCCTTTTCACCGGGCCAGCTCCTAATTACACACAGCCTTTCTCCAGTGTGCTCAGCGTCAAAGACCAGCCAGGCAATGAACTCATGTTGCAGGGCTCCGGATAATGCCAGTCATTTAATGTGGTTGAATATCGCAGCCAGGGCCTTCCTGTTTCCAAACCAGTCAAAAGAATTGTGAGCCTTGAGTGTTTCACAGCCTCTTGCCATCCCATGGAAAACAAAGGAGGGTTGATGCCTGTGCCCTGAATACTTAGCATGAGATGCTGAAGTCCAGCGATTACTCTGCGCAACAGTGCAAGGCTGTGGTACTTGGATAAATTAGGGTAGAGCGCAGCTTGCAAGGCAGCACCTCTGTACATACAAATCCACAGATAGGATGGTCTCAGTGTGACCTGGAGAATCTTCAATGTAAAATATTATCTATTCTTCTCCTGCATAAACACACAGGCATCATACTTGAATTTAACCATCCATTGTTGCACCCTAGCCTTCCATGTTTTATTTGCAAAACCACTCGTGTTCTTTAAAATGGAATGAAACAGTGGAATGATAATAATTATTATTTATTAATAATCAAGAAGTAGCATAATAAAATGCTAGTACATCCAAACTGTGACTCTGTTCTGAGAAATGGGTGATGTTTGAATTGCACCTTCTTTCTATTCGAGGAAATACCCTGCTATTTTGAACATGTAAAAATCTAGCCAGGATGGGCCTTAGCCCTTTGGCTCTTGGTAATAGAAAGAGATGGGAGCAGCGTGGGGGGTGGGCTGGGTGGAGGAGGGCACCCAGACTTGTACATAGGCGTCTCTTCACTTTGTCCACAGTAGGTTGGCAGTCAGACTATCCCCATGCCATGGTTGTAAAGAAATTCTATGAGAAGCAATAGAGTGCATGGGACCAATGAACTAGAGTAATCTGTGAGAGTCCTAATCTACCCCCCTCTCCTCCCACTTTCTCCCCACTCCCCCTTTGCAAGCAACACTATGCCAAACATCTCAGGCACCTGAGAATGGAAGTGTACAGAGATGCTATAAAAATTGTATCCTCATGCTTCTACCCAGACCACAACTAGAAAGTACACAGGACTTGCATACACTCGGCTAAGAATACATAGATGGATAGGTAAATGAATAGATCAATAGATATAGACAGTTAATTATTATGTAATAATTGTTTATAGCACAGAAGTCTTTTAAGTAAATAGGGAAAAACCAGAGTGATATTCTTAGAAATAATCAAGCTACATTAAATCTCTTTCAGTTCTTTTAATATACTCTTCTCTCATTCTCCCTAGCAACCTTAACCAGTTAACTCAAGGTCTTATTTTAAGAAACATCAACCCAAGATTAGGTTAGTTGCCTTCCTTCTATACCCCCATAACATGCTGTTTGTTCCCTATCAGGGCACCATCGTGCCGGTCTGTATTGTAACTGTTTATTTAACTGTCTGCCTTTTCCACTGGTCTGTAAGTTCCCTGAGGACTATGCCTGTCTTTTTCCGTTGGATCTTCAGCACAGATCATGGCATTTGTAGGTGCTCAGTAGGCATTTGTTGAATAAATGAATGACCTCACTGTAATTCAACATCACCCTGGACTTTGTAGAACCAACAAGTATGAACTGTGACCCTTTTTCCTGTAAACACCACACTCTGACCTGGTTCCCTAGAAGCCACTGAAGGATATAAACGATGGCTCTGCTCTCAAACTTATCACACACTAGCTAGACAAATGAGACAATCAGAAACTCACAAGAGTCATGTTGAGCCACTGACTTCATCTGAAATTTGGAGGAGCAAGAGATGATAGGGATCTAAAAAGTCCTGTAAGGCAAGGAGCAAATGAGGCCTGAAGGAAGGGTAGAATTTGAATAGGCACAGAGGGTGAGGAGGGTATTACAGGAAGGAGGATAAGAAATGGAGATGGGATGCATCTTGCATGAACAGAGAACAGGGAAGAGCCAGGCTTAGCTGGCATGAAAAGCCCAGATTCTCCACAAGCTGTAGGACCTGGAGCTCGATCATGGAGGATTTGGAAAGCCCACAGAGAAGTCTGGGCTCCAGACACTGCATCATAGGATATCAATGTAAGACTGGGAGTCAGGAATTTCATGATGAGAGAGTCATTTAGGAAGAAGAGTATCACGGTCATGGCAAGGAAGACCTAAAAGGGAGAATGCTGTGCTGGAAAGGCCACATAGTAACCACTGCAATGATCCAAGCCTGAGATGAGAAAGGCCGGGGAAGGGTGATGCATGAATGAAGACAAGAAAATGAGGAAAATACTCAGAGAGAGAAATGGCAGGCTAGCCTCAGCTCGAGACACCTGATGCTCTTTAAAGACCTGAGAAGTCTCATTCCTCTGAAAGTGCAGGATCTGCTCCCTGGGAACTAGTGGCCAGGGACGGGATGGCTGATGAGGAGGCAAGAGATGGCTGTGTAGGTCTCCACACTGTCCTGACTGCCCTCGAGTGGCTTCAGGCCAACCCTCCCTTCCCCAGGGCTGTCCTCCCATGCGTCTTTTGCTCATTTCCCACACATACAGGAAAACCTCTCCTCTCAGTGCCACAGCTCTATGTTCCAGGGGAGCTGGGCCGGAGCGGGGGTGGGTAGCGTGGTTACCTTCTGCTGTCTTGCAGAGCTTTTAGTCCCTCCAGGACAAAGCACACAGACTGTGCTGGGGACTTCACTGAGGGAGGGCTGTTCTGCTGGTCACTGAGGAAGAATTATTATTATTTTTAAATATGCCAACCTTTTTATGACAGTCTTCTTCCATGCCTCACAGTCCTGCTTTCCTCCGATAGCTCTCCATTGTGGTCTTAGCAACTGGGACGTGAAGAAAAGGGGCTGCTTTTCCAGAATGTGCTCAAGAGTAGCCAGCACGCCCCAATCGGCTCCTGGTCTGGAGAACCAGGGCCTTGTTGCCATGATTTGTCATTTTGGTGTCATGCCCGGGCAGCCTGTCTGCTCCCTCAGTTCAGCTTTTCATCATCAGTTTGGGGCTGTTTGCTCAGCTTTCACTCTTGCTGTTGCAGACGTGTTTTGGATCTGACCTCCTGGCAGGCTGTGGGCTTGGCCAAGGAAGCTGGCAGAGGCTGAGGCCAAAGGAGAGCAGGCTGGGCTCCTGAGGAAGGGAGGAGATTGGGAAGGGACTCTGAGGTACGCTGAGCTTTCTGGGCCAGGAAGGGGATTCACCAGCAACCAGCTTAGGTGCTCTTCAGAGCATCCCTGGTGATGGGTCATCATTGTTGTGTGGCTCCCTGCTTTGTCTTTCCTTGATTTCAACACCCCCCTCAGACTTTTGTGCTATTGTCACTTCCCAACAAAATGATTGTAATTCTTTACAAATTGTGCTTCATTTGAAATGAACCCAAAAGCAGCCCTGAAGGCAGGGCACAGCTGCCTGCTCCCATCGGGCCCTGGGAGCCTCAGAGTCCACTCAGCCTGCTGAGTTGCTGGGTGCCTTCACCCACGAGCAAGCCTGCAGCCCAGTCAGAGAGCAGAGAGATGGAAATCCAGGAGTCCAGCCTGGTGTCTAGCACTGCCTTTCCTTGTGTTGCCTACTTTCTAAGGACAAAAATATCAGCCTCCACCTTCTCCTAGGAAGGGTGGAGTTAGCATGACTGATCATGTAGTAACGGTTAAGCTCTTCACATGCACTGTTCTTCCTCAAGACGGCCTTTAGGAAGTAAGTAGTCATATCCCAAATGTATGGTTGCCCAGAGAGTGAAAGTAATTGCCTAACATTGCACAGCGAGGAAATGGTGAGGTCTTCATAAGTTCTCTTATTCCACACGACCTCTGAGAAGGGTTGACTTTTCTGATCCATAGTCAAACATGCATATTAGAAGCTGTTGTCATCAAAAAAAAATTACTTATGGAGTCCCTTCACTGTAAGGCAAGAAAATACTTCTAGCTTCTCAGAGGAAAAAATGTCATAGAAGACTCAAATGAGGTACAAAGTGGCTCCTGCCCACTGCTATTTTGATTACCTTATGATGTGAGCTGTTGGGCATCATGCTTCCTGTTGTCAGCCCAGATGAGTCAGTGCTGTTCAGTAGGAAAAGTGGTCTTGAACGAGAAAAGCCTAAAGGCTGATTCCAGCTGTCTCACTGTGCATCAGAAAGCTCGTCATGAGCCTGTCTGGGTTTCATTTCCTCCCCCTCTGCCCTGCAGAGTTATGCTATGAAGATTGGGTGCAAGCATTTTAGCTTTACAAAGAAGTTACTGTCAGTCAAAGGCTATAATCCAGGTAGTTTTCTGTTGTGCCTCCCAGAAGACAGGAGAAGAGAGAGTCTTCCTCTAACCAGCTCCCCTGGAACTCAGAGAGGCCCCTTTCACTTCTGAAAAAACCGCTTCCCTTCTTGTCCTGCCACCCCTAACACATGAGCAGATGCAGTTTGCCCCGTCAAATTGTATAAAGCCAGTATTTTTTGTATGGGCAGGGGATCTTGGGGTACAGACAACATAGCTGAAGCATGTCTCCTAGGCAGACTCAATTAGTCACTGAGCCTGGTGCAAAATAAATGCTGTTTCACTCCTCCAGTCAACTGGCTACTCCTCTAGACTTGGGCTTTGGGATAAGACTTTGCCAGATCACCTGACTCAGCTTAGCTCCTTGGGTCTCCTGGAAAAGAGAACTTTCCCTGTGTTTGTCCCAGATCCAACCCCAGGGTATTCCTTGAGCTAGGCTGAGACTGTACTGCAAGCACCCAGTGACTGACATGGAAGACTTGAGCCAGACCACGGGTCTCAGCCATGCATCAGGGCTCTTCCCAGGCCTCCTTCTCATCTCCCTTAAATGACCTCATTCTCTTTCATGGCCCTGCCCTTCCTATGCTCTAGCTCAGCCATGACTAACGGCTTATACTACATCTATCAACACCAACCACCCAGTAATGACCTCATGAAATACAGTGTTGACAAGGATTCTGCAGTTAAGCCTCCGCTTGGCGGGAAAGAATAGCCTCGACTTGGTTAGCAGCGTCGGCCAGGGACAGGGGAAGAAGAAGCAACACGCAGACATGCATGCAAGTTATTTGCTGTCTCCGCACCAGCATTCAGAGCTTGTTCCCCCGACCTCACGTCAAGTTTCTTTTTTTCCTTTTGAATCTTTATTCAGCTCACATATTTTCCCATTGGATGTGTAGTACCATTTTTTCCCTGATAAGAGGAGCATATTTAAAAGCACATATTTACATTGTTTTAAAATTGCCCTCTTCAACTCAGTAATTTTTAGAGGAAGAGTACTCTTTTTGCCACTAAGTTCTGTGGAAAAATGTTGCCACTATTTCCCTCCTATCTCCTTGAGAAGTTAGAAAAAATAGGAACATATCTTTTTTTGGAGATAGGTACTAGAAATGTATTCACTCTCTGATTAAGTCTTTATTGAGTGGTTATTATGTGCCAGACACTGCTAGGCACTGGGATACAAAAATGAAAATGACCAAACTGTACCTACAAGAAGCTTACAATCTAGCCTGGAAAAGCCACATGTTAACAACCAAGTATCGACAACACAAAGCCTCACAACTCCCCGAAAGGGAACCTGCCATGATGTTGAAACTGGAGAATTGTTCCTACTACGTGCATTTTTTAAAGAGGCCAGGCTTTTGAAGGAAGGACTAACCTCCTCCACATTGTTATCCACCAATGGTTCTCAGTTCCCTGTGTCAAAGATCCCATGGTGCCTTTAAAATGCTCTCAGGCAAAAACTGCTGAACTGGGCTAATATATCTGACGGAGGAGGTAACAAGCTATTTGGCAAAGTCCTCAGAACCACCCTGTTCCCCTTGGTCAGCCCCACAGATTCCTGTGTTCAGTACTTGGCTGCTCATCCTGGCTCCTGAACCACCTCAGCCCTGGGCTTGAGATCTTCAGGCTCTGCTCCCTACTCCCAGTGCACCTTCATTGCCCTGGGCTTCAGATTTGGGGCATCATCCTAAAACAGCACTTGGTGCTTCCTCATGTGAATCCCCATGGCTGACACCACTGACTGTCTTCAGTGCTGCCTTTTCAGACTGAGCCTGACCTCCCATCAGTGACCTGGCACGCCCTGAATTCCATTTCTGCTAAGAGTCATTGCACCGGAATGGGTCACCCATGTAGTTATTAACTGGTGCTGGAACATGGGGAAATGCCTGAGTTACTTTGGCGATGTCCAGGTTTTTCACATTTGCTCTCATTGTGATTCTGGGCCAAATTTCAGCGCTCATCAACATGTTTGGCAATACAGAGACCCAGCCTTGGCCTGGAGAAGGCTGAAGCCATCTGTTCTTTTAAGAGATAGAAAGGATGCGGCGGGATTAGGTAGAACCGGGCTAACACAAGGAAGCCTTTCTGAAAAGCATGACCTGCGTGGGAATTTTGCATTGTGTGCCTATGCAGAGACCTACAAATCTGCTTAATGCAGTGGTCAGAAATCTGTGGTCAGAGGCAGAAAGTAATTTAGTTCGTGGTGCCAGGGTCTGAGGGCTGGGGCATGCAAGGGATTGCTAATGGGTTCAGAGTTTTGGGAGGAGGTGATAAAAATGTTCTAGAATTAGATAATGTTGATAATTGCACAACTTCATGAATACCCTAAAATCCACTGAACTGTATACTTTAAAAGGGTAAATTTCATGGTTTGTGAAGTATACTGCAATAAAGCTATCATCTAAAAAAAAAGAAATATACAATCTATAGCAAAAAAAACCCCAAAACAAAAAAAAAAACCCAAACTGGTATACATTTAACTTGTTTGATATCCACTATGCACTAGGCTTTGAGCTATCAGAGGCATTCAGGGATGAGACAGACAAGGACTTTGTAGCTCCAAGTAACCTGTGTATGCAATTGAAACTTCTCCTTGCTCACACCTAGGGCTCACCTGCAATATTTGTTAGCCTAGAGCCAGCGTAGATACCCACCCAGCCACAGTGCTCACCTTTGGACTTCCTACCAGGGAAAGACTGCCTGTCTTGGCAACCCTGAAGCCAGTTCACCTCTAGGGAGTGTTTCCCTGATGAGCTGACTTATCTCGCTTCTTAGTTAGTAATCACAGGAATTGAAAAGGTTGTAATGAATCTTTCTCTTTCCCTGTGCTTATGGGAGTCATCCAGGCCTTTCTCTGGGGCTCCATAATCACCGATGGGGTCATGAAAACTCTAATACAAGACATCCTCCTAAGTGGGTGGCACTCCTGCAAGGTGGAACTGCCTGGTGGTTTCCAGCTCCTGAGAGGCCATTGCACCCAGTTTTCACCCTCACCTTGTGCAAGGCTAAGTCCAGGGACCGGCAGTCCTGACCTGGAGATAGCTGAGGCCCTTACCTCCACTTTCTCCCCGAGAGACTGTATCTGCCTCGGCAGGGTCAATATGTTATTTAGGTGAAATTGTCTTCAGCCATGGTATCCAACCACACCTCCATCTATCACCCAAATTAAAAGAGCTCAGAAGCAATCTTCCTATCCTCCACAGGCTACATTTTCTAACATCCAGAAATACCCAACATTTGGCCCTCAAATTTGCCCCCAAACCAGAGTCAGACCAGGCCCTGACTGACTCCAATAAATACAACCCATGGGCCGATACACAGCCCTGTCCTGTGGAACTAGACAACTTATAACCACATGAGAATTTTCATTTGTGTCAAACGAGCTCCGAGGCAGGAGAACAAAGGGACAGTGTTGGAAAGATGTCACTAAGTATGGAGACAGGCCGGAGTTCCCACCCCGGGAGCCTGTAGGCTATAAACCGGGCCTAGATTCCTGCTCTGAAATGCGGTGTTCGTCCCTCAGGGGAAGGAGAGCTCAGCAGGCAAGCGCCGCCCCAGTGGCGTGTTTGCAAACTCCAGGAGCAGGGGGCGGGGAGGGGGGGACTGTGGGAGGACAGAAGGACTCAGGGCATCAAGAACCCAGACACTTTTATTTGGAGGCTGTCTGGGCAGTTGGGTGGGGCTCCTGATGCCTCCTGTAAAGACTTCGGCTCAGTGGGGAAGCTTGCTGGGCAGAGGCCATGGAAACAAGATAGTTCATTATTAGTATTGATGAAGTGAAACTTCGGCTTTCAAAAAATTCTACTGCAACCAGAGCCCATCTCAGAGATAAACATGGGAAAGCACTGTCGGCATTGCCCGGCACCCTCACGAGTTGTGCCAGCAGGACAAGTGGCAGTTTGAAGGTCATAAACAGGTCTCGTCCAACTGTCTCGGGGGCGGGGAGGTGCGGGAGGAAGCAGGCAAGCAGAAGGGGAAGAGTTTAAAATAACAAGGGGGTTCTTTAAATAGAGCTATAAAACTGGGTAGCAAACCCAGTCCAAGGGTTAAAAACAGGCTTTTCCTCCAAAGTTTCTATGGCAACTAGATAAAATCTACAGCAAGAGTGTAGTTAATGAAATATTTTTTAGACCAACAAGTAGCAGTAAGTAATGAAGGCTGACTTTGTGCAAGGATCCAGCACAGGTGAGTTACACTTTCAGCTGCTGCCTCTTTTTTCTATGGCAAGAACTGGGCATGGAGTTTAATGAGACTCCATTTACTACACGCCGTTTTCTCTTTCTCATAGCAGAGTCTAGAAAGCTGGGGCAGAAACGATGGTGTTGATCCAAATTGGTTGGAATGGAGAGAGAGCTTCTCTCTCCCTTTTCCCCCTCCCTCACCCACAGTTTGGATTCATTTGACACACATTTACAGTGTTAATTTGGACATTTAGAATAAATGCTCATGACTGATTTTATCTATACACAAAGAATAAATACAATCTGCTGAGGTTAGTTGGAAGCTGCTTGTGCAGTACATGACTAAGAAGCAGTGGGAATGCTTGAACTTGGAGGCTTTGAAATGATATCTTAACTTGGTCCATTACTGGCAGTGGGACCAAGTTTGGGCAAATAAGTAGTGGGAAAAATAGTAGTGGGAATAAATTTGGGCAAATTATTTAACCATATGTGTCTCAGTTTCCCAGAGAGTAGCACTCATCCAAAAGTTGGTTTAAGGATTAAAGGAAATTAAAATATATGAATGTGCTTAGCAGTGACTGGTATGAAGTAGGTATTCAATAATTGCTTGTTAGGTCTGATTAAATTCTTTGACTACAACTCACTTTAGGGTTCCAAAGAAGCTCCACTATGTTTCTCACCAAGAAGATTGAATCCCAAATCCTTTCTATTAAGATGGCTTTTTGGAGAACAATTTAACAAATTAAAGTAGCTAACACTTATTGATGCTTATTTTGTTTCAGGCATCATTCAGAGCACTTTAAATGTATTTGCTTGTAACCCTCACAGGCCCCTGTGTGGCAGGCAGCAGTGTTATCTGGTTAGCAGATGAGGAAATTGAGGCACAGAGAAGGTAAAACTCTGGATAAAGTCCTGGCATTTTTAAGCCACTATTACCATCATTTTCAACATTAACATCTCAGGAGCCTGGCATGGTGTTAAATACTTGTGTTATCATTTCATCCCATCCTCATAACTTGGTATCACCATCTCACAGAGGAGGACAATAAGGCTTGTTATACTAAGTGATTATTAACCCGAATGACAAGCTGGTAAGTGGTGGAGCCGCCATTGAACATAAGTGGTCATGCCATATGCAATACAGACAGTTTTACTTCGTCTTTCAGATGTTTATGCTTTTTATTTCTTTTCCTCCATGTTCAATGACGACTAGAAGTGGTAGGAGTAGACATTCTTGCCTTGTTCCCATTCTTAGGGCATTAAGTGTAACTCCAGCCAGTACAGTAACCCTCTTCTTTGCCTGTTGACTCAGAAGCATGAGAGGCCCAAAGTGGGAGATGGCAGTCATAACTTCCATTTCAATAGAATCATCACTGTATCTCCTGGAGGAAGCATTCCTTCCTGTGCAACTAAGACCACTAGACTCGCAAATCGTAAGGTCACAGGGGTGGGAAGCAAAAATTTTCCTGGTGGTGGATCACTGGAGGTAATAGTGAGTAGTGTACTCCCAGTTCCACCCCTTGATTCTTGGACTGATGAATTCTGAGGGTGGGAGAAACAGCCC